>NC_142606.1:61209613-61542056 GCF_041222555.1 Hakea prostrata
AGAAAATCATAGGCAAAGTAGTGCACCTAACCACTTTACCATTTGGTAGTATATTTAGCTACAAGATTACTCGAATATCAAGTTGTTGACATTCCATTCCTTTGTTCAAGATCTAGGTAAGTTGAATAAAGGGTATTAAAAGGGTATTTTAATCATAAAAATGACAATGTCACCTTTTCTGGATATAACAAAAGTACATGTATAACAATAATATATGAATCTCGATGGGATCAAACCATTGTATCCTTACAAAAATTCCTTGGTGTGGATGTTGGAGAGGATGGGTAATGTTTTTCTTGGTATTTTGTTATTTAAAAAAAAATAATTCAGAGAGATTTAGCAATTGTTGTTGGCATAACTTATACAGAGCACATCTTAGAGTAAGAATAAGAACTTGGATGGTTATGCATTCTGACGTTGTTCACTACATTTTCACTTGTTATTTTGCTTTTCTTTTTGGTTCTTCTTTTGCATTTTGGTTATTTTATTTAGCCTTCTTTTGCATTTTTCATTGTGTCCATCATGCCAAGAAATGGAGATTGGAACCACGTCATAGTCAACATAATCCAACCTTAATGCCCTCGTTGCCGGTGTTGGGTCGAACTAATCCTAATTGCTCTTAACCATGTGATATGATAGGGAAATGTAATTGCTCGTAACCATGTGATATCATAGGGAAATGTAACGGGTAGAGCTTTGCATCCAATGGCTCAACCGTAGCCCAACATGACCCTAATAAACTGGGATAAGAAATACTGATCCCAAACTACTCTCAATCTTTGGATAATTTTTATGTGATGTTGTTTATTTAATGCCGACTATGATGCCTCATCCATACACCAATCCATACAAAAATGACAATGTGTCCTTAATTGGGCTTCGGATACAAGGGAGGGAAATGAAAAACGTCATGTTTTTTGAATTAACAATGACTTGGGTCAAAACTAAGAGTGTCCAAATGAAAGTTACTTTTTCTTATTTTATTTTATTTTATTTTTCCTGAATTGGTGTATGGATTAGGCATCATAGTCAACATAATATAAACATCACACACACACCCACCCAAAAAAAAAGAAAAAAAAAAGAAAAAGAGAGTAGGTTAGGGGTCCTGTGAAATCCCCCAAAATTCCAACCCGAAGTTCTTATTTTAGGTCCAAAAACTCATAGTGCGGAAAGTAGGAAACTGTGGGCTATCTAGGTAGAGATCATTGGATTGGATTTCGAACCAATGGAATTAAATGGAGATGATGTTGAGTTGAGAATTCTGCCAAAGTTTGGAAGGAGATCCAACTCAGACGTTGACGAACTTGGTAGATGGATCAAGTATACCGCCATGGCATGTGTAGAAGGTCCCGAAAAATTAGGTGGGACTCTTCTATGGTATAGAATAGGAACTAGGACAGAACTTGGGCATTCAGGGCATTGGCTTTGCTCTTGGAACAAAAGTTAGAGGGGCTGGTTCTAAGAGAGAAAAGGGCAATTTTGAAATTTTGATTTTTGAAGCCCTATTTAATATGTTTTTGTCATAAAATGTGTCATTATGATCTAAAGCCGTTAGAGAACATCAGAGCTTGTCAAAGAACACTCCTCAAAGGTGAAAGATAGTGTGGAGAGTATCCAACAAGGTTCCCAAACGACGATTTGCTTTCTTAAAGGTTTATATTCATCTTTTTCGTTCTAGTTCTCTTCTATAATTGATTCCTCCTACTACCAAGACCTAGTTGACGGTTTCTAGTGTATCAACATACTTCTTCTACCCTCTTTACTCTAGATTATATCCCATTCACTCTGGCTCATCCATGAATCCTTTTGATCGATTTCTGAGAAGAACTAATATATGATTTGTTATGTTTTCATTCTTTTTGCTTTGTTTGATGTCTAAACTATGATAGATCATGTTCTAGTGTTATTTTAGAACTTTTTAAGTATTTTCGGAATAGTTTAGAACCCTTTCGAAAAGCCTTATGTCTATCTGAGTAGATTATGTCCATACTTTGTAGGGTGGTTGAATGCCCTAGTTGCCCTGGGAGACCCACTCGAGTGACCAACCCATTCCTTGGTCCCCTGCCCTGGTTGATTGCTTTGGTTGCCTGGGGCAACCACATCGACCAACCACACCCTACAGTGTTGGTTTTTGTTTCTCTTTTTAATGTCAGACCTTTAGGGTTATTTTTAACTTTGAACCAACATGTTAATATAACTTTTTGGAAAGTGTGAACTTACTCTTTGACTTAACTTACAAGTTTGCAAATCAATAGCAAGTGAGGATGTTCACTTGCACATAACTATTGTTAATTTCTTAGTTGTTATAAAAATTGCTTATATTTTCACATGCTGTTGTTTTAGGGTTTTGGAATGATGATTATGACTCTAAAATTATATAATATAAGTGTTTAATGATGCTATTGATATATGGATCAATATGTGACTTTATGGACTTAGATTGATTTATGCATTGAGAATGTGAATGAACCTTCTTGCTACGTGAATGTGAGTTGTGATTGTGAATTAGGGAATACTTAGTTGGGTGTTTTCGTCTTGGGACATCAATGGAGGTGGTATGGGACACAATCTTATGATGCCCCTTGGCGTTTTTCACGATTACTGGATGCCATGACTAGGAAGTCTAGTGGAGTTTGGTTAGGTAACCCATCATATCATCACCCTATCGGTGGGGTATTGATGTTGATTGACCCATGGTGGAGTAGTATTTGGTTGGTGGGTGCCCAAGAATGCGAGAAGTATGAGGGGACACAACATTCCTGTGGGAGCCATTCATTGGTAGGGTTGCATATAATAGGCTTGGACTCGTGGGCACCCAAGAAGGAGCAAACATGAGGGGACACAAGAGCTTCCCGCCCATTATATAGGGTTAAGGGAAGGCATAGTCCGAGAAGGAAACGTTGACTCTTGATAGGGAAGGATACTGAACCAAGAATGTGAGAAGTATAAGGGGAGGTATCTGGACCTAGTATGATGTGACTAAGTAAATGACTTGCATTAGGTTAGGTATATCCCTGACACACGCCAATACTTATGCCAATGGTGTGGTGAGAGAGTAGTGACCTAAACTCCATCCATAGTGATAGTCCGAGAAAGAACCTTGATCCTTTACCTGGGATCTCAAGACCGGTAACCAATTCGTGAGAAATCAGAGTGACGAGACCTACACAGAGGAGGCTGATGTTTTATCTTAATGTATATCTACCATTAGAGACTAGCATCCATTAGAGTATAGTTGCATTGTTGCATTTTGCCTAATGTGAAAGAAAAAAGGCGCGGAACCCAACCGCGACCGCGACCGGGACCCGGGCGCCCAAGACAGCGAGCCAAGAAAGAAAGACGAACAAGAGGAAAACAAAAGCAAGTCGCACCAGAACCTAAAAGGAGGGGCCAGAGACCAATTCCGGTTAACAGATCGTTGGGGCCTCGGCATCTGGTCTCCCGGGCGACTGTTGGGAGTCCATATTGCACTATGTGATATATTGATTTGAATTGTGATATTTGTTATTTGTTTGTAAAATACTCGCTAAGTTCTTTTGAGCTCACCCTTCGGGGAATTTCTTCATTTAGAGTTTGTTGCATATCCAAATGTTCTAGAAATTCAAGAATCTGAGACATCGGCGACAGATCAGTACGGTGTACAAGATTTTGGGGACTATGACTTTCACAGTGAAGAATGTTTGTGTCTCAACTGCGCGTACCATAATTAGTTCGACTCTATGAGTTGATTTATACCGTTCATGATATGGAGGTTTTTGAGTTTCAAAACTATATTTTACCTAAGGACACATACCTGATGTAACAATTAGGAAATTTTGACTTATCTTTTCATTTCCAGTTTGTTCACTTTAGATTTGTCATCACTTCCCTGCTTTGGTTTAGTTTTGAGATCCTTCTAAGATCCTTATTACTTGACATATTTCTTTATTAATATTATAATATTGATTTATTCTTGCTCATGATTGGACTATTGTATGGAATGGTTGGTGATTGTTTAAGACTTGATCTGTGGAACTGTGGATCATACCCCCGAGTATTCGGGTGAACGGATACCGGATGGGTGGATGTGACAGGTGGGTCTTTTTTATCCTAGGATATGAGGGTCATGTTGGGCTATGGTTGAGCCACTGGCTATAGAGCCAACCTTGGCTCGACCTAGTCTACCCCTTACATTTTCCTAACCCCTTGGTTAGGGAAATTAGGATCAGTTCGACTCAACACCAGCATTGAGGGCATTAAAGTTGGATTATGTTGACTATGATTCGATTCTAATATCCATTTCTTTACATAAAGAAAACAACAAAAAATGTAGAAGAAGGATGAACAAAAATAACCAAAAAGAAAAGCAAAAATATAAGTGAAAATGTAGTGAACAAGGTTTTAATGCATAACCATCCAAGTTCTTGTTCTTACTCTAAGATGTGCACCATCTAAGTTATGCCTAACAACTATTACTAAATCTCATGGAAGTATTTAGAAAAATAACAAAATACCAAGAAAATCATAACCCATCATCTCCAACATCCCACTGCATTATTGCTCAAATGGAAGAGCACCTGAGAATTTTAATTTTAAAATATTTTTTTTAAGTATATAATGGTTTGATCCCATCAAGATTCATGTATTATTGTTTTCCATGTACTTTTCTTGTATCTCGATAAGGTGACATTGTCATTTTTATGACTAAAATGACTTTTCAATATCCTTTCTTCAACTTAGCTAGATCTTGAATTGAGGTATGGAGTGTCAACAACTTGGTATTGAAGTAATCTTGTAATTGAATATAGTACCAACAGGAGAAAGATAACTGATCCTAGTTATCCACCAATAATTCATTACATTGGTGATCCTAGTTGGACCTCCCTTCTTCTCAACCATGGCTTCCTTCTTCTTTTCACCAATTTTTAAGAACACATAATCAAAGTACCTTCTTCCTTTTCAGTTCCAAAAATACATTTCTACTGTGATCGGCAACTCCAAGGCCAAAAGCTGCAGTCAATCCTCCTTTTGATGTATTATGGTTGCAAGAATGTTTGAGTGAATTCTTATATTGTCCTCAATATGGGAGCAACATATATTTATATAGTGTATAAAGTATATGAGATAGTATATGGTATAGAATACAATGTATAGTATGGAATAATATACTTATTTTGTAACACCCTCCACAAAGTCAACAGACTAGAGAGGAGCTTGACTTTGGAGCGAAGAAGCTAAAAGCGAGAGAAAGACAACACCTTGGCAAGAATATTAGATAGCTGATCATTGGTGGATATAAAATGAACTAAAAGATCTCCCTTGGTGATTTTGTCTCAAACAAAATGAAAATCCACCTCGATGTGGTTAGTCCAAGCATGAATTATGGAGTTGGTAGACAAATAGATAGCACTAATATTATCACGCTACAAAGTCTAGAGGGGATGATTGGAAAATCCCTAATTCAGATAACATAGACTGTATCCATGTAAGCTTAGTAGTGGCAAGAGCAAGAGCTCTATATTCACTCTTTGTGTTGGATTGAACAATAATAGTCTGCTTACAAGATTGTCAAGACACCAAGTTGTCCCTAATTATAAAAATAAGATAGCCACCTTGAGACTTCCTATCATCAGAACAACCAACCCAATCAACATCTGAAAAGGTTGTCAAAGACATAATGTAGAAGGTGTGATATGAAGTCCATATAGTATAGTGCCTATAAAATATCTCAACAAAAGCTTCAAGGCCACCCAATGATCCTCCAATGGAGTGGCAAGAAACTGACATAGCTTGTTAACAATGAAGGCAATCTCCAGGTGAGCGAGAGTGACATATTGAAAGCACCCATCAAACTATGATACAAAGTAGGATCAGATAATGGACAACCCTCCCGTACGCGACAACAATAGAGAAGGTGGGTGCAATGGGTGTAGAAATGGGCTTTGCCTCAGATAATCTAGCCCACCGAAGTAATGTCAAAATGTAGCATTGCTGAGATAGTAGAAGTCCAGTGGAAAGGGGAATGAGCTCAATTTCCAAGAAAAATCTTGCTAAACCCAAATCCTTGAGAGCAAATTCAGTCTTAAGAGACTCAAGACGAGCATCGATAGCTTCGGTAGAAGGCCCAGTGACGAGTATATCATCCACATACATTAAAATATACAGCAGACCTTGAGAGCCATGACCAAAGAAGAGCGAATAATCAGTCTTAGATCCCTGAAAACCAATACTTAGAAGAAATATACTCAGACCCTGAAACCAAGCTCTAAGTGCCTACTTGAGACCATATAATGAGCGTTGAAGTTTGCAAACATGAGAGGGATAATTAGAGTCAATATATCTTGGAGGCTGATGCATGTAAACCTCCTCTGTTAGATAGAGTCCTATAGTGAAGTTCTTGCAATTTTAGCATGCAAGTATATGACATTCTAAGATGAACACGACTGTCAAATGTAACTCACTTCAGCAAATTGGTTGCCTCTCTTTAGCTTTAAGAGAACTGTAGCATGCAGTCTTACCAAAATCTTGAAATCTCCATTTTTTTGGTATCTTTCTTTTCTCTCTGTTGAGAATCCAGATATGATGGATGATCTGCCAATGCATGGTAGCCATTTGGCATGATGGGCTTGACATGCCAATATTGCTCATGAGATTTCAGAACCAAACTGTTTGACAGAAACCACAAAATTCGCTTATAGCTTGTCTCAATAGCCTAAATCCAAAGATAACTGGGGATTCAATCCACTATAACGAATAATAACTAGCATTCATGAATTATGTTAGGCGTGAACCAAGACTCCTTGGGAACAATCAAACCATTCAAGACTCAAGAAAATCTCAAAAGTAACTAAATAATCATTAGATGGACTAAATTAGCAGGAAAAGACCAAAAGTAATTATGAATCCAAGAAACGGATGAAGCCTAACTAACAACCTTTTGGATCGTTTCCTTCAACCATTGATTGATAAATATACAATCATATCTCATACCATATTTAAATACCTTAAAACTGTTGGGAATATATTGACAAAAGCAATCTTAAAAGACAAGTAAAGTTGAATACAAGTATGAGAATATATCTATTGAACAACCTCATTATCAAAAGCATAATTATACAAATCCATCTAATGATACATGAACAACAATTGGTGGAGTTAATACGGCTAGGTAGTCCAAGCATGTATCTTTCTTTAAAGTATTTGACAAACTTCTCAATCCTAATGGCATTGGTATTTTAAAGAGCCCCCTCTCAAATGTATCTTTGAGTTTTAATACATCCCCAATGATCAATCATTAATCCTCCATCATTTTATCAGTAAACAATGTTTCATAGAGTGTTCATCATGAAAATGTTTCTAATAATCTCTTCACTAAGAATTGTTGCTCTTTGTGAATTGAACCAATCCTTTAGTGATGATAGTAAATCTTTCTTCTACACTTTATTGGATTGAAAATCCAATCTAACCTTCCCATTCCATATATATATATGATTCCATACATCGTTGACTTCAATTAAGACAGTCAAATAAAGGAAAGCATTTATTTTTTACTCTAATTTTTTTGGGTGGAAATTTATTTATTAAATTACTCACCTCATAATAAATAATGGACTAACATTAATATCCATATCATCCATTCTACCCATGTTGGTGCGATAAGGTTGATATGCAGCCTAACCGATTGTTTTTATATTTTCAAGTGAGTATTTGATTTAAAACTCTCGTCTATTCTACCAAAAAAAAAAAAAAAAAAAAAAAAAGAAAGAAAGAAAGAAAGAAAGAAAGAAGAAGAAGAAAGAAAAGAAAGAAAAGAAAAAGCACTCTCTTTTATTTTCCAACCCAGCAGTTATAGGTTGAAGGGTTATTTTTAATTTGCCATTCTTTCAGTCCACCATTAGAGTCTAGTTCCTCTATCTTTGAGGTAGGGGATAAATAAATCCTGACTTCTCACCACAATTCATTGGGAGATCAGATCCAACTTGTTAATATTTAGAGATGAGATTCTTATCTCTTAAATAGTAGGTGAATTTCCCTATAAATGGATAATAATAAGGCTTGATAGTACTATTGTTCTATGTCTTCAATCTCAATTCCACCATGAGAGCATTTCATCAAAAGTAAAGAAAAAAAGGTGAAAATTACATGATTAGTGACTTTTAGGTTCCTTTTGACAAAAGTAACTACTTAATATTTTAATTAATAAAACTAGCTATAATCAATTTTAAGTTTACAAAACTAATCAAAACAATGACTTTTTCTTTATTTGAACATTTTTATCCCTAAGACTATCATATCCTGCTGTCCCTAGAATAACTTTTATCTGTTGAACGACAATCCTTCCACTCGGCTCCAACAGATCACTAACGCCGACTTTTGTCCGTGTTCGATGGTTGGGTCTTTAGTCAAGCTCCCTTCTGCCTTGCATTGAAGGGTTAATCTCCCTCCAGTCCAAGAAAACCTTTGCACGCCTTTGTTACATTTTGAGAGGCCTACGCCGCCCCATAAAAACTATTAATCTAAGATTATCCCTTGGCCCGTCACATTAAGCTCTTCTAGTTGGCTTTCATTATTGCTTAATGTGATGGTTAGTTTTAGAGGTACAATTATCAAAAGGAAGAAAAATCATTGTTTTTTAATTTTGTAAATCTAAAATTTGTTTTAGCTAGTTTTATTAATTGAAGACTCTTTTACGTGTGGGTCCATTAATGGACTACAAATTAACATTGAGTCCCTTTAGTGCAATATATTACATGTGAGTCCTAACTAGATTAGCACCGTTAGTCGCCGTTAATTATATTCAAATGTCAAGGGACCAAAATGCTCCTCAGGTTATACATTGTATTATTATATATTTTTTAATTATATAATTAATAATTAATGATCAATAAACTTTTTTAAAACCATACATTAACATAATGTATTAAATAATCTGAGTAATACTTTGGTCTTTTCGCATTTGAAAGTTGAATATACTTAACAGCGACTAATGTTATTAGTTTGCTTGGGACTCATAATATATTACATTAAGGGGACCCAACATTAGTAGCATCGGCCAAGAGACAATGTATTAGTGTATTGTGATAACCTTGGCCAAGAGGAAGAGGGATCTTGGTTGGGAGTAGTGTCACATGGCACCGCTTGGCAGCTGGTGGCTCAGATTCATTGTTAATCTGAACCGTTCAATTAATCCATATTGCTAGATTCATTTAAATTTTATCAATTTGCATGTTGATCAATCAAATGGTCTAAATTTAAACCTGGTCTGAATAGTGAATTTCGGCCATTGACTGCACCACATTAGCACTGTTCCCAAGCAAAATAGAGGAGGAGCATTCCAGTCAAACAATGAAGGACTTTGCTTCAGTCTTGCCCAATCAAGCGCAACATTTTCAAACGTAATCTAGAATTTTGATCTCAACAATCAAAAAAATTTTGAATTTAACGGACTAAATCTCTCTTGACGCATGATTGAAGCAATTTCGAACAATGATGGGTTAGTTGAGTGGTTAAAAGCCAAAACTCTCATGAGGAGGTCTTTGGTTGACACCTATCCAGCACCTATATTAATAATATCCTCCAATATAATTTTTTTTTTCGAACAATGATGCATAAAATGGTGATAAATCTATTTATTCTTAGAGCAACGTTTCACTTTCACACTTCACAGATTTCACACTAAATGATTTCACACTACACACTCTACACTACAATAATAGTTTTCATAGTTTTCTAGTCTTTCGATTACTCTAGTTGTGGAAAGCTTTAAACAGGTCCCTCAAATTCCTCACTCCTCACCCACCACCCACCACCTTCACTTGGCGTCACGTCTCTCAGATCCCCAATTCCCACTCTCTCACTATCTCTGCTGTTCCTTATCTAGATTTCAACCTCAAACCCACTGAAACAGAAACCAGAGAGAGAGAGAGAGAAGAGAGGCATCAATCAGCCATGGGGGTGAGTAACAACATCACAGCCATAGTGAACTTTGTAGCCCTCCTCTGCTCAGTCCCCATAATCGGGGCCGGAATCTGGCTAGCATCAAAGCCAGATAACGAGTGTGTCCACCTATTCCGGTGGCCGGTGGTTCTTCTTGGCATCCTGTTGCTGATGGTATCACTAGCAGGGTTTGTCGGTGCTTACTGGAACAAGCAAGGATTACTAGCTTTCTATCTATTCTGTATGGCTATCCTTATCGCACTTCTCCTTATTCTCCTCGTCTTCGCCTTCGTCATCACCAGACCTGACGGTTCTTACTCCGTCCCTGGCCGTAATTACAAGGAGTATAATCTCTATGGCTTCTCTTCTTGGCTTCAAGATCACGTCACCAACTCTGAAAATTGGCCCAAGATCAGAACTTGTCTCTCCCAATCTGATGTCTGCTCCAAGCTCCCCCAGGACTTCATCACCCCAGATCAATTCTTCATGGCTCACATCACCCCTCTTCAGGCAATTTTTAATTTCCTCTCAAATTTCCCAATAGCCACTTCTTAATCTTCATTCTTACTTTGTTATTTAGAGTTGTTGATTTTGTTATTTTGATGATTTTTACAGTCAGGATGTTGCAAGCCTCCAACGGTGTGCGGCTATGGTTATGTGAACCCAACTGTGTGGACAAACCCAACAAACCCAACTGCAGATGCTGACTGCTATGTCTGGAACAATGATCAATCTCAGCTCTGTTACAGTTGCAACGCCTGCAAAGGAGGACTGTTAGGGAATCTGAGGCAGGAATGGAGAAGGGCTAACATCATCTTCATCATCACAGTCGTCGCTCTGATTTGGGTTTACCTAATCGGTTGCAGTGCCTTCAAGAACGCCCAGACAGAAGACCTGTTCCGACGATACAAACAGGGTTGGGTTTAGGCTTTCTCTTTTTCTCACAATTTAGGATTTCTGTGTATTTCTTTTTTAAATCATGCAAGCTTCTTCCGTAAGCATCACCAGTGTACATATAATTTCCATTTTGGCGGTTTCTGGAATTTTTTTTTTTGGAATTGATCAAGTTGTTGTGAGGATCTTTCCTGCGTCATTAGTGCTGTTCCCTTTCTCCCTTATTCTGGAAGCCATGGCAGACTTGCAGGAGAGAAAGAGATCAAAAAGTGAATCTTGCTTTCAATAGAATATGATTCTTGATGCTTGTGGTCAATGTTGCTTCTGATTGATTCCTTGTATTTGTTATTTAAAGAAATTCTCTGGCTACTCCTACTCCGTTAATTGTGGGTTTGGATCCAAGCTTTACTTTTATAATAGGATAGGATAACCTTGAGAGACTTCTACTCTTCTAGTGCTTGGTGCCCCACGATAACAGAGGATTATTAAAATGCTGTCACTGGGTAAAACAGAGCACCGACATCACCAAGCCAAGAACCAGTAACAGTGTTTTCTGGTTAGAAGGTCTTGTTTTTTCCTTTTAATCTTTAGAATTAGAACAAGGTGGGTTGTTCCTACAATCTACCTTTCACCCATCCTTCTCGTTCCTACCAGTTGATAAAATCTCCAACACTCCAATACTTGGTCAGCTTCTTTTTAAAGCTAGATGTCTACCACACCCTATAACAAAATAGCAAATTGATCAATTCCTGTCCCTTCATCTCATGCAATGATTTGGTTTTCCCAAAATTATTTGTAGATCTCTTGACCCTATTTGTCTTAGATTTTGCCTTGGGCATTCAGAAAGGAGAAAAAAAATTAATTCTTATTTCTTGGGATAAATGTTGTCCCTTGGATCTTTATACTTCAACTTTACAACTCTTTTTAGTTGATCTGTCATCAGATAGCCAGTATCTTTGGTGGTTGCTTTTCAGTTTTTTTAATCTCAATTGTTATTTTGTGTGGAGCCTTCATAAGCGTGTGCTCTTTAACCAAAAAAAAAAAAGAACACCTGATCCAAGGTGGGTATTGGATGCACACGAAGATCCCTACTTCCTCCCTTGGAGTATGTTGAACATTGTATCAGTCAATCTATGCATGAACTAAAATCTTTTCGTTCATGTAACTTCGTATCTTAATGTGTGTAGGAGTTCATAATTCAACGCTGAAAAGAACAAGGTGAATTTTTGGTCTTTTTTTTTTTTGGAAGGCTTTTCCAAAGTTACTCGCTAGGGGGGTGGCTTGACTCTGCTAATCTTTTTCTAAGCCTTGATTTTCTGTCTACAATTGGGTTTAGATCAGTCACAACTTTTTCAGATACAGATCAAGGACATTTATGGCCATGAGCAACAAATTGTGGATAAATCTAAAGCCTGTAATTTTTGCTCTTTTAGGGTTACAACAATCTATAGGTGGTTTTGTAGCTAGGCTTATCAAATCTTGCAACGATCTAGGAATATCAAATGGTCTACTGTCAACCTAGCTGAACTATATCCTTGTGAATAAGTAATGGATTTTCCTTTTTCATAAAGTAGAAAGAGAGCAAATTGATCTGAGAGAGGTTACAGAACTCAAGCAAGCAAAAAGAACTTGGAGACAATGGCTACTCCTAAACAACCTAAACAAATGAATAATGGAGATGGACCACATTTATTATCTATAATGGCATCATAAGCCTAGGAAGATTCTCTCTTCCTTCAATTATTATGTACACATCAATATTCAAAGCACATCCCCCACCTTCCTCCTCTTGTAAACACTAGCTGACAGGATAAACTAATCATCTTTTAATTCAGTAAACATTTCAACAACAAATTAAGTGGAACATTGTTTCCGAGATGTTGTTAACAGCATATATGCCCTGGCAATAGCAACTTTTCTAGAATTCACAGGGAAATAGATTCAGACTCAGAGAATGCAAATACGTCTGCAAAGAGTTGTCTACATTAATATGCATTCTTATGAGTATATTAATGAAAAATAATTGACATTCATCCAAGCTGCTGCCAGGGTTCACATTTGACATGGTAAGCCAGATAATGTCGAAGACATATAATCTGCTGCATTTTGGGATATCAATTCCAGAAACATTCAATATCAGACACAATAAGTTACCGTCATTTTCCAATATCATGGTGCCATTCATGGAAGGAAGCTAAAGTGCAAGCGTGCTGACATTCCAATTATCTGATTCTACTCAACTGGGTCTTAACTGAAGTCAGATTGACCAAAGCAGAGTAAATGGTGTAACAAAAAAGATGAATCAATCCACGGCTGATTTAGTGATTTAGACCATAGCATAAATTATGATCATAGACAAGGATTATCAGAAGTTACAACACTAAATCTTTAAAAACATGGGAACCAGAGGAGGTTCAAAGGCTCCAGCCTAATGGAAATAGGATCCAACAATCACAAAAGTGATTAATATAAATAGTTGATGTCATATAGAGATTGGTTTCAAATGAAAGCAATGGTTTGAAAATCTGAGAGGCATAAAAATCATTGTAAGACGACATAAATTTGAACCAAGAGAGTGATACATGAACTTCTTGTAAAGACATGAGGCCAGAGGACTGTGTTCACAGTGGGTATTATTTGGTCCTACAAATTTTTCCCAGGAAATTATTTAATGGTAACACAGCATTAAATCAAGCAAACCCTGAAGGGGGAGGGGTGGGGTGGAAGAGGCTAGGGTGTGGAATTCTAAAAGGAAAAGCTGCATATCTCTTTCAATAGTTTATTAGGCAGATACATTAATTCAATTACAACTTAGTTCATGTAGATGGAAGTAGTTCAGCAAAGAGAGAATTCTTTCAAACCCTAAGCCAACTTCAGCAAAGGAGCTCGCTCACAACTTCATGCTCCTTCCATGCCCGACCTCCAACCATGGACCGAGTCTCACCCCACCTCAACAACCAGTGATCCATCGCAATTACCTTCAAAGCCTCCATCATCACATCTTGCTAAATTTCTGCCATTTTGAAAGGTGCCTCCACCACCTCAGTCACAGAAAACATTTCCAACAAGCATCATCATCAGACTTATCTCAACTGCAACCAGCGGCTCAGACTGCTTTATCACCCTCATCACCACCTAGCAAGGCTCTTCCATTGTCATCTCGTACAGCCTCCCAGCCTGAATCATATTGCTTCTCAACAAACACTTAGAACAATCTCACCATCCCCATCTCCATCTTGCCCAACCCCTGAGTAGCAACAGAAGGCCCAAGCAGCCTCCCTCCCCTCATCATCAACCCAGGAAGCACCAACATCTCTACCACCAACTAAAGCAAGTTCTCACCACTGCACTAAGGCTGCCGGTTTTTTCACCTTATCTATGAGAAACTGAAATAAATTGTATCTATAATAGTGAAATAGCTAGAGAGATTTTACACTTATTTCACTAAAATCATTTTAAACCTATATTCCATTGTACTGTTTAATGAGCACATGTTTCAACAGGGACTAGCATGTTATTTAATTCCCCCCTTCTTTACTTTTCTGCCTATTGATTTTCTACTGAAGGAGGGAGAACACGAGCAGGTAGCCCCACACCATCTCCTTCTCAGTCAATAAATTCTTTTTTTATTCTTTTATTTTGTCCTCAGTCCTTTCTATATGAGCTAAATCCTTTTCATTGTCATGAATTCATGATGTATGTTACTTAAAATATACTCCCCCTCCCCCAGAAAATCTGTATTTTTTTCTTATTTTTAAATTCTGATTTAATCAAATAATGAAAAATAGAGGAAGAGAGAAAGAAAGGAGAAGAGAAGAGGAGAATGCATCCAGAAGAGATGCTCTATTTTATTGATTAAAGTGTGATCCAGGGCTGCCTATATATAAGGCTAAAAATACCACAAAAGACCCAAAAGGGGAGATCCCACAAGATCTAGCATCCACACAATCCCAAGATCCCAAGGAATCCAAAAAATATTCCCAAGGGATCCAAAAGATATTCTTCTAATACTCATCAAGCTAGAGCATATACATTAAACATGCCCACCTTGTTATGAATATAATCTATTCTCCCATTTTCCAAAGACTTAGCAAAAACATCAGCAAGCTGTTCACTAGTTTTGACATGACTAGGGGTGACTAGTCCACTCGTATTGTCTCTGTGATGAAGAGACGATCTATCTCAATATGCTTCCTCCTTTTATAAACATAGGATTAGAAACAATACGAATTGCTGCTAGGGTTCGAAATTTCACTACAAACGAAATTGGGTTTTCTTTTCGACCCCAAATTTCAGTGGATTTTTGGGGTTATTCTGACCTGGTTTTAAGTGTCTAGCCTAATTTGAGGCCAAAAAACACATTAAAGTGTTATTTTTGCCTAAAACCTAACCCAAAGTGGTGTTCTTGATTGGCACATGTATGTGAGAAAAACTGAAAGTTTGAAACATGAATTTTAACAAATTTTAAATATGGAGATGCAAGAGAACACTAAGGCTGCGTTTGTTTGTTGGAATAAAGGTGGGGTGGGAAAATTCTTGAAAAAAGCAAACTTTTCCTACTTTTCCTTTAAATCCTAAAAGTGTAGATTGTTTGGTTGCTTGAGGTGGGAAAGTTAGAGATAGGTTTCCTTAAATTAAGGAAACTTGTCGAGTGAGGTGGCAACCCAACTTTCCCACCCTAAGCTTTTTCAAAACCCCATAAAATGTATGGGACTTTGTCGAAAAGTGTGGAAAAGTAAAATGTGGGACCCACAATTAACACTTTTTCACACTTTCCTTTCCTTTCCTTTCCTTCTCCCTCACCCCACTACACATAGGGCCCACATGTTTTTTTTTTTCCCACCCCTTTTTTCCCACCCCACCTTTGCAAACAAACACAGCCTAAGATTTTCATTAAAATTAAAATGCAACAAAAAGAATAACTAAAATTCAATATACAAGTAGTCAAGTACAAGTGTAGAAGTCAGTAGTCAGTAGTACCCAATTATATTTTTGGTCAAACATTAGTACACAATTAAAACAATATAAGTGTATAACATAACAATGTATAAATGAATTAAAAATTACAATACACATTAGACCTATTGTAACCTAGTAACAACTGCTGTGGCGGATTGGCTCCATCCCCTGACCTAGGTAGCTCTGCGAATAGCAAACAAACACAACCTATGACATGGAATGCCTATAGTGATTGAAGAAGCTAGTCGTTGCTCTTATGTAGGTGGCATCACCAACATAAAATAGCCAACCCATCTTAGGCAATGTGTTGTAAGGGAAACAAACCCCTATGGCTAGTGCTAAGAACAGGATACTATGAAGTTATTGGACCTACCTCTAGTACTGCTAATGGTATTGATACTACTGGTGACTTTGATGGATATCCATAGATGTACTCCACAAATGATTTGCTTTATCCATCCCTAAATCTATATTTAGACATACCACTCAAATCAGTAGATGAGCCACCATATACCCCACAATATGCACTCAAACCAACAGATGAGTCAGCATATGCCCCAGCAGATGCCCATATTCGTAGCCAGGGCCATTAGCCCCGTATGGTGTAGACTCCACACTCTCGTTGCCCATCCAAGCTCATCGATCACATCTAGCTTGCCAAGCTAGCCATGGCGGTGTCCCTTTAGCTTGGCGGGTGGAACTAGCTAGGAGGCCCTTTGGTTTAAGTACCTTTAGATGTGGCGCCCTTGCTCCTATGATAGGGTGTGCCATCATAATGCTCATCTTGGGAGCCATGGGTGAACTATGTCTCCCCGGTGAATCTGATGGGGCTCAGCTGTGTCTCCAGTAGTGGAACATTTTGGGAAGTCCTCCACCACCACCACAACCATCATCATCATCGTCACCCTCACTATAATCACCATCCTTATCATCATCATCCATGTGTTGAGTCTAACTAGAAACCAGGATCTCATCCAGATCCTGCGTGTATGTGGAAGGCACAAAATCATCAGCATGACTTCATCGACATCAAAGGTCGCATGACGAGAAATCTTTGGTCAAGCCTCCCTTTAGCTCGGCGGGTGGAACTAGCTAGGAGGCCCTCTGGTTTAAGTACAGATGTGGCTCCCTTGCTCCTATAACAGGGTGTGCCATCATAATGCTCATCTTGGGAGCCATGGGTGAACTATGTCTCCCCGGTGAATCTGATGGGGCTTAGCTGTGTCTCAAGTAGTGGAACATACGCTTGGGAAGTCCTCCTCCACCACCACAACCATCATCATCATCGTCACCCTCACTATAATCACCATCCTTATCATCATCATCCATGTGTTGAGTCTAACTAGAAACTAGGATCTCATCCAGATCCTGCGTGTATGTGGAAGGCACAAAATCATCAGCATGACTGCATCGACATCAAAGGTCGCATGATGAGAAATCTTTGGTCAAGCCTCCCTCTAGGCTAGTCCTATACTAGCTCACCCCTATCACTCACCCAATCAAATAGTTGGTCCTCCTCTGAGTCCACTTGGAGATATTTGTGAGGTCGATGGTCTCTTACTTCCCTTCACTCTCCACTTGGTTCTTTATATACGGCATCCCTCATGGCCTCAATGGCTGCGTATAGGTGGGGCATAGTAGGCCCCTTCATAGAGGAAGCCACTATGTGTAATAGGCCCCTTGGTCTTCAATACTATCACCAGTTGTCTCCAAAAATCATTTGATGATACTATACCCTGTGTTGTTTTCCTGGATAGGATCCTGGATCTTGTCCACTCAAACTAAGCCTAAGATGCAAAACATGCATCTCAACCTCGTTCTCTTCTCGTCGATACTCTTTAAGGTAATGTAGTTTGTGGCGAACCTCATAACACTAGGTTGCACTAAGTCACCCACACATGCTTACCTCACCATCTTAAGAGCGTAGCCATGATTTTATATAAAATACGTGACCTTTTTTAGCCTTGTCCACTATGCTCTCCACAATCCAGATCTTCCTAATGTCTTTCAGCATAAGGTCAATATAATGGGCCGCTTAGGGTGTCCAAAATAGACTATACTCCATAGACTACATTATCATCTCACCATCCTTTTTAAAATTGGAGCCGTTATCCTCATGATCTGTACACACTCCTCCGCCCCACCTCTACCACATCTTGAAGAAATTCAAAGATGTACTTGTGGTCTCTCACCTCCTTAGATGCATCCGCAGATCTCAGGAAGATGGTTCTATTGCAGTACACCATAAAATTAATGGAATTATTTTTCGAACTGTCCATCTATCAAACATAATGGTGATTCCAAACGTCTCTTAAAAGGACCTCATCCCTGCAATGGTAACCAGGTATTTATTCGTCACCTCGTGAGGGTTGGGGCCATGGTAACCAGGACCCACTCTAGCGATCCTGTCAATCATGGACTAGTAATACAACCCATGTGTTGTGTTGGCTAGAATGGTGTTATAAAACATCCATTTCAACTATTGCTTCCTTCACATTCCCTTTTATATTCTTCTATGCACACTTATATCTTGGGTTGCTTCGCCCCCTTCTTCCTAAAAACATCATGATCCTGCTTTAGTATCGGATCCTGTCACTGTTAAAAACCTGTTGAGAGAGGAGCACCCCTTTTGACTTTGCGATCTCTTAAACATGGCAAGAACACCACCTAACCCAAATGGTCTAGCTCCTGTGGCTCTAGGCTTGTCCCTCTCCTGCTTTAATGGTGCAATGCCCTGCTCCCTACCATCACTTGCCTCAACTCCTTGGCCTCCTCATCTTTATGTATATTGACGGGATTAACATCGTCGTCACTATTTGAATTGACGGGGCATATAGAAGACCCCCTCACCGCCTCAACTATTGCTTTAACCCTACATGTTTGCTTTTGTCTTCCCTGCCCCCTACTCTAACTCTCTAATTGCTTTCACTACCTCTACTGACACGCTGTTGCACACTTGAACTTCCTTCGAACTGCCGATGAGGTATGCCTTAAACTACTAATGCCACCTCCTAAAAACCTTTGGCTGCAAAAATCACACTGTTTCTTCGCTTTATTACCATCATTTAGCATGTAGTCCTGCCATACAGGGTCAAACCTCACTTTGGGACAACAACCTATGCTTGCTCTATGTCTTGTGGTTGTGAACCACCCTTCCCTTGTCTCTGTGACTATCAACCACCCTCCCCTTGCCTTTGTGGCTTTGATCATGATTGCCTCATACTCATATGCATAATCACTAGTGCATACAAAATTATTGCCCAAGTCACTGAACAACATCAAAGTA
The DNA here is from genome assembly GCF_041222555.1 of Hakea prostrata. Lineage (NCBI taxonomy): Eukaryota > Viridiplantae > Streptophyta > Magnoliopsida > Proteales > Proteaceae > Hakea > Hakea prostrata. The sequence continues at coordinate 61,228,671 of NC_142606.1, forward strand.
ATTTTTCTTCCGACAAGGAAACAATCATGTACCTAGTGTAACTTTCCCTTGCCCATATGATTTTTTAAATATAAAATTATTTTTTTCAAAATTTTTTGACAAGAATATTGGCTGCCCATAGCAAAATTGGCGACGAAACCATATGGACATCACTTTCAAAAAATATGGAGAATCGTTCCATATTTCCTTATAATTTTCAAAACCTTTTTCCCTATTTTTCATGATTATTTATAATTTTATAGATATTTTAATAATTTTGAAAAAATAAAATAATTATTTATTGGGTGGACAAATATTTTGATTCTTGAGACCATAAATCGGCCCATGGAATTCAACGTATATTTATTCCATCATCGTAGAAGACATATATCATGTATATTTTTTACATTTTATGTAGAAAATACATTTTTTAACATCCAAAATTAAATAAATAATCCACTTTGTGAAAGAAAAAAAATTCTACGCCATGAGTTCGTAGATCAGTCCACGGTGTTCAGCATATATTATTTCCACACCCATTCGACAACTTTTTAACATACATTTTGAAAAAATCTAGTTTGGATAAGAATATATACCTATGAGATGAAAAACTCCAAGATTTGACTAAAACGCCGCTGGATCCACATGATGCATGCATTTACCATTAAAACCCATGCAAGAATACACAGAAAATGATGAAGACCGACTCTAAGATCTAAAAAATCAGAGGTAGAATGAGGAAAAATCACCCTGAAGTAAGGGTCAAAATTTCACCCGTTTCACCCTTGAGAGGTAAAGTCGGTCCAAATTTTTGCAAGATGTATTTTGCTGAAGTTTAGTACCTTTTCATTGTGCCTTCAATTTTGCTTCAGTGACTTGCAAGATAGTGAACTTTTGCCGGAATTTCACAATTGCATCACAGTTGCAATAGGAGTTGGAACCTTGAAGCCCAACTCAAAAGCTGTTGCAACCACATCATTTTGCAAGTTAGATGTGCCACAGCTCTATATTCTGATTCCGCAATGGAGCAAGCAGCAATGCCCTGCTTTTTTCACTTCCAAGAAGCAAATTTCTCCCTACAAAGGTACAGTGCCCAATAGTCTACTTTCTATCTACTAGAATCCAACCCAATCAGCATAAGAGAATCCTTCTGGGCTCTGATATCCATGATCCTGATAAACAATCCCTTCCCCAGACCTTTGTTGAGATAGTGAAGACTATAGATAACTGCAACCCAATGGGATGTCCTAGGAGAGGAAAGAAATTGGCTCACCACACTAACTGTAAAAACAATGTTTGGTTGAGTAACTACTAAGTGCTTTAGCTTATCCACCAGTTGTCTATATCTTTGAGGATCATCAAGTAGGTCCCCTCCTTCAGGAATAAGTTTTGCATTCTGGTCTAGGAGGCTCAAGAGGTTTCAATCAAGGCCCAATGAGTAAATCAAGAACATATTTCCACTGAGAAAGAAACACTCCCTTTGTGTTGAGAAACTTCCATGTCCAGATTGTATTTTAACTTGCCAAAGTCCTTAGACTAAAACTTTTGTTGGAGATATGTCTTTATTGCATTTACCCTAACACAGTCATCACCTGTAATAATGGTATCATCAGCATACACTATCAACAAAATCTTCCCTGCATGTGACTGACAGTAAAAGACTGAATGATAACCCTTGCTTTTTTCTCTTCCAAGAAACAAATTTCCGCCTACAAAGTTAGAATACTAGTAGTCAACCTTCTATGCCCAGTTAGCATCAAAGAATCCTTCCAGCTTGTTATATGCCATGATTTTGATAAACAATTCCTTGTCTTGAAGCTTGAGATAGCAAGGAGTACAGATAACTACAACTCAATGGGATGCCCTAGGAGAGGAAAAGAATTGGCTCACTACACTAACCAGAAAGGTAATGTCTGAGTAATCGTTAAGTAATTCAGCTTACCCACCAGTAGTCATCTATATCTTTGAGGGTCATCAAGTAGATACCCCCCTTTAGGAATAAGTTTCATGTTTTCCATAAGAGAGTTATAAGGTTTCATTCCAAGCATTCCTGCCCCAGTGAGTAAATCAAGAAAATATTTCCATTAAAAAAGAAACAGACCCTTTGTGAACTAGGCAACATCCACGCCCAATAAATATTTTAGTTGCCCAAGTCCTTAGTTTGAAACTTTTGTTGAAGATATGCCTTCGGTGCATTTATCCCAAGAGAGTCATCCCTTGTAATGATGATATCATAACATATACTATCAACAAAATGTTCCCAGCATGTGACTAATGGTAGAACACTGAATGATCACTGCTAAATTGAGATATCCTGAACTCATGTACTACCTCAGTGAACCAGCCAAATCACGTACATGGAGGGTTTTTTTAGTTTTTTTGAAGGATCTCTTCAACTTGAACTGGCCCACAAGTCTCTCCCTGAGCAACAGACCCTGGAAGTCACTACACATACACCTCTTCTTGAAGCATACCACAAAGCCTTTTAGATATCAAGTGGCCAAAAATTCTACCAATAAGTGGCTGCCAAAGAGATTAAAGAACCAGATAGAAGTAAGCTCCACCATAGGGGAAAAAGTATCCAGGTAGTCCACTCCATAAACTTGGGCATAATCCTTTGCAACCAGCCATGCCTTCAAAAGGGAACCATCAGCATAACCTTCACACCAAATACCCAGTGACAACCAATTGCAGCCTTCCCTGGAGCACTACAATAAGATCCCAAGTTTTATTTAGCCGTAAAGTAGACGATTCTTCTTCCATAGTTGTCTTCCACCAAGGATTAGATCATGCTTTTGCCATAGGCTTAGGTAGGGGACGAGAATCAACATTAGATATGACCAAAAAATAGGGGAAACAAGAGAGTAAGACATGGTTAGCCATAGGATGCTAAATACAACTATAAAAGCCTTTTCTGTAACATAGGAGGATTTGCATCCAACGAGGGCGTGAAAGAGTTAGTGATTGGAGCAGCAATCGTGGAATGAGGGCACCTTGTATAAGCTTGAAGTGGAACATCTAGAGCTCGATTGGGAACACTTGGAGAAAACTGTGTGTTGAGAAAGCTTATTGTGGTAGAATGGTTTAGTGTGATCTCAAGCCCTCCATTTATAATAAAGTGGAAAGAACACTATTACATAAATACCCTTACTTGGGTAACAAGAAATAGAAATTGACATGAACAAAAACTCTAATAGAGTTGAACTCCTAGTAGAACTCAACCAATACTCCCCCTGAAGTTGAGGCATAAATATTAGTCATGCCCAACTTGCCTACAATAGGAAGGAAATCTCCTTCCTTCAAACCCTTAGTGAAAATATCTGTCACTTGGTCTCCATACCTCACAAAAGGCATGCAGATAAGCCCTTGTTCCAATTTTCCTTTGACAAAGAATCTATCAATTTCAATGTGCTTAGTTTGATCATGTTACACAAGATTATTAACAATACTAATAGCAGCCCGGTTGTCACAATAAATCATCATAGGGTTTGGAACTTGGACTCCAATATCTTTTAGCAAGCCTTTCAACCATAGTAGCTCACAAATTCCACCAACCATAGCTCCATATTCAGCTTTGATACTGGATAAAGCTAACCACATTCTCCAAGTAACTAGATTACCTCAAACAAAGGTATAATAACCTGAAATTGACTTCCTGTCAGGAGATCCAGCCCAGTCTGCATCAATGCATGCTTCTACTTACTAGATTATTAATGGGTGACAGGAGTATTCCTTTTCCAGGAGTTCCCTTCAAATACTGCAGTATTCTGGTAACAGCCTTCATATGAGCTAAATATGGATTATGCATGAATTAGCTCACTATCCCCATGGCATAAGTGATGTCTGGCTTGGTGTGGGACAAGTAATAAGCTTCCCTACCAGCCTTTGGCATCTTCCTTTGTCCATTGGTTCTCCCTCTTTTTCCTTAAGTTTGGCTCTAACTTTAATAAGGGTATCAACTGCTTTACACCTCAACATTCCCACTTCTGATAATAAATCTAGGACATACCTTCTTTGGGATAGGAATATACCCTTCTTTGATTGAGCCACCTCAATCCCTAAGAAGTACTGTAACTTCCCTAGATCTTTAATCTCTAACTCTCTACTAAAAAAGTCCTTCAACCTTTGAATTTCTTCACCATCATTCCCTGTGATGATAATATCGTTTACATAAACAATGAGAAGTGTGATGTTAGTCCCTCACTTCTTGACAAATAGTATATGATTAACATTGCTTTGCTTGTACCCAATAGAAGTCATTGCCTTCAGGAGGCGTCCAAACCATGGTGGGAGATCTCCAAAATAGAGAGATCTCGACCGAGATGGCGAGATCTCGGTCGAGATCTACCAAAATTTTGGCGTAATCTCGGTGACCCATCTCGGTGGGTTTTAGGGCCCTGGTTGGGCTGAAATTTGGTATTTAGTCTATTTAAGGCCTTTTGAACACATTGGTGGCTTTAGAATTGTGAGAAAATAACCCTAACTACATCTTCTAAGTCAACCCTATGTGTAAAACCGAAATGTAGAGATATCAAGTAATTCATGTTATCAACTATAAAGTATTAAATACATCACACATCAAACTATCAAAGAACTTAATGGCTTCAAAATACAACCATAAGAAGTTTTAGACTTTTAGTAAGTCATAAATCATAATCTATAAGTTCACAATCACAATCACAAGAGTATGTGAGTAATAAGATTACAAGACAAGCAAGAGTATCACTCAGCATTGTGCATCAACTGATTCTGAACTGTGGCCACATATGACTCCCAAGTCAACTCATCACTATAGTATGTCACATATAGGTTTAACTGTCACATTAAATTAGTTTCCATGAAAGTTAGATCAAAGCTTGTGGATCAACATATATTTACACTAAACTCACACCCATTGTAGAATATTCTATTTGAAAAAAATTCAAATTTGGGGGAAAATCTTACCTTTGTTGTAGATCTAGTTGAAATAGGCTTGAATGATGATAATTTGATGTTGTAGATGTCTTAAAGATGTTTAGAAGTTGAATCCCCAACAAATTCCGCCAAAAAATCAAGTTTCTGGCAAATTTTGATGGTTGCAGCGAGATCTTAGCGAGATCTCGGCGAGATATGGCGAGATCTCGGCGAGATGTGGCGAGATCTCCCATCTCGCAGATCTCGCCTCTCATCTCGTCTCGCTATGTAAAAATAGCGAGATATCTCGCGAGATCTCGCCGAGATCTCGCGAGATCTCCCACCATGGTCCAAACTAGCATCTAGGAGACTGTTTTAACCTATAAATTAACCTCTTCAACCGATAAATTTTCGTTGCAATATTGTCATCGGAGAAACCATGTGGGATTTTCATATAGACTTCTTCCTCTAACTCCCCATGTAAGAAGGCATTCTTTACGTCTAGTTGGTGCAAGTTCTAGTCTTTGTTCATAGCTACAGACATCGAAATTCTGACAGTGTTCAGTTTCGCAACAGGGGAAAAAGTCTCCTGATAATCAATCCAATAGGTTTGGGTAAACCCTTTGTAGCTAGTTTAGCCTTCAACCTGTTGACTGATCCATCCATATTTTGTTTAACCACAAACACCCATTTGTAACCAATGGGTTTTTTTCTTGGAGGACGTGCAACTAGCTCCTAAGTATCATTTTTCTTTATTGCCTGCATTTCCTCTACCATAGTTGCCTTCCATATCTTATTAGCATAGACTTCCTGCCAACTTTTAGGAACATGTATAGATGATGGAGAGGATATAAAAGCACGGTAAGAGTCAGACAAAGAGTTATAAAAAACATATTTAGCTATAGGATGCTGAGTACAAGATCTGACTCCTTTTCTAATAGCAATAGGAAGATCAGAAGAAGATACTTCAAGGGGAACAATATAATCTGATCCTGGAGCAGGAGACTGAAGTGGTAACGTGTCACCTTTCTCCACTTGCTTTGGTCGGTTGTAGTTCTTCCTTTCCTCTGATAAGTCTGCACCTTCTTATTCTAGTCAATCTTGTTTTGAAAGACCTCAATAGTGTGCCTCACAGGAGTGGTCTACCCCTAACCAGGTTCTTCACATGGTTTAGAAAACGAAGGGGGAGAATTAGAGTCCTTAGGTATGCTGGCCGAAGTCTCTCATTGGTTAGGAAACACTTCTTAAATTCTTAAGTTGTGTTATGGTGGTGTGATAGAAAGGTCTAGAGTTGGAAAGAGCATCTCTCCTCTAGGACTCTCCCCCTAGAGAGGTGTATAGTAAAGGTAAGACTCATTAAAAATTATATCCATGGAGACAATGGTTTTCCTGGAAGGAGGATGATGAGCACATTTATGTGTGAAATCTTAGGGCATAAAGCATGCATTTTACACTTAGAGTGGACCTACCTTGGGTTTTATGTTGTTTTTGTAGATTTTATGATTTTTCAAGATTTGAGCAAATATTTTGAGTTTTGGGTATGAAACATGCAATTTTACATGTCAAGATGTTCGTTCAAATTCTCAAGTGCGAAAAAGGCCTGAATTAGAGTATGATGGGCTAGAGATGCAATTATGGGCCAACTCCAGAATATCTTAGAAATAAATACCAATGTTGATCTACGGCTAAGATTAGTTAGGATTTTTATTTTATTTTACTTTATTGTAAATTGAAAAATGTATGGGGCTCACAAGTAGTCAAAAGATTAGGATTTTCTATTTTTTTCCATAGATTTTCTTTGGGATAGAAATATACCCTTCTTTGATCGAGCTACCTCAATCCCTAAAAAGTATTGTAACTTCCCTAGATCTTTAATCTCAAACTTTCTACTAAAAAAGTCCTTCAACCTTTGAATTTCTTCACCATCATTCCTTATGATGACAATATCGTCCACATAAACAATGAGAAGTGTGATGTTAGTACCTGACTTCTTGACAAATAGTGTATGATCAGTATTGCTTTGCTTGTACCCAATAGAAGTCATTGCCTTCAGAAAGTGTCCAAACCAACATCTAGGAAACTGTTTTAACCTATAAATTGACCTCTTCAACCGACAAACTTTCATTGCAGTATTGTCGTCGGAGAAACCATGTGGGATTTCCATATTGACTTCTTCCTCTAACTCCCCATGTAAGAAGGCATTCTTTACATCTAGTTGGTGCAAGTTCCAGTCTTTGTTCACAACTATAGACAACAGAACTCTGACAATGTTCAGTTTCACAACAGGGGCAAAAATCTCTTGATAATCAATCCCATAGGTCTGGGTAAACCCCTTTGCAACTAGTCTACTTGTTGATTGATCCATCCATATTTTGTTTAACCACAAACACCTATTTGCAGCCCACTGGTTTTTTTCCTAGAGGAAGTGTAACCAGCTCCCAGGTATCATTTTTCTTCATTGCTTGCATTTCCTCTACCATAGCTACCTTCCATCTCTTATTAGCATAGGCTTCTTGCCAACTTTTAGGAACAAATATAGATAATAGAGAGTTTTGGTGCAACCTAGAGGGGAGATGAATTGGTTGCAACTAGTGGATTGTCCTAATTTTTCGGTTTGATTGCAAATACAAGATAAATTATAAATTTCAATGAAATTAGACAATAACAATCAACCACAAGACAAGTATTTTATAGTGGTTCAACTTTGCAAGTTTACGTCCACCCCTCTTTTGGCTTTAAGATAGTATTCCACCAGCGATTCTTTTTCAATACAATGGGTAGAGATCAAACCCTTTACAATCTTTGTTACGAGGCAAGAGTACTCTTTACAATCTTTGTTTATCCTAAGGCAAGAGCACCCAAAACCAATTCTAGTATACCTAGATTTAGAATTGAAGAGAAATAATTACAATGGATGGTTAGAGATTGCCTAACAAGGGGTGTGACACCTTACCCCTTGTGTGAGTGTGATATAATGAGAGTTGTATGCCCAAATGGTATGATTTACACCACTAACGCCTTCAATCACCTCAAGCAAGCTTGCTTAACACCTTGGTATGTTCTTCAAGGTTGAGTGAAGATAAGAGGCAAAACCCAATTGATTTCTTGTAATTTGAGAGCTTGAGAATACTTGGGGGAGTAGTTGATCAATTGCAAGGTTCAAGGTCTCAAATGGGGTAAATTGGGCTTATGTAGATGGCTTTTAAGTGCCTTAGCCTAACCCAACGGATAGAAAACGGACAGATTTTAGTCCAGACGGACTGACTCAGGCAGACGTTCGTCTTATTTAAAATGTGGCCATTGAAAATAGCCGTTGCTGATTTTTAACTAGATGGAGCTCCGTCTGACCAGACGGCAGTCTGTCTCAGACAAATGTCCGTCTGAACAGAAGAAAATTCCGTATGAGCTTCTGTGATCAAACAGACGTCCGTCGGGGTCAGACAGAGCTCCATCTGAAACACAGAAAGCCTATTATAGGGAAATATATGGACTTAAAGGGGTTTTAGGGATTTCTAGCCAATCCTAAGCCTGATACACTCTCCTAACATGTCTTAGGTCAGTCTAATGACATGATATGTGTATAATTGAATGGAATTACATATGAGTGTATATGGAGTGACTTAAGTCCTAATTTGCTAAGTTTTCTTGCTTGAGCTTGAGTTGAGTTGATGATCATTGATGTTCTTGGAGTCTTCTTGTACTTCATTCTTCATGCTCATCTTAACTTAGACTTCATGTCCATCTTAACTTAGTCTTGGCCTTGACTTGGGCTTAGGCATTTTGGTATTGAGTTGGATTTGGTCCACTTGCTCTCATATTGAACTAGATAAACACAACTCAATATAGCCATTAGTAATTCATGTTTGTTATCATCAAAACTAATGGAGGCTGATGTGGCAATACTGACATGGCATTTCCCAACAGAGAGGATATAAAAGCACGATAAGAGTCAGATAAAGAGTCATAAGAAACATATTTAGCTATAGGATGCTAAATACAAGATCTGACTCTTTTTCTAACAGCAATAGGAAGATCATAAAAAGATACCTCAAAAGGAACAATAAAATCTGATCCTGGAGCAGCAAATTGAAGTGGTAACGTGTCACCTTTCTCCACCTGCTTTAGCTAGTTGTAATTCTTCATCTGATAAGTCTGCACCTCCTTATTTTGGTCAATCTTGTTTTGAAAGACCTCAATAGTGTGCCTCACAGGAGTGGTCTCCCCTTGACCAGGTTCTTCACATGGTTCAGAAAAAGGAGGGGGAGAATTAGAGTCCTCAGGTATACTGGCTGAAGTCTCCCTCTGGTTAGGAAATGATTATTGAACTCCTAAGTTGTGTTGTGGTGGTGTCATAGAAAGGTCTAGAGTTGGAAAGAGCACCTCTCCCCTAAAACTCTCCCCCTGGAGAGGTGTATAGTAAAGGCAAGACTCATTAAAATTTACATCCATGAAGACAATGGTTTTCTTAGAAGGACGATGATAACATTTGTACCCTTTCAGACTAGCAGAATATCCGAGAAAAAGTAGCGTAGGCTACGGGGAGCCAACTTACTTTGATGGGCTGTGATTCGGGCATAACAGACACATCCAAAAACCTTTGGGGGAATAATAAAAGAAGAGGTTCCCTCAAGAAGCTCATTAGGACATTTAAAGCCAAGTATCCTACCGGGCATCCTATTCATAAGGTAAGAGGCAGTGAGTATACATCACTCCAGTGTTGGTCAGGGACATTCATAGCAATTGTAAGTGAACGAGCTATCTTTAAAGATGCCGATTCTTCCTTTCAGCAACCCCATTTTGGGCAATTGTATCAACACAACTGGTCTGGTGTATTATGCCAGAGTCAGAGAGATATTTCTGAAATTCACCATCAAAATACTCTGTGCCATTGTCACTGCGAAGGATCTTCATAGTGGCATTGAATTGAGCATTCATTATATTATGAAAAACACAAAAACATCGAAAAACCTCATTTCTTTGTTTTAAAAGATAAATCCATGTAGAACGAGAGTGACAATCAATAAAAGTAACAAAGTACCTATAGTTAGTAATAGACACACATCGGCAAGGGCCCCATACATCAATATGAATTAGTCCAAAAGGAATAGATTTTCTATTATGAAGAGAAGGTAAATAAGTAGAACGAGTCTGCTTCGCAAAAATGCAAGCTTCACAAAATATTCATCATTTTTACAAGAAGAAACTAAATCGGGAAATACTTTCTTAAGAGTTCCTAAAGGGGGGTGACCTAGCCTACAGTGCCACTGTTGAATGTCTAATATTATTGAATGGACCTGATTAGGAGATGCAGTCAGAGCAGAAGTAGATCCTCCAATTGGCTCCAACAAATGCAGTACATTGTTTGGTTTACGTCCAATCTCCTTCCCCGTTACCAGATCTTGGAAGACACAGTAAAATGGGGGAAAAATCACTTTACAATTCAAGTCATGTGTAAGACTATTGATAGAGAGCAGGTTAGTAGAGAAAGAGGGAACGTGTAAGACTTTAAATAAAGAAGGGGATGGAGAATGCTGAATGGTCTCTTTTCCAGCAATGGAAGAATAAGTGCCATCAACAATTCAAACTTTATCTTTTTCGGATGTTGGAGAAAAATGTAAAAAAAAAAAGAGGATGAACTTGTCATATGATTTGTGGCTCCTGTATCAATGATCCAGGGAGCAGAAACGGAAGAAACATGGTAGCCTATAAAAGTTTTACCTAAAGTAGCAAGGTAGGAGTTGGTATGGGTAGTGGAGGAAGCAGTATTAGAGGTTGTACCGGCTGTAGAAGACTGCAGAATACATCGCAGAGTAGCTAACTACTCCTGTGAAAAACCAACGTCTGCAGAGGGTGTTATGGAAACTATCTCAGAAAGATTAGCTTTCGGTTTTCCCCTTCTTTGTGCTCTTTTTTGCTTAAAATCAGTAGGCTTCCCATGGAGCTTCCAACAATTGGCCTTGGTATGATATGGTTTATGATAATGCTCACACTTGACAATCATCTCCTTAGCCAAATTAGATTTATAGCTAACAAACTATAAGGTTGATTTCTCCAAAATAGGAGCATGAAGCATGGCTAATCGACAACTTTCCTCATACTGAATAAGGGCATAAGTCTGTTCTAGTGTAGGAAAGGGAGAACGACTTAATACTTGTACTCTGATCATACTCCACATTCAAACCTGCTAAGAAGTCATATACCTGAATCTTATCAATGTGCTTCCTATAAGTAGTCACATCAACTGAATTAGTGGGGTGATAATCTCAATAATGATCCAACTCCTGCCAAAGAGATCGCAATTCAGTATAATATTGGGCCACAGTGAGTTCCTTTAGGGTAATCTTATGAAGCTTCTTTCGTAGCTATAAACCTGTGCATCATTCCCCAATTATCCATATGTTTCAGTAGCCGCCTTCTATATTTGGGCTGCAGTATCAAGTAAGAGGTATCCACAGGCAATATTTGGATTTATGGAATTCAAAAAGAATGACATAATAAGAGAGTCATTCAAGATCCATTTATCTTGTGAAACACTTAATAGTAGTGCTCGTAATGGTCCAACAAGTCCTCTTTCGACAATAGTCAGGTAAGCAGATTGAGATCAGATCAAATAATGCGTTCCATCAAATCTTACCAAAAGAGGATGAAGAGTGGGGTAATGTTTGGAGCCAATGGGAGCAATAGTACCATCGATAGTTACCATATTGAAAAGATTGTTTGCAGTTCTTCAGTCTTCACCCTTTCAAAACAACTGAAACGTCGCAGAATGCAATAGCCAAACCACCCAAACAAATCCAGGGAATAAGTCAAAAGGTGCATATAAGGAACACCATTTTTTTATACTTATGGGAAATTACAAATGAGCCCCTCAAAAATCTAAATTTACAAATAGGTCCCTAAAAGGCTGAAACTATGCAAATTTACAAATAGGTCCCTGAAACTGTACAAATTTGCAAATGTGTCCCTGAAACTATGTGAATTTACAAATAAGTCCCTGTAAATATGCAAATTTACAATTAAATCCTTGAAAAATGTAAATTTACCAACCAAACCCTTGAAACATCAGTATTTTTTTCTTTTTGTTTTTGGGCTAATAGAACCGCAGGTAAGGAGGGAAAAAACCTAAATATAGTTTGATTAAGTTGGGCTATTAATTCAAGGGTCAAATAGTTTTGAAGGAGCTTCTCGTTTCAAACGAAGAGAGTAAAAAACAGAGGAAGGTGGTGGTTCAAAATGACTTTTCTTGGTTAAAAAAACTCACTATTTAAGAGTTGGGTAGACGATCGATGGCAATGGTGGTTCTTATTTTCTTCTTCTTTCCTTTTTTTTTTCTTTTTTCTTCTTCCTGTTCTTGTTCTTCCGGTGTTGCAAGCATGGTAGAAGATCTCGCTCTCTCGAGAGATCTCGCCACCTTGAAAAAGAGAGATCTCGACCATCTCGGTGAGATCTCGGTCGAGATATACAATTTTTTGGCGTCAACTCGGTGGCCCATCTCGGTGGGTTTTAGGGTCCCAATTGGGTTGAAACTTGGTATTTAGCTTATTTAAAGCCTTTTGAACACGTTGGTGGCCTTGGATTTGTCAGAAACAACCCTATGTATGATTTCTAAGCCTACCCATAGTGTGAAACCGAAATGTAGTAGGATTAGGGAATGCAATGTTATACAACATGTAATATAGAACCTTTAAAGCATATAAATGAAAAGCAAGTATATCAAATGCATCAACTAACTTAAATGTTATCAAAATTCCATCCATATGAGTATCACAATCTCAATTTTCAAGAATAAATAATTATACAACCATTAGAAGTTCTATATAAGTCATTAAATCATAAATTCATAAGACAAGTAGAGAATGATTGATCTTCCTTGTTGTAGATGTGCTAAGAGTAGTTGCAAGTGAAAATTCAGCCAAAATCTACAAAAAAAAAAGGCAAGAATTGAGAGTTCCAGCGAGATCCAGGGCGAGATATGGCGAGATCTCGAGTGAGATATCCCAATTCGCAGATCTCGACCTCCATCTCGTCTCGCCAAGGTGAAAAAACAAGATATCTCGCGAGATCTCCCACCATGGTTGCAAGAGCACGGAGCAGCAGGAAGCAGCGGCAGTAGCAGCAGACGATCGACAGCGGCGGTGGTTCATCTGTTCTTCTGTTTTTGTTCTTCCGGTGTTGCAAGAGCAGGAAGCAACGGCAGTGGTGTGGTTCTTCTCTTCTTTTTTCTCTGTTCTTGTTCTTCCCTAATTGTCTTGAGGCTCGATGCCATATTAAGAAAGCCAATTGTGGTAGAATGGCTTAATATGATCAGTGTGATCTCAAGCCCTCTATTTATAATAAAGAGGAGAGAACACTATTACATAAATACCCTTACTTGGGTAACGAGAAATAGAAATTTACATGAACAAAAACTCTAATAGAGTTGTACTCCTAGTATAACTCCACCAACAGTACCGACAGTAGAAGATTGCAAAATACGATGCAGAGTAGCTAACTCCTCCTGTGAAAACCAATGTCTGCAGAGGGTGGTGTTGTGGAAACTGTCTTAGAGAGATTAGCCTTCGGTTTCCCCCTTCTTTGTGCTCTTTTTTGCTCAAAATTAACAGGTTTCCCATGGAGCTTCCAACAATTGGCCTTGGTATGATATGGTTTGTGATAGTGCTCATACTTGACAATCTCCTTAACTGAATCAGATTTAGTGCTAACGGACTGTAAAGTTGATTTCTCCATAATAGGAGCATGAAGTATGGTTAATCAACGGCTTTCCTCACACTAAACAAAGGGCATAAGACTGTTCTAGTGTAGGAAAGGGAGAACGACTTAAGACTTGCACTCTAGTTTGATCGTACTCCACATTCAAACCTGCCAAGAAGTCATATACTCGAATCTTATCAACGTGCTTCCTAAAGTAGTCACATTATCTGGATTAGTGGGGTGATAATCCCCATAATGATCCAACTCCTGCCAAAGAGATGGCAACTCAACATAATATTGGGCCACAGTCAATTCCTTTTGGGTAGTCTCATGAAGCTTCTTTCGTAGCTTATAAACCTGTCCATATGTTTCAATAGCCTTCCAGAGTTAGGCTGCAATATCAAGTAATAGGTATCCACGGACAATATTTGGATGCATGGAATTCAAAAGGAATGACATAATAAGAGAGTCATTCAAGATTCATTTATCATGTGAAACACTTGTGGTAGTAGGTTTGATAGTGGCTCATAATGTGTCCAACAAGTCCTCTTTCGGCAATAGTCAGGTAAGCAAATCGAGACTAGATCAAATAATGTGTTCCACCAAATCTTACCGAAAGAGGATGAAGAGTGGGGTAATGTTTGGAGCCAGTGGGAGCAGTAGGCAAACTTATAAATAAGCCCGTGAAACTATGCAAATTTACAATTAGTTCCCTGAATATATGTAAATTTACTATTAAATCCCTGAAAATATGTAAATTTACAATTAGGTTCATGAAAATATGCAAATTTACAATTAGATCCCTGAAAATATGCAAATTTACAATTAGATCCCTGAAAATATGCAAATTTTCAAACGAAGCCCCTGAAACATCATTATTTTTTTCTTTCTGTTTTTGGGCTAATAGAACCGCAAGTTAGGAAGGAAAAAACCAACATATGGTTCAGTTAAAGTTGGCTGGTCTGGTCCATGTTAATTCAAGAGTTGAATTGGTTTTTAGGAGCTTCTTGTTTCAGCCGAAGAAAGAAAGAAAAACCAGAAGAAGGCGGTGGAGGTAGAATGGTTGCTGGAATCTTGGGATCGATGGTTGCCGATATCAGGTCTGGTCGCTGCATTGGGTAATAGGTGGATGGAAGGTCAGGTGATGGTGGAGCCGCAGTAGCAGAATAGGTGATGGCGGAGATGGTGCAGTATGTAGCGTCAGCGAAAGCGAGAGAAAAAAGAGAGAGGGAGATCAAGAGAGAGAATTGATTTCCCTGTTGCCATCGTTGCAGTATTTAGTGTTAGCGAAAGCGAGAGAAAAGAGAGAGAGGGAGATCAAGAGAGAGAATCGATTTCCCTATTGTGTTTTCTTCCCTAATCGACTTTTGGCTCTGATGCCATGTTGAGAAAGCCGATTGTGGTAGAATGGCTTAATGGATCAGTGTGATCTCAAGCCCTTTATTTATAATAAAGTGGAAAGAATAGTATTACATAAATACCCTTACTTGGGTAACAAGAAATAAAAATTTACATGAACAAAAACTCTAATCGAGTTGAACTTCTAGTAGAACTCAACCAACATTGTGAAAATTTTTGAATCACATACATAGGGAGGTCATGTCCAATTCAGTGGATGGGTGAATTCATAAAAAGACATATCAGCAGTGACAAAGTATTTCTATAAGTTTGGAGAATGGTAACCATACACATTTGGAGTCCGAGAATAACCAAGAAGTATACACTTAAGTGCCTTGGGAGGCTGGGATCCAATTAAAGTAACCGACGACGGTGATCTCGCATGAAGCAACAGCAACCAAAAACAGAATGTGAAGGAGAAAACACTGAAGAGTGAGGAAATTGCAAATAGTGAGGGGAATACCTCCTTGTTGAACAGATGAAGGCATGTGATTTATGAGAAAGGACCCAGTCAAAACAACATTAGCCCGAAAACATTAGGAACCTCTATTTCAAGCATCATGTCAAGGAAAGGGTGACCTCTCTCAAGTGTGATTTTTCTATTCTGCCATTACATTTTGTAGGTGCACTAAAACAGGAACACTTATGAAGCATATAATTTTGTGTCATAAACTCAGAAAAGAGAGCAAAAAGTACTCCATAGCAGTGTCACTATACAGGACTCACATTCACACCAAACTTGATTTATTAGAGTGCAAGGTAGTTAACTTTCTTTAAAATGTATGAGGATGGATGACCAAGATGACCATGGATTTGAAGAGAAATAACATTCGCATAGGAAACAGGAGACTCGATATCCTCAAGCAAATACAACCCTCTTGACTTACGTCCTCAATTAATTGTCCACTTTGCAGCAAGATCCTGAAAAACACAAAAATCGGGGTAAAAGGTTACTTAATTAAAAGAATTTATAAGCCTACTTACTGGAGGAGATTGAATGGAAAATTAGGGAGGTGGAGAACTGATATCAAAGATAAGGTTTGATTTGGGTAAACTGTACGAGTGCCATTAACAGTAGCTAAAGACCCATTGGCTAATGTTACACTAGAAGTAGACGGGGACAAGGATGAGAAATTACTAGGTAGGCCAGACATATGATTAGAGGCCCTAGAATCTATAAGCTAGGGACGAGAAGAGGCTTAGAGATGAGCAGTCGCATTACTTGATTAAACCACATAGTAGCAGTAGAAGTACATGTTGGATTCTACTAGGAGTTAAATTAGAGTTTGTGTTCATGTAAATTTCTATTTCTTGTTACCCAAGTAAGGGTATTTATGTAATAGTGTTGTTTTCACTTTATTATAAATAGAGGGCTTGAGATCACACTGATCACAATAAGCCATTCTACCACTATTGGTTTTTTCAACATGGTATCAGAGCCTAAGTTTGATTAGGATCTTCTTCTTCTTTTTCTGCAAAACCCATCGCAGATTTTCTCTCTTTCTTTTGCAAAATCCATTGTAGATTTTCTCTTCTTTCTTTTGCAACCGTTGCAGGAGTTTTCAGCAACCATCACATAAATTCTCAATTTTCTGAAATTTTCTGTCACCTATCGTTCAATTAGAGAAGAGACCTACCTTCTTCTTCTTCTGATTTTTTTTCAAAGCCATCGCCATTCTTCATTTCTACTGCTGGCAGTTTTTCAGTACCGTCTTGGTCGCCAACCCGTGGAGACTGTTTGAGTCCATAAATCGCTTTATGAAGCCTGCAAACACATCCTTTTGATTCAGCCGTACTTATGATTGAGTCACGTGTAAGTGAAGACATTAAACTGAGGTAGATATCACTCAAATCAGTTTTCCAAAACTTGAAGTCAAAAGAACACAAAAAAAAATTCTGCAACCTTAGGACAGAATAGAGAAAAAAAGAGAGGTAATAAAAGGTATTCAAGTTCTGGAACGTGTAAGAGTAAGGTAATAGGTAGAGAAGATCAATTCACATGAATATCTGATCTAACAGTCCATAATATACAGCATTAGGTGGCTGCACACCAAGGAAACAGAAAGGAAAAAAAAAGGAATTTCAGAAGAGAATAACACTATTTTGATTAAAAAAAGCTCTGATGCCATGTTAGAAAACAAGCTTTAAACAATCAAAATAGCAATTGAACTTGAATAGAGAAAAGAGAGAAGAAGAAGAAGAGAAGAGAGATGAAGAACCAGTAGAAAAGACCTATGATTCTTAGCTAAAAAGTCTAGAATCACAGAGCACTTTTATTTATAGCTTCTAAATAAAAACAGTAAAAACACTGTTCACGTGAAAAGTAACGTGAACAGTAAAACTCCAAATTTATGTATACTTCAACAGTTACTATGAGAGCTTGGTCTCTTGAAGTCAATGTTTATTGAGGAGTCCATAACTTCACAGTCATTGGCACCAGTAGTAGTATTATCAGGCCTGTAGCACCTTCCTTGGCCCTATTCTCACTTCCCTCACATGGGAGTTCTCTTGTAGGCGGAAGATAACCGCTTTAAAGCTGCAATTGATGACTATCTGAAACACTATCAATATCAAATGAGATGGGATCAATATGAAAATTTGTTGGGGGTGAGGATGGGTTGGAGAGAGCACAAACAATGGGAGTTGGATCCACCTAGGCACAGTACTTGGAAGTGAGAGTTGGAGATTTGAGATGATTGGATGACTCTATGTACTTATATAATGAATTGTAAACTTTAGATGATTTGGTTTATATGCGTTTTCAGACTTCTAGTTTCGCGGCTTTTGCCTGCATACAGTCGGACATGTGTCGATCGAGAACATTAGTTTAGTTGATGTTTTAGGTCAAAATGACACTCCCAATGTGTTTATTGGCCTCAAATTAGGCTACATGTCAAAATTCAGGCCAAAATGACCCCAAATGCCCCTCAAAACTAGGGGTCGGGGGTCGATTTTTCATTGAACCCCCTCAAAAGTCGCCTGAAATTTCCCCTGGTGTCGCTAGCCACTGACACTACAACACCAGCAAAATTTTGAACCTTGAGTATAAGTGTATAACTAGCAATTTTTCTTTTTATATTTAAATATAAAATAAATTTTTACAATTATTTGGGCAAAAAAATAGTAGGTGGGCCCCATATCAAAACTGGCGATGAAGCCATATAGGCAACACTTGAGAACCCTATTTCCCCATTTCCCCCTATTTTCGCTGATTTTTCATAATTATTGATATTTTTGTTAATATTAATAATTTTTTAAAAATAAAATATTATTTACTGGTGGAAAAATAATTTGACTCCGTGAGTACGTAGATTTGCTCATGGAGTTCCACACATGTTTTTTTTGTCATCATATAACATATATATCACTTAAAAAGTAAGCGTTTTCAGTGTATAAAATATAAATTACTTTGTGAATAAAAATTCCAACTCCGTGAGCGGAGTGAGCTCGTAGATCGGCTCACGGTATTCAACGTACCTTAATTTCATAACCATCCAACAACATTATGGCATGCGTTTTGCCAAAAATTAGTTGGAGAAGAATGGTTACATGTGAGATGAAAAAACTCGCATATCTATACGAAATCCCTCTTGATTGACAGAAACAACATGATATCCAGGAAT
Organism: Hakea prostrata; assembly: GCF_041222555.1. Lineage (NCBI taxonomy): Eukaryota > Viridiplantae > Streptophyta > Magnoliopsida > Proteales > Proteaceae > Hakea > Hakea prostrata. The sequence goes on from NC_142606.1 coordinate 61,247,255, forward strand.
AACGAAGCAAGATATACTCGTAGATGTCGAAGATCGAACAAAAATATGGTGAAAAAGTGCAAGAAATAGGAGAGAGAGGTTCTAAAGAAGTTTAGGGAGGAGAGAGAAAATATAAAAAATATGTGAAATTTCGACCGAAATTCACATATATCGTCAACATATGGTAAATACCATGTCGCCCCACAGTGACAAGGTGATATATCTGCAATACTTTGTACTATGGTTATATCCAAGTAAAGGCTTTTTCTATCTATTATTTCATTTTACAAATTACTATACTATGATTGTACAGTATCTAATTATAAACTATGTACTAATTTAATGTGTTTGTGATAATTCAGTACGAATAGTGGGAGCAACGCATCGAGGACAATATCATCTAATGACTTCTAGAGGAATGTGACTGTTGTGCTGCATACTTTGGAGCCCATCACCAAGGTATTACGTATGGTTGACTCCTCCCTGAGGGGGCCCATTTATGCCCCACATCAATGCAGCCCTTTAGCATATGAAGGTTATCATAGACAGAGTAAACCCCAAAAGTGCCCATGCTTAATTAGAATATTGTGCATTATTGATGGACCGCTCATCTGATGCATTCACTACATAGGGCTGATAAGTAATTACTGTGGGTTGTTAACTTGGAGTGGGTATTGGTAATTTATTCAATCATAGCTCTAAATGTGAGTTTTTGTGAATCGTGCAGCCTACTATCTCAACCCCAAATATTAGTATAGCGAACATATGGGATTGGACTCAAACATGTTGATGCCGTGATGTAGGCAATTTTGAAGTTGGAGCCACACCTAATGGTCCAATCAAATTGCCACAATGAGGTGATCTATCAAGGATTTCAGATGGTTAAAACTTATATTTAATTTTTGAAAGAATTTAAGTAACCATGAATACAAATGATTGTAAATAAAGATGTTTAGGGACACATTTGGGTCCTTCGGTTCAGATTCTCTACTATTAGGTCAAGGAAATGTTGATCCAGGTTAGATGTATCATTATTATTATAACATTTTACAGATATGTAGAATTTTTTATTAAGCATTAAACTATTAACTTAATGTATTTGTGATAAATTGATAATGCAGCTAAGTAGTAGGTTCTCTATGGGAGTGGTGCACCGAACCTCTGGAGACTAGCTATCAAGATCCTCTCTCAGACTTGCTCTGCCCGCCTTTGGGTGTGAGAGGAACTAGAGTACATTTAGAATGATCCACTCTAAAAGGAACAGGTTGGGGAGTCGCACCCTGAATGACCTTGTATATTGCCATTATAATATGAGTTTGAAGATACAACATGTGTCATAGCACAGGCTGAGGGTGGTTGGTGGAAGCACTACATTGATTTTAACGATATCTTTGAGGTGGCTACAGATGACCAACATCCCCTCATTGAGTGGTTGATGGATAAGGTGAGCTGATATTAAACTAGCCTGAAGGAAGACCAGACCCAGATCTAGCTAAAGCTGTGGGAGTTAATGTAAATGCTTACATGGCATCTTGAGAGGGGTAGGCTCATGCACAAGCAACAACTGCTACTGCAAATGAGGATTGGACGGTGGCACCTAGCATGTGAGAGGATGATCTCACCCTCACTCCTAGTCCTAGTTATACTCGGAGGGATGATGATGATAATGATGAAGATGGCAATGACCACGATCTTGGTGGTAGTGGACTTTAAAAGTGATTACATGTTCCATTATCGAAGAGATACACTAGAGAGTCTTAGTTCACGTATGCCACCCAGGATGAGGTTCATGGTAGTGAATATCATCGTGGTCGTACTACTAGCTACAATCGGCGGGGGAGGGGCCATAAGAGGCAGCAGCAGCACATACATGGTTATAGTGACGACATTCGATCGTATGGCTTGTATGGATCCTATGGATTGTAGGGTCTTTTTGATTTGATAGACAGCTCAACGGGAGCGATGGGATCCATAAGCTTAGAGGATCCGTAGGCTAGCATAGTGGCATCTACTTATAGTGATAAGGCTTATGGTTATGATGTCCCTCCTGCTCATAAACATGATGGTACATACCTATCTTCCAGGAGTCCATACTACTATGGACATGGTGATAGATCATCTAAGAGCTTGGATGACTCTAGAAGCTCCACATAGACAACATCTACTTATAGGGGTTATGATGGTGGGGGTTATGATCATTAGGGTGTCCTGATTATGCCTCCTAATGGCTCGAGGGTATCTGAAGTTGTGGAGGCAGTATCCGGATATGGTATGCCACCACCATATGCACCAGCACCAGCACCAGCACCAGCACACCCATCAGAGCCTCTTCTGTGTCCCTATTCTCATTTCCCTCCTTAGAGGACTTGTCTTGCACTTGTAGATGACACCGCTACAGAACTGCAGTTTGTGAATACCTCAAGAAACATCAGCAAAACATGTCATGGAATGGCTGTAATGCAGTTGGATGAGGGGTTCATAGGTTCATAGTGGCACACTTTGGCATCTTTGCATATTTATTTTGGTTTAAAATCATGTTCCAAAGTTCTAGTTTTGCCCATATACAGCTGGGCATCTTTGCATATTTATTTTGGTTTAAAATCATGTTCCAAAATTCTAGTTTTGCCTATATATAGCTGGGCATGTGTTGATTAAGAACAACAATTTAGGTGATGTTTTAGACCAAATTAACATTCCCATAGTGTTTATTGGCATCAAATTAAGCTAAACACCAAATTTCATATCAAAATAACCTAAAACACCCCCAAAACTGGGGGCGAATTTTTACTGAAACACCGTGAAATCTCGGTTGGCAAAACGTCGAAATTGGCCGAAATTTCACATGTTGATTCTACAACAATACCTACCATACTTGGTCACTTTTACCTACCTGCTTGATTCACTTTTACAAAAATAATCCATGCTGCCTTTTCTATACGTACTTAATCCATAGCAAACCATACTATTTTTTACCTCTACTTACTTGGTTTTTAATACATATTGTCTTTTACCTATCTATTTGGCCCATAGTAACACATATTGCATTTTACATACCTACTTGGGCTGCAGTAACTAATACTGCCTTTTACCTACCCATACTTTTACTTACTACTTGCCTTTTTGCAAAGAGCTTATATTAAAATTTTGGTTGCACATATTATCTTCTTGTGTGGAGATTCCTCCCTACTATTACTGTCAATGTTTGAATAGTGCCCTTGATGTAATTGTTGTTCCTATACTTATGGAAATGGATCTTCACCACCGCCTATTATTTTCATTGTTAGATGGTTCATTTGACATGCAGATTATTTACTTAAGTTGTTGTTGATTATCTCTTGGGCGAATTAGTTTTGGTGTTTATCCACGTTTGTTATTGTTGCATATTCTCAAGTGTAATGAAGTTTCTTGATATGTTTGTCTAACCACCTGTTTTATTGTTGCATATGCTCAAGTGTAACGAAGTTTCTCAAGTGTAACCATCTTCCACACCAGGCTGAGAATAGGAGGATTGAAAGCCCAGACCGGGACAGCGGCCGGGGGCCATGCCCCCCCGGATTTTTAAATTTTTTTATTATTTGCTTAGCTTTTTCTTCAAATTTTAAAGGTAAAATAATGGGTATAAATGTCATCCCTATTTAAAAAATAAATCCTCAATCCCTATTTATTCTCCCCTCTCTTCTCTCTCACATCTTTTCTTCCTATTTATTCTCCTTCTATAAACGTGGGTTAAGGGAAATTTTTTTTAAAAATTTATTATTAAATATTCAAAATGCCATTTCTAATAGAAACTAACTCCTCAATTCCGATTAATTCTCCTCCTCTTCTCTCTCACATCTTCTCCTATATATTCTCCTCTATAAACGTGGGTTAAGGAAATTTTTGAAAAAAAATATATTATTAAATATTCAAAATGTCATCTAATGGAAGTTAACTCCTCAATCCCTATTATATCTCTATATCTCCCTCTCTATTTATTCTCTGCTCTTATTATCATAAGTGTGGATTAAGGAAAATTTGGGAAAAAATCTGACAATTAGGTTCTTCTTTAATTTATATCTTAACTATTTTTATGTTATTCTATTTGATTATATTCTTTGTTATGTATTTCTTTTGCAATTATTATTGATTTTATATTGTAAATAAAATGCATAATATAAGGTAACTAACACCATTGGTGTACTCTACCTAAATTTTTTTTTGTTTCAAATTTTAGGGTTAAAGTCACGTGTATTTTTTTAAATGATGCTTTAATTACCTATATCTTGTTGAAAAAAATACCATATTAATAATTATCTATTGCAAATATAGTGGGCCCACAAAATATATGTACCGTATCTTAATATAATAAATAATTAATAGGTGGGATCCTAATGGGTCTTATAAGGGCCCACACAATATGTGTGGCAAAAAAGCATTGGTGCTTCCCCAATCTGAACTTTTATTATTGCCCCCCATATTGAATCCCGGTTCGCGAGCCCAGGACCATCGTAGACAGTGGCAGCAGTGTAAACATTCTCAAACACTTTCATGCAAAGGGCAAGACTAAAGCCAGAGAAGCATCCCCAACCATACAAGGTCTCCCTACTCAACAATGCTAGGCTCGATGTCACAACCAAGTGCCTAGTTCCGATTATTATGATGAAATCTAGGGTAATGTGGTGCCTATGAAACTGTCTGACATCATACTTGGAAGACCCTAGCTCTTGGACAACGTCACAATCACTTGCAGGGAGAATACATGTGTCTTTGAACATATGGGCTGAAAGATAGTGCTACTACCATTGAACCGACCGAAGGAAGCTAAGAAGAGATGAGCACCAAGAATCAACCAAAAGGACTCGAACCAAAACAACCCAGTCTTGATGGCTCACAATCCAATGGAGTTACCAAGAAGCCCATCTAGATGTCAACAAATTAGACCCAAGGGAAGCATGAAGTTCAACAAAAAATATTTCATTCATCGAGGATGAATGCTTTCCATAAGGGGAGGATGGATAAGCAATCCCCCCCCCCCCCCCCCCGTAAAAAAAACCAGTAAGTTGGGCCCTAGACCCAAAGCCCAACAGCGCCAAGTAGGCTAGCAAAACCTTACCAGGGTTAGTCTAGTCATTTTCCACTGTTTTTGGTTATTAATTTAGTCAAGTAAGTTTCTTTATATTTTTATGAGTCCATATCTAATTTTTTTTTTTTTTAAATAGAGAGTCCTAGTCAGAGATATAGTCCCAATTGGTTCAATTTTAAAGTGAGATTTCATTTCGATAATCACTTGTTATTTTTGCAAATTGTTTTTCTGAAGATTCATTTTTAGTTGTTCTTTTATTTATTGAGTTGTAAAGGGGATACTAGTCTATAAAGGATTCCCTAGTTGAGTCAAATTAGGCGTCCATTTTTAAGTCAAAGTCAATCCCTCCAAGTGTAAGGCTATTTGAAGCCACCTCTCTTGTAAAATGGACAAGTTGAATGGATACTAAAAATCAGAATTTTGAGGAAAATCAAGTTGTGGCTTTGTTGGGAGGGTCATGGTGGTTGTTGAAGGACTTCTTCTCCAATTTTAGAAATGTTCTTCCATCTTCTAGCAGCAACTCAACACTATAACAGCATCAAAACCCTATTCTAGCAAGTACAGCCTTCCAGCCCCTCTTATCTCTTCCCTAGCCACTCCCCCACCCTCCCTCCTTCTGTCACAGCCCCCTCCCCTGCCCTGTAGCATCACCGAAGACCCTCCCCGGCCCCTTCTCCCCCTTCATTCTTCCCTAGCCAATGGCAGCCTCCCCTACCCTGTGGCATCACCTAAGACCCTCCCACCCCTCCCAAACCCTGTGGCAACCCCTCCCCAGCCCCTTCTCTCCTATCCACCTCTATCATGATCTTGCGGCAGTTCTGAAATTTCAGAACACAAAAGGAAGAAAGAGAAAAGAGCAGAAAGAAAAGAAAGAGAGGAAAAGACAGATCAAGAAAGAGAGAAAAGAGCCCAAGATCCTTCCAAGAAACCCAAGTGGCCTAACCAAGATCAACCAAAACCCTATAACAGCCCACATCTTTTCCCAGTTCAGCCCTAATCCTAGGGTAATTCTGGGCATCAATATTGAGTTGTTAAAACTCTAATTTTTACTTTATTCCCAGTTTCTTCAACCCATCTAGATTTTGTTAACCGAACCTTTCCCATAACCCTAAGCTTCCCAAATTTTGCCATCAACTCATCCCATCTAGATTTGTTAAAACCTTAAATTCCCAAATATTAACTCATCTTGGTTTGGGTAAGACCCAAATTTCCCAACATTGATTCTTTATTTACTGGTTCACAAGGAGAGGATCCTGGAGTAACCTTAATTTTAGGGATTTAATGTCACATCTCAAAACCCTAAAATCTAGGTTGCATCACCAGGAATAGTAACTTAAATTAAGAGAAACAGGAGTCAGAGCCATCTAGGTAAATACACCTCTTGGTTCGGAGGAGCAATGAAATAAAATCTTAAAATGCATTAGATTCTAAACTTCATTGTTACCCATGTAAATCCATCTTGTTTGAACTTCCTGGAAATTAAAGATTTCATCATTTAGTAGAATCAAAGTATCAGTACTACAAGAAAAGTAAAACCAGTGAAGAAAAAAATGAGCACAGAAGAAATCTGATTGCTACTTTAGTAGTGAGAGTGGACAAATATGTCTGTGTGTGTGCATGTGAAAGACCGGGGGGGGGGGGGGGAGAGAGAAAATAGTAGAAGCACAAGTTTCTATCAACTAAAACAGGATATGCTAGTTAGGTAATGGAAGCTGGTTCAATTAGCAATCATTGCAATTACTTCACTTGAATAATGCATTGCAAGATATAATTGTGTAGGAAAATGTATTCTTCAGTCAAAAGATGCATAGTGTGTAGTGTTTTGGACTTTAATATGCATTACCATATAAAGTATGGAATAGGTAAATTTTCAATAATAAAGGTATGAAAATACTAAATATAGAAGCTGTAGGACCACTTGAGGCCATCTCTCACCTTTATAGTTTGGGAAATTTTCTCCAAAATTCAGGTACTTGAAGAAAAAGAGGAGAATTTGGGAAGAAAAAAAAATAACAACCATCATTATTTGATTGCCACCAATTATCAAACTGTAAATAAGGGGATCTGCATATACTATATTGTCATCGGTCTCCTAACCATGTTTGCATAGAAAAATTCCTTGTCTGCTAAAGGGGAAACTCAAGCAACAATTGGTGCAGTCTAATTCTGTCCTAATAGCCCTTTTCTCTTAACAACTTTATCTGCTTCAGTTGTGAATTTAATACAAGAAAACTTCACACGCTTTTTAACTTTACATCATACTTCTTAACGTATACTATTTCTTCTCAGAGATGCAATTGTTATTAAAACAGTTTTCTTTCATTAATCAGAGAATTTATTGTTTTGTGTTGCCTCAAAAAAGATTACATCCTTGAAATTCTATCCCCAGTCAGTAATGTAACTCCCCCCACCTCAAACCCCCTCCTTTTGTTCCCAAAACAGCTTTATCTCATTCAACAATATATAAGTTCACATAAATGAGACCAACATCTTCTTACACTTCATTTCTTGGTGCAAAATGTCAAATGAGAAATTAAAGAATCAAAGTTCTAACTGTATTTGAAAGGTGAATCAATCCAAGTATCCAACAATATTCAAAGGTAAATCCCACAAGTTCTCAGTTTTTCCCATGATCACATGCAAGCCCTTGATACTGAAGAGCAGAAGAGAGGATACGATATGTGGATCTTCAACGGTTAAAGATCTTATTTATTCAACCACGTAAGAAAATACAATAGAGAGAAATGAAATGGTGTTTGGTTTCATTGGCCAAGGTTGTCATTGAGCTTTTGATTGGGGATGAAAGAAGGCACACGGTTATATCGGTTGAAACACACAACATGAGATCATTCTCAAAAAAAGTTATTAAGTGAGGTAGGATGAGCAATAAATCACTTGGCCTTTCTCCTCTATTATCACCAAACAAATAGGACCAGACGCTAATAGGGTTCATAAATTTGTAACCCAAAATTTTCTACTCGACTACCTACCACCCCCTCCTCATGTTTAACTCTCTTTTTCTTCTTCTTCTTCTCCACATGAATTTAAGACTTGTCAATCTGCAAGTTCCACTACCCTGAAACACAAGTAACCATCTACTAATGTCCTGATAACAATGCTAAAAACCAACGAATCAAGACTGCATGCCATTACCGCAAGTAATTAGGTTCCAACTTATGGTAGACATACTAGACATTGCACAGCGAAGCGTTTCACTTCAACTAACTAGTATGTCTACTGAAACTCAGAAAACCTATTTGTCTGAACTAGTGCAGAGCTCCTAGCAGACATTGCCCGTGGGTTCAGTAATACCTTGATAATACTCCGTCAAAGTGGCAAACAAATTAAGTTGAGCAGAAGAATTTTTAAGGCGTTAAGGGTTTTATACCACAAGTAGAGACAGAAATCCCTAGGCACCAAGAATCTGCAAAACAAACGATTGCACAAATAAAATATCAGATTAGAAATCATAAAGGAACAAAAGAAGAATAGGAAAAGGTAGCAGCAAAGCCTTGAACTCACATTATCCAAATCTAAACCGTCAATCCTTGATAGTAAATCCAAACACTTCATCCATTTTACCCAATAAGTGAGTAAATCAGTGTAGCAAATTTTCTGGGCCTCTTTTTAGGCTCTGATCCGGCCGTAAGATTCAATGTTCATCCCACCTCAGGGATTTTTTTAACTCCCAGCTCCAACCTCTTTACCTTTCAGCAAATCAACCGATTACAGCTTCTTCTTCTTTTTTTAACCATACTTTCTAGTAGTTTACTTGCAGAGTTAGGATGTTAGGGTTTTGGGTAATGTAGGTGTTGCAAGAAATTTTGAGCAGCGGAGAGATGATAGAGTAAGCCCTGCAGGAAGGGGTTGGAAGGTTTTAGGGTGCACAGGAGTGCAGGAAGTACAAAGAGTTTAGGGCACACAGTTCAGGGAATGGAGTTTAGAGTAGGCTTCGGGAGATCAAACAAAGTGGCAGAGAAAGGCGAGCGGCGAGAAAACAGAGAAGAACTGCAATAGATAATTAAGAGTAACAAGGGAGAGAGGTTGCCCGAAGATGAAGACCACGGGAGTTGATTGGGGTTTCAAGAATTCATTTTGTCTCCGAAAGGGGAAATGTGATACCTGGAACATCGACACCTGGTGTGTACGGTCCAACGGTCGGAAAAACAACCAGTATTTTGAAATGTTCACTCATTAACTTTTATCCCCATTAACTGTAGATCCATACTTGCTACTGAAAAAACAAGAACGGTTACATTCATAACTTTTACGGTTTTACCCCCAAAAATTACATTTATACCAATGACCTTTTCCTTAAGAGTTGAATGACATTTAATGCATTTTCTTTTCTTCTTTTTTTTTTTTTTTGGTATGACATTTAGGCTCTTCGTTATGGATAATTAAATTAATTTTTTGCACTTATTTTTTCTGTAAAATTTTTTTGCACATGTTATGGGTAGCAGCAAAAGTCTTTTATTTTCCACCAAACAAGAAAAAAGTGGAATTTTTTGTTTTTAATGATACTTTTGTAAGAGGAGATAACTATTTTATATATTCAAGGTTTAGCGCTAATTTCATCTCTATCTATTTCATTTTTGCCTCTTATAACTTATGCTTCTTTCTATATTCATCTCTTGCATTTCATAGTTGAAATTAAGAGATGAGAATTGAGAGACCATTATTGCATCTGACTCTTTTTTATAACTTTTTCTAGAAAAACATGACCAAAAAAAAAAAAGAAAAAGAATTATATTCTAATTTTTTCACTTTTCTTATATGGCTTTCTATTTCTTCCTCTCTCCTCTTGAAGCTCAAATTTTCAATCATTAGGTTCGTATATTTTTCTTCCTTCTCTCTTTAGCAAAAAAAATATTTCAGTTGGTGCAACATGGAATAAGGTAAGTGATGAAGCAAATAAAATATAAAAATTAAAACTGAAAAATGGAAGAAAGAGAAAAATATGGAATACTAATATTGAACTGGGGTTTTCATTGCATCTACATCCCCCAATACCCCCAAAAAAAAAAGCCCCAAAATCATCTTCCCCTTTTCTAGAAGATTTAATTCAAACATGATAGAATCCTTAGGTCTTCTGTTTTTGGCGTTTATTATCTTGTTTCTCAAAATATGTAATCCTGCATTTTCTAAAATCATTAATCAGAGAAAAACTTCAATTTGATCTTGTGTGCAATGCGAACACAAAAATAGGTCTTTCTCCAAAATTATTTGATGAAAGGTGTTATGCCAAGTTTGGTCAATTAGGTTGAACGCAGGTGGAGCATGCAGTTTGACAACCTTCCTTATAAAAATAGGATTCGAACTTGGAGTCCTATACCCTAAATCGGATGACCCTAGAAGTAGCAGGCCACCTCTCTCCGACAATCTAGATTGGTCAAGTTAAATTGTATAAACCCTAACTTCGTTCACTCAAGTTAATTTACATATGCTAAATCAAGTTAAAGGCTTTGCAAGTTCTTAGAGTCTTCTTAGTATCGTATCTCTTATCATGACACCTCATTCAATCTTATCTTGACACCTCATCCGATTGGGGATATCTCATACTTCATTATACGATCATTTTTTGTGTATATAGGATTAGGAAATTCTATCCCCAAAGTTGTGTATTTTATCGATGTAATCATTATATTAAGAAATTCCTCTTGTATATATTTTCCACTAAGGTTCAATACAATACATAGAGATGTACTGAACCAAATATTTATTGTGTTTATTTTATTAACATGGTATAATCCATGCAAGAACTAACTTGATCATTGGAGGCGGCCTCCCGAACATCCAAAGTTGGCCAACACTCACCTTTCTCCTTTTGCAAGCTTCCAGCGTTTCCAAGGTTGATCAGATTGAATTTGGACTCATCAAAAGCTAAAGGGAACATTATTGATAATGTGTGGCATGTGAATCCTACACTTAAACATAAGATCACATGAAATTATCGTTGACCCTCAAGAACGTCTACTTTTCCACTGAGAATGTCTTGATGACAAGGAGCAGAATGTCTAGATAACTTGAGGGTCAAAACTAAAGTTTTGTTTGGTGGAAGAGTAGAAATGAAAAGGGGGCCAGGGAGCAACGGCCACGCAGCCGCGAACCGGGGCAAAACCCGGAGACCCCACCACAACCGGGCACCCGGCGCACCGGTGGGGCAAGCCAGAAAAGGAGTAGAAATGGAATTGGCTACATAGAAAATTGAGAGGATTAAAATAAACATTGAATTTTTTTTTTGGTGACAAGTTATATGGCCCTGAGGCATAGGGTGGTCAAGATGCCCTGAGCCTTCTGACTATCCAACAACTCCAATACAGTGAGCATTTTCTCCCTCCTAAAATGTAACTTTTTGGGTGATTTCAAATCGCAATATATTGGTTTTGAAGAGCTCTAACATTATGGAAGTCATAGAAGAGTGAGGTAGTATTGAAGCTTCACCAACATTACCTTGCCTTCTTAAAGTTTTTTTGAAGTTGGAAAAATGGAAAGCATGCGATGGACATAGACAAGATTCTAAGTACATTCATAAAAATGGACCTGAGTGAACAAAGGGAAGCAGGAAAGGAAATGAAAAACATAAGAAGGAAAAAAATGGAAAAGAGGAGGAGGAAGAATAAGGAATGAGAAAAAAGAATAGAAAATGAAGAAGAAGAAGTAGAGTTTTCAACTAGTAGGGCATTTGCAGGGAAGCTCAATATCATGCATAAGCTTCCTAAGATAGTAGGTTAAGAGACACTGGATGTGGTGAGCATCTCTGTACTTGCTAGCACGTTTCAATCAAATTCAACGTTCGCCAACTCTCATCCTCATAACTCCACCTAGTCTTCTTTATCTGTACATCCTATATTTATTGTTCATACCATAACTAATAAATCTATTGTACATAAAAAATTGTATTGATTGCACATACCATAGATAACCCATCCTTGTATTGTAAATAATGGTCATTTACCACACATTAGTCAAGAAGAGAGATTTAAATTTTTTTGGACTTTCTTTCCTAACATGGTATCATCCGAAGATTGTTCTTGGGACGTTCTAGAGATTGCTTCTCTATCATGATAGGTGATGGATCCACCACCGCTTCACCCACTACTAATGTTTCTTGAACCTCTGTGCCGAGTTTAACACATGAACAAACCACCATTTTCTTCCTCTATTCCCATGCAAAAATCATCCATTGGTAAATTTATCCGGTACTGTTATTTGTCAGGTGTCAGCTAATGCCTGGATATATTGGCCTCAAGTGCAACTGATCACATAATTTTTAACCCCACTTTTTTGCATTCATTAAATCTTATTATTTCTAACCCTATATCTTTACCAGGTGGTTCCATTGTTCATGTTACTGGCTCAAGTAGCATCTTCATTTGTCATGGTGTTTCTTTGGATAATGTTCTTTGTGTAGTTTTTTTTTATTTCTATTTGTTCTCTATTAGCAACTTCACTTACAATTCAAATTGTGATGTTGTTTTTTCTAATTTTTTGTTTTTTCTAGGACCATCAATTGAAGATGATTTTGGTGACGGGTAACCGCAATGGTAATATTTACTATCTTGATGCGGCACCTCTTTCTATGGCATTGACCACAGTTTCCCCTTCTTCGTTTGATCTTTGGCATTGGCATTTGGGCCACCGTACCACCCTTTCCCCCACCACTTTAAATATTTTACATGCTGCCAGTACTTTCAATTGTACTCCTTGTTTTGTGCATCCTATGGTAAAAGAATCTGACTTGCCATTTCCTTTAGTACTGTATCTACCATTTTTTTTTTTTTTTTATTTGGACATTTGGGGAACCTATAAAATTAAATCCCTCTTAGATACATGTTTTTCCTTTACCATAGTGGATGACTTCTCACGTAGCATATGGGTCTTATCTTAAGGGATCTAAATCTAATATTAATTATCTTATTCTCCTTTTTTTTTTTTTTGGCCTTGGTTAAAACTCGATTTCAAAAACAAAAACAAGGTGTTTGTTTAGATCATGGCACAAATTTTCAATGGCCCTACTATTTCATATGTTGAACAATTGAGTGTTCTCCACCAAATTAGTTGTGTTGACACTCCCCAACAATACGGGGTGGTAAAACATAAGCATAGACATATCCTTAATGTTATAAGGGCACTTCGCTTTCAATCAAACCTTCATTTGCAATTTTGGGGTGAATGTGTCCAAGCCGCTGTCTACCACAATAGATGATAATTTGCAACCCAAACTGTTAAAATCAAATTGAACTAGCCCATTATGGCCTAAACCAACCAAAACTAAAACTTAATGGGCTATGTTTGGGCCAAGGGCCAAAGCCCCAATGGTTTAGGCCAGCTCATGTGCCGGCCCGTTAGCCTGTTAGTTCTAATAAGATATAGTTTTAGAGAGTTTTGGTGGACTAGTTCTATTAAGCCCCCCCTTTTTCTTTCATTTGGGGGGGGGGGGGGGGGCTTAGTTTTCTACAAAGATATAGTTTTAGAGATACAATTTCTTATTCAATAGCATCCACATTACGAAAAACCCATAGGTTCACTTTTGAACTTTAGTTCTCTAATATATTTCAACTTTCACACAATGCCGTAAAAATACCTTTTGCTTCAAATGCTCTCTATTTTCCACTCAAAATCTATTGTTGAAAATGAATAACAATACTTTGCGAATGGTTTGAGAACATTGGTAATGATCTCAAAAATGCCCCAACTCAACTCCAATACATGTGCAAGATGTATGTTTTATCACTCCACCACTCCAAAATATGTTTTACCCTTACATGTGCAAGATGTCCCACAAGAGTACACCACTTCTCAATCCAATACCTCCTCATTTAGCCTCTTTAGACTTAATGAATGACAACTAAGGTGTAACCCTTGTACAAGAAGCTCCCACTCCTATTGAGGTTGAACCTGTACCTTGTAATGAACATACTTCCATTGGAGCGCCTAAAACTCAACGCATCCGCCATTCCCCATTTCATTTTGAATATTTTCATTGCACCTTCCCTCTGTCATTTCAATCCTCATCGAAGAACACTCTATCCTCTCTTAGATTTGTTGAGCTATGTGAACTTTTCATCCTCTCACATTACCTTGCATCTTTATCTAATGAGAATGAACCCAAGAATTTCATAGAGACCATAAAACTCAAGAATGGCATCATGCTATAAAGGATGAAATAGGGGTCATGACTCTTAACAAACATGGACATTTGTTCCCCTACCACTAGGAAAGAAACCCATTAGATGTCAATAGGTATATAAAATTGAGTGTAAGGCTGATGGCAGTGGCACCACTGATGATACAAAATCGTTTGGTTGAGAAAGGCTACACTTAAGGTGAGGGAGTAGATTTACAACAACATCACTCCAGTGGCAAAACTTGTGATTGCACGGGTACTTTTAGCAATTGTTGCTGCAAATGGTTGGCCTTTGAAACAAATGGATGTAAATAGTGTCTTTTTACAAAGTGACCTTAATGAAGAAGTTTACATAGTGCAACCTCCTGGATAACAAAGAAAGGGGGAGAACTTCGTTTGTCGCCTCCATGAGTTCACATTCGGCCTCAAACAAGCCTCCCACCAACGGTATTCTAAATTTATCAACTACAACTCGGATCACTCTCTTTTTAGGTATTGCAAAGGTGTTGACCTTGTTTATATTCTTCTATATGTTGATGATATTGTCATCACAAGTTCCAGCAAGCCACTAATCGACTCTATTAAGGCCATGCTCCATCAAAATTTCATATCAAGGACCTTGGGAAGTTGAAATTTTTTGTTGGGCATTGAAGTTGCCCGCTCTAATAAAGGACTTCATCTTTGTCAGCATAAATATACACTTGACATTTTGATTGATTGTGGATTTACTGGTGCACGGCCTGCAGTAGCATCTAAAATTATCTTCAGATAGTGGTAAGGTTCTTCACGACCTATCACAATTAGAGGCTAATTGGGTGTCTAATTTATATGACAATCACTAGGCCCAATATTTCTTATGTTGTCAATATTCTTAGGCAATTTAGGTATGAACCTTGGCAGCCTCATCTTGATTATGTCCCATTGTCTTCTCAAGTATCTCAAAGCTCCATGGGCCTAGGATTATACTTTCCAGCCTAGAATTACGTGCATTTTAGGATTTGGATTGGGCAAGTTGTTTGGTAACTAGAAGATCCACCATAGGATATTGCATTTTTTGGGGAACAATCCAAGGTCATAGACGACCACGAAAAAACACATGGTATCTCGTTCT
The DNA here is from genome assembly GCF_041222555.1 of Hakea prostrata. NCBI lineage: Eukaryota > Viridiplantae > Streptophyta > Magnoliopsida > Proteales > Proteaceae > Hakea > Hakea prostrata. Next base: position 61,262,537 of record NC_142606.1, read on the forward strand.
TCTGTTGAAGTTGAATACCATGTGGCATGTGTTGCCAATGCAAGAAATTCAATGACTAACCACTTCAAGAGATTGACCTTGAGGCGAACTCCCCAACCCCATTATATTATGACAGCTAAACCGCGTCATACATTGCATCGAATCCGGTTTTCCATGAGTGCGCTAAGCATATCGAGATTGACTTGTTCATGAGAAATTACAAACTGGTCTCATTCATCCTACCAAGATCCACGCTAGATCACAAGTGGGGTTTTGTTCACCAAAGAATTATCTCAAGATGATTTCATGGACCTATTTGCCAAGTTCAATGCTCAAAATTTACACACACCAACTTGAAGGGAAGTATTACACATACCTAGTTGGAAGAAATTCAAATTTGAATTTGAATTTCACTAACTCTCATCCTTACCACTCCAGCTTGCTTCCTTATTTGTACATCCTATAATTATTGTTCACACCATAGATAATAGATATATTGTACATGCCATACATAACAAATTGCATTGATTGCACATACCATAGATAACTCATCCTTGTATTGCATAAATAGTAGTCATTTACCACACATTAGTCAATAAGAGAGATTTATATTCTATGGAATTTCTTTCCTAACATATGTTTAGTTGTATGTTAAATTTGTTTAATACCAGAAATAATCTATGCTAGAAAGGATCCATTATGGAGCAGTCATACCAGCCCAAATTTGAAAGTATGCTCTTTGAATCAACTAGCCCGTTGGTTTTTGTCTTGGTTAGTTGGTTTGATGCCAAAAAAAGTGGTCGTATTTTTAGTCTCCTAGATCATTTTGGGTAGAGATTGATGAAGATCAAATTTTATAGATTAAGATTAGAAACTTGGGGATTGTAATGGTTAAGACCAACATAGTGATGAGCATATGTTTAGGTAAATGTGAGCACTAGCTACTTGATACATGTAGCAACTTTCTAATTAAGTATGTCATAAGCTATATACTTTGGATGCATACTTATATTGCACATTGAAATGCCATGAATGACCATGTGTACGTGGTTACTTTGGATGTTTATTTATACTAGGCAGCATATGGGCAATTAGCCACCCCCAATAGACCACCCCCTTTTCTGATAGCATAGTGAACCCTATGCAGTTTGTAGTCCCTCTAGTGTTAATCATTTAGTTTGAACTTTGTTTCCATGCTTTGTAGACTAAAAGGGAATCATAGCTTTTGAAGTGTTTGAAATCCAATTTCACCTATGGCCTTTTCCATTTTATCCTAGAATGTGGACAGAGGTAGCTAAGGTAACTTAATTAGGACAACCTACTTAGTTTTGACTTTTATTAAGATGCATCCCCTGAAAAGATGCGATCCATCTACCCATCCCTTATGTCTAAAAGCCTTATTGGGAAATGCCATGTTAGCATTGCCACATTAGCCTCCATTAGTTTTGATGATAACAAACATGAAGTACTAATAGCTATACTGAGTTGTGTATGTCCAGTTTAAAATGAAAGTAAAAGGATCTAATCCAACTCACCAGATGCTCAAGCCTAAGTAAGATCAAGACAAAACCAAGATAGACATGAGATCTAAGTTAAGATGAGCATGAAGAATGGAGTATAAGTAGATTCAAGAACATCAACTCAAGCTCAAGGAAGAAGACTTAGCAACTAGGACCTAGGATACCTTCGTGCATATATGTAATTGCACTCATTTGCATCAAAACCATGTGCATCATACCATTAGATTGACCTAGGACATGTTAGGAGAGTGTAAGAGAACATGGAGTTGGTTAGAAGACCTTAAATCCCCTTAGAGTCCCTTTTTGTGCCATTGTGTTGCAGACAGATGTATGTTTGGCCCAAACAGCAATTCTTCAGGTCACACAAGCCCAAATAGATTTTTTGACTGACCAAACAAGGATTCGTTTGGTCACAGAGGCTCAGATGGATTTTTTGTCTGGTTAAATATGCCTCAATAACTAGTCTTTAATGGCAATATTTAATCAAACAGAGATCCGTCAGATCAAATGGCAATCCATTTGGTCTAAAATTTCACTCTAAATTTCTAGTTGTTGGTGGTTGGGCCACACAATTGAATGCCATATTTATAAGCCAAACCACCCCCATTTGAGAGTTTCTATCTTACCTATTGAGTTATTGCTGCCCAACTACTTTTCAAGCTCTCAAATTTATCAAAGATTGACTTCTTGTTGTCTTTCATCCTCTCTCATCCTTGAAGAACATTCGAAGGTGTTAGGCAAGCTTGGGGAAGCTAAGCTTGAGGTGATTGAAGGCTTTGGAGTTTCATTGGTGGTGCATATTATATCATTTGAGCTTACTGATGAACACATTTATGTGTGAAATCTTAGTGCATAAAGCATGCATTTTATACACTTAGAATGGAGTTACCTTGGGTTTTATATTGTTTTTGCAGATTTTAGGACTTTTCAAGATTTAAGCAAATATTTGGAGTTTTGGGCTTGAATCATGCTATTTTACACGTCAAGAAGTCCATTCAAATTCTCAAATGCGAAAATGGGCATGATCTGAAGCATGATGGGCTAGAGATGTGTGATTACGGGCCAACTCCGAAATATTGAAGAGATAAAGAAGGCAAATTTGATCTACGGCTGAGATTTTAAATCAAATCTACAGAGATATTATTGAGAGAGTCCAGATGGAAAAGAGTCCTTGCATACCTCAATATCTTATTTTCTATTTGGGATTTGATTAAAGAAAGAAAAAGAGGAAAAAGAATTATTTTCAGATAAGGATGAAGCAAAAATCCCGTTTTTGAATGCCTCTGTCCAGTTTCGATCAAACCCTTCATCGAACGGTCATCTGATGTCCGATCGTGCTGATTTTTGGAGGAGAGCTTCACGACTACTTAAAACTCAAATCCAACGGTGAGATTATGCATCTGATCTCTCTAAGTTGGCGCGATTAGTACGTCAAAACCCTAATTGGATGAGTCAGATAGAAACCCTGAGTTTTATTCAAATTCAGCCGTGCTTCATATCTCATGTAAACTCTATAAAAGGAGAGCCTACTCCATCAAAGGAGGAGATGTTCTAGAGCTTAGTAGAAGCATTCTTTCTTCTCTCTTCAGTTTATTTAAGTTTTCTTTAGTTTTCTTTGCTTGCATTAGTGAGATTTAAATTTCTAGATTAAATGTTTAGGTTTAATTTTTTTATGTAATGCAATTCAAGTTCAAGCTTCAAGCTTCAAGTTCAAATTTCAATTTTTTTAGATTCATTTTTCTCTGGGTCTAGCAATTGCAGATTTAGATCATTCTAGATCTAGATCTGGTTGTTAGGGTTGGTTGAGATTCGAATCGTTTGTTCAATTTGCAAGTAAGTAACCTTCTTTATTAATCTTCTCTCCTCCCTCCATTCCCGCTTCTATCTACCCCTCCATATTCTTAATTTAGGATTTACTTTCAGCATTATTTATTGTTCTGCCTATTCATTCATAATCTCGGACCACATAACCGGAGCAAGCCTACAGTCGTGCTTCTGCTTCCGGTGACGGGTGGTGTTGCATTTGCATTTTAGTTATTTCCTTTTCCTTTTATTGCTTTGTTTATTGCTTTGTTATTTACTTTCCGCCTATTCATTCATAATCTTGGACCACATAACCGAAGCAAGCCTACAGTCATGCTTCTGCTTCTGGTGACGGGTGGTGTTGCATCTGCATTTTAGTTATTTCCTTTTCCTTTTATTGCTTTGTTTATTGCTTTGTTATTTACTTTCTGCCTATTCATTCATAATCTCGGACCACATAACTGGAGCAAGCCTACAGTCGTGCCTCTGCTTCTGGTGACGGGTGGTGTTGCATCTGTATTTTCCTGTCTTTTATTTATGCATTGATTGTGTTTAATTTATTGTTCGTTTCAATTCGATTGCATTAGACGTATAGATTAGGATCGTTTAGTTTAGTTAATTAGTTAACAAAAATTGAATCATTCCACTCTCGCATTACTATTAAGAAGTTGAATTATAAGTGGCATATCTCCTTGAGATCGACCCGTTAGCTACACGATACCGTGCGCTTGCGGTTACTTTTAAAATTTCACAGACAAGTTTTTGGCGCCATTGCCGGGGAGGTATTAGTCCACTTTGTTTTTCTAATTCTTAGGTAAATCAAAGTGATTTAAAAATAAAAAAATAAAATTCAAAGATATTACTCTTAACTTGAGTAGAAACAAAAACGTATAGTAGTCTCCACTCTCTCTAACCCAGGATTCGATTGTAGGTGGCTCCGAAGACTATACGGATTCCCTTCTTCGTCAAACCTATAAGCGCTCGGCTATACGGCAACCTTACAACTTTGGAATCATTGTTTCAATCTTTGTGGTGGGAAATTCACTACTTTCATTTTGTTTTTGTTATTTTCTTTTCTTTTATTCTTTAGTTAATTTATTTTTATAAAAAAAAAATAAAAAAATCTCATTCTCTCATAAGAGCCATTAATTGCATTAGGGAGTTAGTGCATGTGCCCGGACTCGTGATTCTACAAATAGAATTGTCCGAGTGTCTAACTTGACCATGGAAGGTCTACCTCCACCACCTCCACCTAAGAGTCTTAGGGATAGATTTTATCCTACCCGATCCGCACAACCTTCTCCGTATACGTTCACGAAGTGAGGGGTAATAATTTTGAGCTCAAATCTCATTATCTATCTATGTTACCCCAATTTCATGGGCTACCTGATCAAGATGCATATTTGTTCCTTAGGGAGTTTGAGGAGGTTTGTGTCCTTATGAAGGTACAACAACTTACTGATGATGCCGTAAGACTACGGTTTATTACCTTTGCATTAAAGGACCAAGCTAAAAAGTGGCTTTATAGCTTACCTAGGGGTAGCATTTTCACATGGGAACAATTTACTGTGCTCTTCTTGAAAAAAATCTTTCCTTTCTGTAAGACGAATAAAATAAGAAATGATATTCTTCAATTTCGTCAGAAACCCAGTGAGTCTTTTGCTAAGGTAATGGAGAGGTTTCAAAGCCTTCTCCAAGAATGCCCTCACCATGGTATAGAATTATGGCATTTATGCCAAATAATTTATGAGGGTATCGATTACCAAACAAAGCAACTTTTGGAATCAATGTGCCCCACAGGATTTACATCATTCACTGATGATTCCGAAGCTTGGAATTTTCTTTTAAACCTAGCTGATAGAACTAGAGAATGGGAATCAACCCAAGAGTCTGAAAGGACTAGTAGGGGATATTTTGTTGATAGCCAAATTCATAAGGAAGTACAAATAGATAACATTTTAAAAAAGTTAGAGACTTTGGTAGTTAAAGCTGCACCACCAAGTCAAGCACATTTTATTGACAAATCTATTGCTATGTGTGCATGGTGTCAGTCTCCTACACATGTAATTGAGGAATGTCCTAGCTATTCTGGAAACCAACATGAGAATGTCAGTGCAATGTTTCCAAACCCGTACAGTAACACGTACAATCCTGGGTGGAAGAATCATCCTAACTTTTCATGGTCTCAAGGGCAAAACCAAAATAGATTAAGTAATTATTCCACACAAAATCAATTTGGTGCCCCTCAAAAGCAAAATGCCCAATTTTCTCATTATCCAAATGTCCAGTTCCCTCAAGCCCCAAATTTTCAGAATGCCAATTTAGCTAGACCTATCAATCCACCTATTGTGCCTCATATGCCTCACATTGCACAAAATCAATCATCACCTGGTTTCAATAGAGGTAACAATCCAGAGTTTTCTCGTCTCTCTTCCTTAGAGAAGAATATGGAAGTACTTTCCAGCACCTTCATGACTTCTATGCATAATATGGAAAAACAAATTTCCACTCTTGCAAGTGCTTTATCTGAACGAGAAAAAGGTAAAATGCCTAGCCAACTTGAGTTAAATCCTAGGATTCGGATTCAACAAAGACCACAAAATCAAGTCAACCAAGTTGAATCCTCCCATTCTTCTTTAGCTTCAATTAATTACGTATCGCATTGAGAAGTGGGAAAGGGTATTTAACAGGTGAGTCACATATTAATGAAAAGAGCGAGATTAGTGACCACTGTGATGAGGAGAATGTTCAAGTATCTCTTAATGAGGGTTTGTCTGAGAAACCCATAGAAGTTGAGGATGAGCTAGTTGCTTTAGCAGTACCTAAGTTTGGTGAACCACTATCAGAAACTATGAGAAAAGAGCAAATTTCAAATGAGAGTCCTTATGTTCCTAAGGCTCCTTATCCTAGTCGTCTAGTAAATAAGAAGAAGACTGCAACTATGGAGAAAATTTTTGATGTCTTCAAAAAGATAGAAGTGAATATCCCTCTTTTGGATGCCATATCTCAGATCCCCGCCTATGCAAAAGTGTTGAAAGATTTATGCACTCATAAAAGAATCACTAGCATTCCCAAAAAGGCGTTCTTGGCAGGTAACATTAGTTCCATAATTACTCAACCTGTAGCAACCAAGTATAAGGATCCAGGGAACCCCACCATAGCTTGTGTCATAGGCAATATACACATTGAACATGCTTTACTTGATCTTGGTGCAAGTGTGAATCTTTTGCCTTACCATGTTTATAAGCAATTAGGGTTGGGAGAATTAAAAGCAACTAGAACTACTCTTCAGTTGGCAGATAAGTCAATTAAGATTCCCAAAGGGATGGTTGAAGATGTTTTATTGAAAGTGGGAGAATTTATTTTTCCAGTTGATTTCATTGTGCTAGATACTAAACCATTTTCAATCAAAGATGAAATCCCAATAATTCTAGGAAGACCATTTTTGGCTACTAGTAATGCATTAATCAATTGTCGAAATGGTCTTTTACGGTTGTCTTTTGGAAATCGAACTGTGGAGTTTAATATGTTTAGGATAGGGAAACAACCACAAATAGAAGAAGAGATCAATATGCTTGAGGAATCTTTTGATTTTCCTAATGATGTGATTACCAACTTTGAGATTGATTTTGATTCTGAATTTCAAGAATGTATGGATATGTTGGATGATGATAGTGAAACTTTCTTTTCTGAAGTCTCAAATTTTCACACACCTTTAGAGCCTATTGAACCTCTATCCATCTCCATCTCTATCCCCAAGCCCTCAGTAATTGAACCCCCCCCCCCCAGCTACAATTGAAAAAGTTGCTTTCTAATTTGAAGTATGCTTTATTGGAACAAGATAATACTCTTTCTGTTATTGTTGTCTTTGATTTAACTTCTGACAAAGCAGAAGAGTTGATCACACTGTTGAATAATAATAGAGAACTATTGGGTTGGTCTATCACAAATATCAAAGGTCTAAGCTCTTCCATTTTACAACATCATATTCATCTTATGAAAGATGCAAAACCTTCTAGAAAACCTCAACGTATGATGAGAATTTTTTTTAACATTGTGAATGTTTTTCTTGAGATCTTTAGAGATGATTTTTCGATTCACGGTTTTTCTTATTTGGAGTGCCTTCCCCATCATACATTGATATTGAAGATAAGACTAAAGCTTCCCATGATAAGCACATCTTGACTGAAAGGTATACCCCTCATTTGTCTTCTTTGTTTAGCATACATGCATTGAGGACATTGCATTACTTAAGTGTGGGGGGGTATAGCTTCGTTGTAGATTTTAACTTTGACTTTTGGTTAGTATACATATTCTTTCAATTGCTATGATGTGTGAAATGAGAGTGATTTTGGTACCCATTGTGAACACATAAAAACCCTGTTGAGAGGAAGGTAACTTGTATATATGTTGAGATAGGACTTTCCTTAGAAAAATAAAAGGCCCTTAACTTAAGGCGTTAGACCATCTATGAGTTTTGTGGGTCCTTGTTTCTTTGGCTAGAAGTTGAGATCAATTTTGTGTATGGCATATGAAAAAAAAAAAAAGAGAGAAGAAGAAGAAGAGTAGAAAGTAAAAGTTGAATTCCTTAGAACTAGACAGGGCACTCCGACTCAGGAATCGAGGTGACTTGATCGAAACTCTTAGGAAGGAGATTATTGAAAAGAACTCTCGCATCACTGTCTATGTGGGCATATGCAAAGCAAAGCTACAAAGTAACTTGGGTTTCTGGTGTTTGCTCCACCAAGTCATTCAAGCCAACCGTAGTGGAGTAATGTAGAGTTCACTACTCAAAAGAAAAGAGAGAGATAAATACAAGTGTCATCAATGCCTTGGTAAAATTGTTTGGTCAAAAATACTTCAAAACCTTAGTCCTTGGTCCCCTTACTTTAGTAGTGGTTTTTCTTAAAGGGGAGGTGTACTTGAAAGATATAAGGTGAGTCTTTGATTAAGATATATGCTAAGTCTCAAGAATCAATATGGGGTAATAAAGTTCAAGTGTGGGGGATCTTAAATCAATGGTGAGAAAAAGTGTCATAGCTATTGATCCTGTATAAGTACTTACCAATTGTTAGAGTTGGAATTTGCAATGTTTTATTTTGAGCTAAAATTGGAATTTTGGATGTACATTCACTGCAAACATCCACGAGACAAAACTCGTCCTCTAGGGGTAACCTAGTGGTTTAAAGGCCTGTTGCACATGCTAAGTGTAACCATGATTCCTACGAAAGTGAGTTAGAATTTATTTTGTTGCACTAATTTCTTTCCTGCATTTGTATTTTTCTTTAATTTTTGCTTGAGGACAAGCTTAATCTAAGTGTGGGGGAATCTGATGAACACATTTATGTGTGAAATCTTAGGGCATAAAGCATGCATTTTATACACTTAGAATGGAGTTACCTTGGGTTTTATATTGTTTTTGCAGATTTTAGGACTTTTCAAGATTTAAGCAAATATTTGGGGTTTTGGGCTTGAATCATGTTATTTTACACGTCAAGAAGTCCATTCAAATTCTCAAATGCGAAAATGGGCATGATCTGGAGCATGATGGGCTAGAGATGTGTGATTACGGGCCAACTCCGAAATATTGAAGAGATAAAGAAGGCAAATTTGATCTACGGCTGAGATTTTAAATCAAATCTACAGAGATATTATTGAGAGAGTCCAGATGGAAAAGAGTCCTTGCATACCTCAATATCTTATTTTCTATTTGGGATTTGATTAAAGAAAGAAAAAGAGGAAAAAGAATTATTTTCAGATAAGGATGAAGCAAAAATCCCGTTTTTGAATGCCTCTGTCCAGTTTCGATCAAACCCTTCATCGAACGGTCATCCAATGTCCGATCGTGCTGATTTTTGGAGGAGAGCTTCACGACTACTTAAACCTCAAATTCAACGGTGGGATTATGCATCTGATCTCTCTAAGTCGGCCCGATTAGTACGTCAAAACCCTAATTGGATGAGTCAGATAGAAACCCTGAGTTTTATTCAAATTCAGCCGTGCTTCATATCTCATGTAAACTCTATAAAAGAAGAGCCTACTCCATCAAAGGAGGAGATGTTCTAGAGCTTAGTAGAAGCATTCTTTCTTCTCTCTTCAGTTTATTTAAGTTTTCTTTAGTTTTCTTTGCTTGCATTAGTGAGATTTAAATTTCTAGATTAAATGTTTAGGTTTAATTTTTTTATGTAATGCAATTCAAGTTCAAGTTCAAGTTTCAATTTTTTTAGATTCGTTTTTCTCTGGGTCTAGCAATTGCAGATTTAGATCATTCTAGATCTAGATCTGGTTGTTAGGGTTGGTTGAGATTCGAATCGTTTGTTCAATTTGCAAGTAAGTAACCTTCTTTATTAATCTTCTCTCCTCCCTCCATTCCCGCTTCTATCTACCCCTCCATATTCTTAATTTAGGATTTACTTTCAGCATTATTTATTGTTCTGCCTATTCATTCATAATCTCGGACCACATAACCGGAGCAAGCCTACAGTCGTGCCTCTGCTTCTGGTGACGGGTGGTGTTGCATCTGCATTTTAGTTATTTCCTTTTCCTTTTATTGCTTTGTTTATTGCTTAATTATTTACTTTCTGCCTATTCATTCATAATCTCGGACCACATAACTGGAGCAAGCCTACAGTCGTGCCTCTGTTTCTGGTGACGGGTGGTGTTGCATCTGTATTTTCCTGTCTTTTATTTATGCATTGATTGTGTTTAATTTATTGTTCGTTTCAATTCGATTGCATTAGACGTATAGATTAGGATCGTTTAGTTTAGTTAATTAGTTAACAAAAATTGAATCATTCCACTCTCGCATTACTATTGAGAAGTTGAATTATAAGTGGCATATCTCCTTGAGATCGACCCGTTAGCTACACGATACCGTGCGCTTGCGGTTACTTTTAAAATTTCACACACACTTACATTCTCACACTCACACAATGGTAAAGTGTCAAATCCCTTGTTAGGTAATATTGCTTCATTTCTTGTATCTTGTTAGTTCAATTCTAGTATAGATTTGATCAGAATTGATTAGGGTGCTTTTGTCAATAACAAATATTGTAAAGGGCACTCTTAACCTATTGAAAGATTGTACAATTTGGGTGCTCTTGCCCTATTGAACATAAATTATAAGGGTTTGACTCTTTACCCAATGTATTGAGAGAAAATCACTAGTGGAATATTCTCTTGAGGACAAGAGAGGAATGGATGTAGGCTTGTAAAGTCGAACCACTTTAAAATCCTTGCATTGTGGTTGATTGCAATTTTTTACTTTCATTTTAATTCTTAATTAATCTTGAATTTTTTGCAATTAAATAGGCAAATCCACTAGTTGCAACCTATTTACTCTCCTCTAGGTTGCATTAACAAGCCCTTTCTCTTGTCTTCCTCAAATACAAAGCCTTCAATAGGGTCCTACTCCTCCACCCCCAAAGGTTGGGATTTTCAAATTGAGTTATTCACTTGGATGGACCACCATATATTCATACTTGTCCTCTTGAGCTCAGGTCCTACATCAAGACATTGGTTAGGGTTTTAATAGGGTATTATAGTGGCTATTTGTGATTCTTTAAGGCAACTTAGAGTGCCTACTAAACTTCTCTTTTTATGATAAAAGAAAAGGTTATAGATTAGGCACTAGTACATAAGTCAAAAATTGATATATTTTTCCAAGTTACGATCCTAGTGCTATGTACAATATTTACAACTAAAAGGTTAAGCCATGGACAATAAGTCATCTTGGAAAGGTTGAACATTTGATTCTCCCAAGATATTCCATAAATCAGCTATTGAGGTTGTTGAACTATTAGGTTACTCATGGGTACGAGGTCTTGGTAGTAAATAAGGATGTGTTGTTCATTACACCAAACCTCCCTGATCTAGAATGCAAAAAAATGAGCTTGATCTAGACAAAGATGCATGCAAGAGAGCAAATCCTCCAAAAAAGTTGTTTGAGAGAATCCTTCCCATGCTAATTACCTAAAAGGTTTCCTCTAAGAAGCACCCAAAAACCAACCTTAAATCAACCTTGTTCTTTTCATAGGAAACCTTGCACACAAAGAGATACAAAACCAGTGGAAACACAGGAAGGCTCTCCTTAATGAACCTGTCAAGGCTCTCCTTAATGAACTCTACCTGCTGTAAAGAAGCTTCGGCAAACAACAATATATCATCAGCAGACATAAAGTGAGATATTGTTGGCCCTATCCTAGCAAATTTTAACGACCTCCATTTACCCTTTGAGGTAAAATCCTTAATGTAGTGGGTCATTCTCCATACACTAAATAAATAAATAGGGAGAATCATTCAACTTAATAGAAAGAAGAAAAAAAAGGATGAAACTCAAATTTTCAACCATAGAACATAATTTAATATCAAAACCCAAAAAAAAAAAACAATTTCAATATTAAGCATCATTTCACTCTATCAAAAGCTTTAGACATATCCAATTAAAGGTTATGGGACCACATTTGGCTCTCGTAGGAGTCATGAAGTAAAAAATTGTCTTGAGGAATTTGATATTAACAAATTTTTGTCTATATGCCACAAAAGCACTTTGAAAAGGGGAGATAAAATCATTCAGGATGGATTTTAGCCTAAAAGCCAGTAATTTGCCCAAAAATTTTATAAGTGACATTACAAGGCTAATGTGCCTATAATCAAAAACACAAACTGCATAATTTTTCTTGGGGATAAAGGATAGAAGAGTGTGATAGGTGCCAAAAGGAAGGGATAGATCAAATTCAAGATAAAATTATGAATAGAATATAACAAATCTTTTGAAATCGCATCCCAATAACTTTGAGAGAAGCATGCTTGAACACCATCCACGGTTGTGGGTTAGAAAGAAAACAACCATTATTATTTCTTCTAAAGATGGCAACTCCGACAAAAAGGATGAAGATCTCATTGGCTCAATATGTGAACAACATTCAATGAAAGACGATCATGGGGGTTAGTAGAGGTTTATGACTCAACCATAAACTTAGCAAAAAGATATGCAATTTTACAAGGATCAATAACACAAGCATCATTATCAATAAGAAGATTTTTATTTATTTTTATTATTATTATTATTATTTTTTTGCACATTAAATTTTGGAACTAGAAAAAATCCTCAGCATTATATATCCATGACAACCAAGATCGTATTTCAAAAAAGATCCCAATCAAGAATAAGATAGTTTTCAATGGCTTTCAATTCAACCATAATATTATTAGACAACAAGTTCATGCTACCAAATATAGAGGAATTCCAATGACTCAAAAATCTAGAGAAATTAGTTGACTTACTTCTTAAGAGTAAATAAGTCATTATTCCATATAAGGCAAACAAAGTTCAAAACATTAAGGTGGAATTACCTTGCCATCTGAAAATGAAACAACTTTCTTCCTTAAGCAACATAAGCAAGAGTAACTACTAAATTGAAAACAACAACTGTGTGTTGATAACCTCCTTGGGAGGGTGGGATGATAATGAAGAGTGCATATGGTAGAAGTTTCAAATCTTATTTTCTAGAATGACTTTCCCCTATAACTGTTGCTTGAAGATAACGCAGCTAAGGCATTATATCACTTGGCACAATATATTTATAATTGATGTCGGGTTTCTTATAGAAGAATCACGTCCCATGCCTTATTATATTAGTTGTTCTCAATCAATAATTCTTTCTAACTTCAGTCATTATATCATTTCGCACAATATATTTATAATTAATGACTGAAGTTCGATATATTGAAGTGATTATGATGTTTTCATCTTAGCAAACCATCAATATAAAAGATGTGTGCAGAAATCGGATCAATGATTTACCAAGAATTATAAGGTTTAATAGTTTCCTTTTTATGTGAACAATTCATACATTCTTTTGTGTGTGAAAATGTGCATGCAGTGGAATCATATAACAATAAAAATGATGTGTTATGATACATTTAATGATGACAATTTTTACAATCTTAAATTTATAAGGAGTGTGCAAAAATACCAAATCACAACTTTGATTGGTCTCATGTAAAATTAACAATATTTTTAATTGAATTTGGATTGAACTACTTTTTATATACAATGATGGTCCTACATTATCGAAAAAAAAAAAAAAAAAAAAAAAAAAAAAAAAAAAAAAAAAAAAAAAAAGTGTTATATAAATAATATATATATATATATATATATATATATATATATATATATATATATATATATATATTTGATGGCCAAATAGTGTTTTATATTACTATAAAAAATGTTAAATACATAAAATTTTATTTTTTATCTTTATTTGGTAGCTTTTCAGTTTATAAAAACCACTAGCAAACAATGAACAAAAAAGTCATGTATTAACACTTCTGCATAATTAACATAAAAAATGGTTATAATATACTATCATCATTAAATATTAAAAATAGGTTACGCCAACTTCAATTAAAATGTTGTTGCTTTTAAGTATGACAAATCAATAAAATAATTCAGTGTCGTTGCACACTCCTTACAATTTAAGATGGTAAAAAAATTATCAACATCAAATATATAATAACATGTCATGTTTATTGTTTTATAATTTTATTGCATGCATATTCTCACACTCATAAGAATAAGTTATAAATTAAACTCCACTATAGTTATGTTTACATAAAAAGGAAACAAATAATTCTTATATATCATTGGTCCAATTCTTACACAAATCATCCATGTCAATAGTTAACTGACATAAAAACATCACAATCACTTCCATACATGTTACAAAAATTAGAAAGGGTTCAACTAATTGAACTAGAATATCCAACAACTTGCAATAATAAGGTATGAAATGTGATCTTTTCGTAAGAATCCTTACATCAATTATAACCATATTGTGCAAAGTGATATAATGTTTTGGCCCCCTATTCGTTATATATAAGCAACAACAGTTATACGGGAATTTTTTTCTTTTAGAAAATAAGAATTTGAAACTTTCACCATATGCATTTTCTATCATCATCCCCACCTTTTCAAGAAGATTATCAACACACAATTGTTATTTTCAATTTAATAAGCATTCTAAGGTGTCGTATAATAAACTTATTTTGTTTCTATGCATTTTCACTGTTTCTCAATGTTTTTGTGTGTTGAAATCATATAAAATGTTTCTAAGCAAAAAAAAAAAAAAAAAAAAAAAAAAAAAAAAAAAAAAAAAAAGAAAAAAAAAGGGAGAAGGAAATAGGAAAATTTTTTAATTTTTAAGGTTTCAAAATAAGAGGTTATATTTTGATGTCAAAAAGACAAGAATGTCTCTCTACCTTTTGAAGAGAACAATTTAATTAATTTTTTTTTTTATTTTGTGAAATACCAATTTGGTGTTTCTCAAAGTGGGCTCAAAACTGTGGCTAAGTGTCAGTTCATTTCCAAGTTGAAACGAAAAAAAAAGGAAGAAAAAAGAAGAAAAAAAAAAGGAGAGAGAAAGAGAAAGCACAATAAATTGACCAAATTACATTTACATGATTTGCGCCATTTCTCTCCCAAAAATGCAAATACACACACATACAAAAGAAACAAGAACATTACTATATAACCCTAATTTGGCTTAAAAGAAAATAGCCATAGTTATGAAAGAATGAAGACAAAAAAGACAAGTAACTAAGCTTTCAAGTGAAAAACAAAATTAGAATTCCTAACTTAAGGAGAATTAAGGAGTCATTGAGAAAGCCAAGATGAGAAATGCAAGTCAAAAACCTTTTTCAAAATTGGCAACAAAGTTGAATTCATACCTTGAGGAGAATTAAAGAGTCATCGAGGAAGCTGAGATAGAAAATGTAGATTTAAAACAGTTTTCCAAAATTGACAACAAAATTAGAAGAATGTTACCAAACAACCCTAATTTGCCTTAAGGAAAATAGCAACAATCATAAAAAGATGAAAATGAGACACAAAGATAGGTAATCAGGTTTTCAGGGGAAAAGCAAAATTAGAATTCATACCTTAAGGAGTCACTGAGGAAGCCAAGATGAAAGATGCATATCAAAATCATTTTTTCAAAATCAGCAACAAAGTTAGAATTCATACTTTGAGGAGAATCAATGAGTCACTGAGGAAGTCGAGATGGAAAATGTAGATCTGAAACATATTTTCAAAATAGACCACAAAATTAGAAGAATATTACCATACAACCCTAATTTTCCTTAAAGGAAAATACCCACAATCATGAAAGGATGAAAATGAGACACAAATATAGGTAACCAAGTTTACAAGGGAAAAGCAAAATTAGAATCCAAACCTTAAGGAGGATTAAGGAAGCCAAGATGAAAGATGCAGATAAAAAATTTTCTTCAAAATTGGCAACAAAGTTAGAATTCATACCTTGAGGAAAAACAAGGAGTGACTGAGAAAGCCGAGATGGAAAATGTAGATCTGAAACATTTTTCTGAAATTGACAACAAAATTAGAAGAACATTACTATACAACCGTAACATGCTTAGAGGAAAATAGCCTTAATTAGTCATGAAAGAATGAAAACGAGACACAAAGACAAGTAATCAAGTTTTCAAAGGAAAAAACAAAATTAGAATTCATATCTTAAGGAGAATTAAGGGGTCACTGAGGAAGCCAAGATGAAAGATGCAGATCAAAAACCTTTTCAAAATCAGCAAAAAAGTTAGAATTCATACCTTGTGGAGAATCAAGGAGTCACTAAGGAAGCCGAGATGGAAAATGTAGGTCTGAAATATCTTTTCGAAATTGGCAACAAGATTATAATTCATATCTTGAGGAGAATCAAGGAGTCATTGAGGAAATCGCGATGGAACATGTAGATCAGAAACCTTTTCCTATAATCGGCTACGGCAAACTGTGGAGTGAGGCATCTCCTTGTCTCAAAACGATATTTTATAGTCACGCCTGTTAGGGTTACAAAGCATGTAAATCGGCCGACTCCAATGAATCGGATCAAGATGATGCTATTGTGAACCATAGATGAACCAAAACATGTCTTGGATTTGTCGTTCGATGACCTAAAGAACCATACTTGGTTTTAATTCTTGTTTGATTATAGTTGACTCTAGCACAACTGGAACTGATTGTCGATACCATGCAAGAAAAATCATAATATTTATGCTAGCAAAATGCTAACTAAGAATCCCAAAAAACGCAATACATTGATGGATTTAATTTAGAAATCTAGGAGAAACATTAGGAGAAAATCTATTCAACCAAACAACAATAGCTTAAGAGTTTTTGGTAATTGGGTATTAAGTGATGAAATCATATGAGTTGTTGTCCAATATCATTGTGTATATCTTGAATTTGTGGTAGCTCACTTATTGTGATCTTCCACTCCACAATTTATAACAACCATCGATCTAGAAATCTGGGAGAAAATCCAATTGATCAAACAACAATGGTTTAGAGTTTTTGGTAATTGAATACTATCTAAGAGCATGCAATTGACATTCACAAAAATTTGGAGATTTCAAATGCCAAATTGTCGGATGATCCCCTAAAATGTCTCTAGATGTCAAACACTTAGTCCTTGATAAATTATAACTCTAAGTCTTGGTTAGATTTGATATTTTCTGGAACTGAAATTTCTAGATTTATCCTAAAAAAATATTTATTCAATTATGGTTCAAGAGATTCTGGTAACGCTTTGATAGTATGGGTGAAATCCTTCATTTTCCGACTTTCACTCTCATAATCACTATCATTGCTGTATATCTTGAACAATTTTTAGTGTAAAAATGTGAATTTCTAGATTTCATGAATCTAGAGATTCACACAACCAAACATCTGTATAAACCTGGCCCATTTGTGAAAATCTTTAGATCAATGATTTCAAAAAACAACCCCCTTTTCCCACCCCCCCCTTTTTTTTTTTTGGCTTTAGAGTTTTTGGTAATTGAATATTCCGTCGAAGCAATGGGAAAAATTTCTGCACAATAGAATTTTTTTTCCATTTTCTTTTTTTTTTTTTTTTTTTTTTTTTGCTTAGTTTTCAAGGACACCCCAAGATAGGCCAAATTGACAATGTCCCCTAAAATGTCTCTTAAATTTGTACAACAATATACTCCATTGACAAATTTGTCTCTTAAGTCATGGTTAGATTATTTCATATTTTCTATATTGTTCTTGATCTCTTGTAACTTTACAATGTTTACCCTAGTAAAATGGAATCCTAAATTTCATCTTCTTTCCTCCTTTACAAGTTCCTCTTTCATGTGTTCATCATTTTATGTTACTAGCAAAACTTACATGCCTATGCATGTAGTTTTTGTTATTTTTGGAAATAATTTAGATGTATAAATATTTTCATTTAGGAGAAGAATAGATGAAGGACCAAAGATAAGTTATCATTTTTTGTTTCATATTTTTTAAAATTTTACATGTTTAGGAATTATTAATATTGATTGATGCGGTATTTATTAGGAACATTTTTATATAATTTGTTATAGGCTTTTCTTCCCCTATATTATTTTTAATATTGATTGATGTGGTGTTAGTTAAAGAGGTGTACCTCTTGAGAGAACTTACTAAGGGCAGGTGGAAGCATTGGTGGATTTTAAGAGGAGTTACGTTAAAATATGTAATTGTTGATACTAGGTAAATCTATTTTGATTTAGTGAAAGAGTATGTCAAACCAAAACTAGGTTTGTATTTTTATTAGTAGTATGACTGCAGATTGGTGTGCCATGTGTGCCAAGTAGATATTCATTGTTTGTTAGGCCTAACCACTCGGTTTTGCAGTGTGGATATGCATACAATTATATGTATGATACATCGAGGTTCAACGCATATTTTGAATGAGTATATACCAGCGACATGATGGTTATTTATGAGATAGCTCTAAGCAACAATAAAAATAAGCTTCTAGGGTTATAATGCTGGTAGTGTTTTTGTGTTATTAAGGGGATAAATTGGGGTTAATATAGTGGTAGGATCTCAATAGGTGAATTCTTTACTCATATAAAGAGTAGATCATTGATGAACAGAGGAAGAACTCTCTAGTTGTCGAAGACAAATCTCTTAGAGCTAGGGATCGAAAAATGACCACTTATTAGTGTTACTTGCTACTTCAAGGGCGTTCCAGATAGGGCGCGCATGTGATTACAATAGGTGAATTGGGGGCCAAACTATTGAGGGAAAGATTTCCCCTTCTTAGATGTCACTATTTAATCAAAGCAAATATAAATTATTATACAATCAATTTTGTTTTCAAGCATTGCTATAATTCCATGTACCATATTTTCTTTGTACAAGAAGGAGAGGATCCAGACTTGACTCATGATGCGAGGGTCTCAAATACAGATCCTCACCAATAATAGAGGTGGGACACAAAACCCTTGGAAGTTGTTTCATTGGGACTTGATGTAAACTCAACTGCCTTTCCTTTATCTAGCAATGGTGCCTAATTAAATGGGGAGCTGGATACTAGGATGGTCTTTTTCTTTAATTTTTTATTTTTTTTTCTTCATTTTTAAAATTTTTACAACTTTGCAAACCAACAAAACTCAAAATAGAATGAAGCTAAGAATTGCTTTGAAACTCAAGCTCAAAAGAGTTGTGTAATAATTATATTTTGAAATGATAAGAATTCAGTAAATTCAAATGTAAACAAACTTCATATATGTAAAATATGACCATTCTAGGACTATTTTGTAAATCTTCTATAAAAAGTATTCCACCTCAATAATAAAGAATTAAAAAAAAAAAACACACACACACACTAAGAGAGAACTCATTCAAAGAGCGAATGTAAGTTGCACATTGCAATCAACCACTCTAAACCTTGAGTCATCTTCTTCATCTCTTTTGTTCTTCATCTTCATTTTCTCTTCTATCTTCTTCTCAAATCGAAACTTAAATACAAATAAAAATAAATTATAAAATGATGAAAAGTTACTTGTGATTTATTTTTATAAATTATTTTTTGTTGTCTAGGGAACCTTGATGAAGACGTGTTCATGTTTGATCATGTTTACTATCCCTTCGTTTTTGTCTCTCTTGGATTCGAGTATGATAGCATAACTAGCTTTAAGCCTTGCTCAATTATTATGCAACGGGATATCGTTTTTCCACAATGTTCTATCAATGAAAGAGTTTGATTTTTCGTTTTTTTTTTTTTGGGTAAGGCGATGAAAGGGTTTAATTTGACTCAAAATGAAGAGCTCACAAAGACCATGAAAAAAAACAAATGGGCCTTCCTTCAGCAAAGGCCGTGCAAATGAGCATTTGAGATCATTTTGGTTGGGATCAAAGGATTTTTACGATTCTAGGGATCATTTGTGTGTTCAAAATCATATCCATAGTTAGTTTGAATGTATAATTGAAAAGATGAACTTTTCCCACATATTAGGCATACACTTTATTGTATATCAAAATTTTCTTTATTAATTGGCATATAATTGGTTTTATGCTTTTTCAAAAAATAAAAAGTCATAATGTTCATAAAAGAATCTCTAATACCTATGTATGATGAAGAAACCCTTATTCCCATTGTTCATCTAAAAAGTCATAATCTTCATTCATAAGTCACAAGACTCACAACTTGCTTATCTTCAACCGTCAACTCAACCCAATTGTGAGTTACTTAGTTCATTTTTCATAAGATGTCCTAAGTTGAAAAAACAACAAGGAGTTGAAAAAGTCATGCAAAACAAAATTATTTTTTAATGCTTTAAATTCATGCCTAATGTTGAAGATGACCTAAAGAGTAATGGTGGCATCATTAGAATGGAGGGCTTATAGGCAATGCAAGTCTCAATTGAGTGCATTGGTCACTGAATAATACAAAATTCATGGTTTGAGGCAAATAAAAGTGATGCATGCTCAATTTTAGTGCCTTTTATCATAGTTTTTCGCTTGGTTGAGATCGTAGAAGCATTATCAAAAGCCTTAAGAGATTGATCATCCTCTGCATCTGATAGAAAAGACTAAAAAAAATCTTAATATCATCAATGGAGTTCCTTGTTTCAAATTTCCGAAAGTGTTGCAAGGAACAAACTGGTGCTCTTGCTGGAGCTGGAACTAGTGGGGAAGATGACAAAACTTAAGTTTTTTAAGATAATATGATGAGTTAAGTAAGAGAAAAAAATAAATATTATTGTTAGGGATCAGAAATGATTGACCGTTAGATTCAAATAATACACATGTCATGTCATTGATATAACGGTGAGCTGTAGCAAACTGGAGCTGATACTAGGGCTTTTTTTTTTTTGGCACTAGTGCTTTTTCAATACTAGAAATGAAATGCCATTTGCAAGGGTTGAACCCAATACCACGATCTCTCATTGAGAAGTATTGATCTTTATCACTCAATCAACCCTCCATTGGCGTATGCCTTTTTTCTCTTTTGCTGGATGACTTGGATCAATCCGATGCGACACCTGTGATTCGATTTTCAAACACCTTAAACACCTGTGATTCGATTTTTAAACAGTCGCCGCTCCTTCCCGAGCTGAAGTCTCTTAACAGGAATTCAAAATTTATAGTAACGGACGCTTGCCCAGTTGAAACAAGAGGTTTTGTCAAATCGAGAAAGGGGAGGAAATCAGCAAATGCTTCGGGGAACCAAATGTATACCCATCTGGCTCAAAACCAACCTGAGGCATCTGCGATTGATTGAGCTTCCTTCCATTCGTTACTACTATGTTCGCAAGAGGGAAGACGACGACGACGATGACTACGTTACTAAACGACGAAGAAATGCAAAGGATGACGATGAAGGCAATCATCTTCACTTACACAAGAGCAGAGGCCAACATATTCTCACTAACCCTAGAGTTCTTGACTCGATCGTCCGCAAGGCCGACATCAAGCCTTCCGATACTATCCTTGAAATCGGTCCTGGCACTGGCAATCTCACCCTCAAGCTCCTTGAAGCTGCTCACAAGGTTGTCGCCATCGAAATTGATAAAAGGATGATTGATATCCTCTGCAATCGAGTTGCCCAGTGTGGTTTCCAAGACAGACTCACTGTAAGTAGTAGATTAACTGTATCGACTTGATGTTGTTCGATGAAATTCCTCACAGAAAAGAAATCGCTTTTTTTTCCCCTTTCGGTGGCAGGTTATACATAAAGATGCGCTCAAGGTTGACCTCCCGCAATTTGATCTCATCGTTGCCAATATCCCTTACGGGATATCTTCTCCTCTTATAGCTAAATTTGTGTTCGGAGGCCACCCATTCAGGAGCGCCACGCTTCTTCTTCAGAAAGAGTTTGCTCAACGGCTATTAGCCAAGCCTGGTGACTCTGCTTTCAATCGCCTGGCCGTCAATGTCAAGCTGGTCGCCGACGTGGAATTCATCATGAACGTCAGCAAGAGGGACTTCGTCCCCATTCCTAAAGTCGACTCATCCGTCGTTAAGATCCGCCCAAAGGCTACAATCCCTGAGGTGGATATGAATGAATGGTGGGCATTCACTCGGACTTGTTTTAGCAAGAAGAACAAGACGCTGGGAGCCACGTTGAAGCAGAAGAAGAAAGTGATTGAACTGCTGAAGATATCACAACTAATGGATACAACTGCAATCTTGCAGAGTGGCTGCAGCCCTTCCGCCAACAAGTTCAGTTATGATGGGATTAATGGCAATTACAAGGACGAAAATGACAAGGTAGAGGGGTCGTCGGAAGAGGAGGAAGGGAGGAAGAGGAGGAGAATCGTCAAGGTAACTCTGAAACTGAATTGAGTTTGTTCAGAGAGAAAATCGTTGGTGTTCTAAAGGAAGGTAGGTTTGAGGGGAAGAGACCTTCCAAACTGTCCAACGAAGAGTTACTGGATTTGCTGTCCCTATTCAACCATGCAGGGATATATTTCAAAGATCGAATATACACAAAATTGTGAAAGCTGTAAAATGTACTGACAGATTTGGGAACATAGGCCCACACGAAGAATGTTCTTGCCCTCTCTGACTCTGTTAACATACAGGTACAATACTCCTCTCCTCCCAGATCCCAATTATTTATTTATTTATTTGTAGAAGATCCCAATTATTTGAGCATGGGGGGGATTTTATTAAATCCCGCCTATTTGCTGATCACTTTCGGGAATCTGAATAATATTTTACATGGAAACAAACAGAGGTCTATTCTTCGGTTTTTCATATCTAAGACAGAACCAAAGAACCCAACTCACTTTTAATTAATTTCCCGGATCAGCATGGACAAGATTGGCAACAAATACATCCTTTAACACTCAAAAAGCATACCCCACCTTCAGATAAGCATCAATACAAGGGAACTACAACCAGATTCCCATTAAAGAGTTATAGGGAAGCAATGAGCACAAACATCTTCTGAGTTGTCTATAATTACAGTCCTGTATGAGAAAAGATTAAAACCATCACCAAAGGAAGTATAAATACATGACAGCTACAACCAGAACCTCTTAAAGATCTAATCGGAAGCTACAACAGGAACCATCTTTTGAGTTGTCTAGAACCTTGCTTTTCACCATCACGCTTGTCAGAAGAGCTCTGTGAAAACTTGGATGGATACTGTTCTATCAGCATGTCAAGTTTATCCATGGCCTCCCCTGACTCTAAGTCTTCGCTATCTTTGCTCTTCATTTTCTTTAGGCTTTTTATTTATGTCATTTGGTTGTTGCTTCAGAAGAACACCATCTTCCAGCTCCCTCTTTGTCAGGCTCACCTCCATGTTTCCTGTTGGTTTTTACTCTTGCATGTCAGAAGCCACATTTCTGGCATCAAATGATTTCCCGCCTTTCTTTCTCAATGTTGGTGCTTGTTGAGGTATTTGAGTTATACCCAACTTATGTTCTAATATAGGCCATCGAATTAGTTACGACTCAATGGTATAATGGGCTATATGGGAGAGTTCAGTTAACCGTAGAATCTATTGTTGTCTATAGATACTAGCTGGAAGCAACGTTTGGTATTCTAAACTAGATAGCATGTAATGCTTTAAGCAACTTTGTGTGTAAACCTTGATTCTAACACTTCTTTGGTTCCCATGTTTGAGATTGGTTCTCTGAAGCAAAACTAACAACTATTACCATCTCCACAGATCCCTTCTGCTTCTTAGACAGTGGGAGTTCTTCCTTCAAGGCTATCCCTGGGTTTGTGTATTCCGTTACAGTTTCTTTATTAGGTTCTTGTGTTTTGGCCAACCTCTTAACATCTCTATGTTTCCATTTCTTGTCTCTGCATTAGGATTTGCACCTGTCCAAGGTTCAGTGTTTTCCCATTCCTATTCTGGGGATCCATCCCTGCTCTGTTGAGTCTGTAGCTTGAATTTTCGCAAGTTCAGGGTCTAGACATTGTCTAGAGCAAACTCGACTTTGGGACAATGCTCATGACCAAGGTTTCTGGTTGAAAATATAAGAAAGAAATTAGACTGATTGACTAGTTGGTGAAATTCTACCAATTAGTTGCATATGCACCTTAATTAGCTAGTACACAGATTCATTGAAAGTAGAAGTTAAAGATTCTGAACAACATTAAAAAAAAGAGTAAAATGTAACTCAGGTTTCAATCTAAAAAGTTGCATCACCCTAATGTACCAACTAGAAAAAATTCTTATAGTTATGCATTTCCCTAGGCATTCAAGATCCCAAGAGAGCCAAAGATATTTGCAATTGCTAAATATAAGAAAACTTTAGTTTCCTTAATGATGAAATTGTTTAGTCTGTTTCCCATTTTTACTTTGTGACATGTTACTTAAATGCATGTAAGAGGCATGACCTCATGCACGATTTGATAATGGAGCATTTGGCTAGTTTTGAATTGAGAATTCTCAGAACCCCTCCCAACCACCAAAAAATAAAAAACAATTTGGGTTCTCTTATCTTTTTATCTTTTTCTCAAGCTGGTTAAGTTTCCCTCTTTCTCATTTCCGTAAATCTAAATACATCAAGTTCCCTCCTGTTCGCTTTTGAGCCAAGGGGACGCAAATTTAATCAATTGGGTTTCATGAATAGAATATGGATTATATGGATCACAAGCTAGGAATCTTTTGCCCTTTTGGTTTGAAGTTATTAATGGTTAATTCTATGAGCTTCCATGCTGGTGGCCAGTCCTATATGAGTTTTTAACTTTTGTGTTTTGTTGACTTTCTATAAGTCCTGGGATTAGTTTCTACTTCAGACCAAGTAATTTCCAGGTTTTTCCATTAGAAAGTCCTACAAGTGTGAGCACTGGTGTGTTGGCAGTTGATTAGTTTCTAGCGTCTTCAAAATCTCGCAAAATCTCAGTCATCTTGACCATGGTAATATATGACCAGTGTGACCACTGGAGTGTTTAGATTTGTAAAAAATACATGATCCAGTTTCGCCTGTGTCCAGCCTGGCATGTGTGAATCAAGCAGACTAGTTTGTGTCAGTTGTTAGTAAAAATTAACATTGCCATTGTATTTATTGGTCTCAAATCAGGTTATACACAAAAAGCCAGACAAAAAAAATCACCTAAAACCTGTTGAACACTCAACCAGAAAATGGCTTTATAGTTGTCTCAACAAGACCAAGACGACACGAGATTTTGAGCATCGGTTTCTAGTTCTGGTCCATAAGTGGCTTTATAGAAAGTTTCATACTTGACAAGCAATTTGGTTGATTCCTCCACTAAAAATACGATTGGAACCCCCACTATCTTAAATGACAAGTTTGATCAATAAAATTACTATTTTCTATTGCTATTGTGGATTCAAAGTGCTTATAAGGACTCTCCTTGGCTGACTGGGTGGACTCAACAGGCCATAAGGAGGCTCTCTTTGGTACATTCCACGGTTCAAATTTTCTAGTTAAAAAGATCAACCATCCCTAAGCTCCCATTGATTAGGTTAATTTTTCCAAAGTTATTTCCCATCCTGTGGATTCATTGTTTTTGAGTTGGTTCCTGTTCTTGCAATTCTTTAACTTGAACCTGCTCTGTTTATCCTGAAGCCTTACCTGTCCTCTCTATTCATCTATCTCCATTGGTTCTTGTACATGCAATTCTTTAACTTGAACCGGGGGGGGGGGGGGGGTTAAAATCTTCATAAAGTTGTGGAGCCTTAAATTGAAGTGACCCAACTAAGGCCAATCTAAGGAGGAGCTAATGTGAACCAACTCTGAAATGGAGAAGCTCCAGGTTAGGGAGTGAAGCTTAAGAACTTGCAGGGTTTCTGGTGGGTTGTTAGGGTTAGGGTTTGGATTGAGTATAGTGGAGGGGAAGAGGGTAATTCAATAAAAATTGGACGATTCTGATGGTGGGAAAGTAGGTTGTTGAAAATTAGGGTTTTAAAGGGCATGAAGAGGATTGAGTTGGGAGGTTGAGTAAAAGGTGTTGTGGATTCAATTTGGTGGGTAACTAGTTAATAGGGGCCGTAATTTAATTCCATTACATAGCAGGTTTTGTGGAAATCAATAGTTCACTAAACGTGTAAATTTTAGGGTTTTCAGTGTGGGTAGGGTTTGTATGCTGGATGACTGGATCTAGTTGATTTGCTTATGGTAACTTCATAGAGAGGAAGAAGAATAGGAAGGGGGAAGGGAAAACTCATTTGCACACAAACTAAGCTTCACAACTAAAGTTTAATAATCAAACTTCACAGTTAAGTTTAGTCAATCGTTACAATGATGAAGCAACCAATAAGCCTTGCTTAGAGATAGAGAAAACTATTAAAAAAACTGAAATAGGAAGCTAGCAAACTAGGCTAGAACTGGGAAGGAAAACTACCAAAGCACTTTAATGTAAACTATTAAAAAAACTGAAGTAGGAAGCTAGCAAACTAGGCTAGAACTGGAAGGAAAACTACCGAGCACTTTAATGTAATCTACCCAAAATAAAACAAATCCCTTGTATGTGGCACGAAGGGACGGCCGGGCGCTGCATGTGCACTCCCCTCCTAGGCCAAAAAGTCATCCAAATCAGCCCCCACTGCTCTGCAATATGTCTATTGGGACGACCTCCCTCCTTATCCAGTAAGGGCTCTCCATTGTCTCTAATCCACTCAACTAATGGGTTATCGTCATCGTCCATCTCAAATATATTGGTCAACTCGATCATGTTACTCACTTTGTCCATCCCCTGTCTAATATGATCCTCCCTCAATGTCATATTATAGTGTATGTAAACAAGGTCCTCTGGACACTTCACACCTAGTCAGTTGTGCATCTTTGAGTGGATGAGGCTGAATTTGCTTAATTTCACTCACAACCAGTGGAAGAACATGTATGGGAGAACACTTTGCATGCAATCATACTCAAGTGGGCTGAGTCATGGCCAAATTGCAACCATCATTCAGTTGCAACAAATATCGACTCCAACTCATTTTATTACTTAAGTTACTTTAAATATATAATGAATTAACTTACCCTTAGGGGTGGATTCCCATCCCGATATGGCCATGGAACGACCGAAACTCCCAATGCATCCCTAAATGCCTTCATCTAATATATAAAGTAATGAACGATAACTAGGTTAATACTTAACAACTTAGCATAAAATTATGAGTTGTGAGTGTCAAATAACAATCTCACCTCTATAAGGATGATTGCCTGTTTAGATGGATCCGATTCCAACCTCTCCATTACAGTTTGGATGGCATCTATCAAATCTTACGTCATCCCAAGCATGTCTTTGTAATGGTACTTGGGATTTAGATAACATACTGTGTAGCAAAAAGCAAAAATAAGAGGGAATAGTCAATAGTATGATAATATAATGGAAATTAAATTGATTACTAGACTTAACAACTCACCAGCCTTATATAGTGGATGTTGTGGCTGCTTCTCCCATCTATTTTGGATAATGTCGAGGGTTTTCTTGTTGCCTTGTGGGTAAACTTGTGCAACTTGCTGCTTCATCCTATCTAGTACAACCCATATGTATGGTAGAGTAGGTTTTCTCTGCTGATCTATCATCTTCAACACTTACACCACAGGTTCAAGCATCATCACCACTATCTTCACATTATTCTAGAAGGTCTCATTAAGTATGGTCAGTTGTATTCTCTTTCCTCCTATGGATGAAGAACCCTCTTTGTTAAACCATTGCTCTGATGCAAACATGGTCCTAAGGCTAGTCTTCCTACTCTTAAAACTCTGCAGTGTAATCCAATTGGTAGCAAATGTGGTTATGCGTGTCCTCTCTAAGTCACCCTGACACTTGTCCCCCATCATCTTTAGTGTATAGGTGTGGTTATAAATGAAGGTGCTAACTGTCGGGCTTGCTCTACGGTCTTCTTCACAATCTTGACCTTCTCCATGTCACTTTAGCATTAGATTAATGCAGTGAGCAACACAATGAAGTCCGAAAGAGCCTATATATGTTCAGCTAAGAATGTCCAAATTAGTAATGATCTACTAAACCATCGAGCCATCAACATAAAGTCATACGGTATGTATGTAATATGTGTTTAAAAATTAAAATTAGTACTAGAAATAGAAGCATGTTTTGACACCTTGAGTTCTCCATCATCTTCAACCCCGCTTTCTTGTAGTTGGAGCCATTATCAGTCACAATTTGGACCACATTCTCCACTCCAACCTTTCACCACTTGCTTCAACAATTTGTAGATGTACTTGGGTTTCATGAAACTTTAGAAGTCATCACAATCAATTCGAGGAGAGAGAGGGGAGGAGAGAAGAAGAGAATTCAATCTAAGGCGAGGGGAGGCTTGAAAATTTTGCCCAGTGCTTTTGGTGATATCCCCTGCCCCCATTGTCTCTTTTACTTATATTTTAACTCCCTTTGAAATTGGTGATAACCAAAACTTTGCTTTCTTAAAGCTTCGGGACTAACATCTCTCAGTTTCAATATCTACTTATTAATTAAGATGAGTGGAAAAAAAAAAAAAAGGAAGAAGAAGTAGATCTTAGAGGGATATAATTTTTCTTTGGTCAAAAGGAAATTTGTCTACAGCTATCCAAAACCAAACTTTTGGATGCTAGAATATAGGCATCTACAATGCAAGGGGGTGGGGACAGCCACCATGATATGGACAACTTAAGCTTCTTAGCTCCTTTAGCTAGAAAAACAGCGTAGGAGTTCTCATTTCTGTTTTCATAAGAGAAATATAAACTCAAGAAAACCTCTTTGAATTTCCAGATTTCTTCCACCAGACTGTTGCTGACACAGTCAATACTGTTCTCTTTATTGTTAAGTGCTTCAATGGCTGGGTGACAGTCCAAGAAAATGCAGACCCTGTTGAGTTGAATAGCCACTGCTAAATTCAACGCACTCTTATGGCACTAGAGTTGTAGCTGAATACCTTCTGCAATTAGATGTTTTTGGCTGCACAGGATCGTCCATCTGGGTCCAATATGATGCATCCCTTCCACCCTCTTTGGTGTCACTGACCCGAGGCACATCTGTGAAGAGTTTAGCAAACTAGGTCTGATGTGTATCATTCAGGGTAAATTTGATCTGCCCAATTTGTGTAGTGGATCTGGATCAACTATAGAACCTTTGCATTCAAGTTTGGATTTCTTCCTATTAAAATAAAACTCATTGTAAAATAAAGAGTACCTTAGAACTACAAGCGTAGTTCCTCTTACAGATAATAGTGTCTCTACTCTTAAACATTGGGATATGAAGACCAACTCTTGAATCTTTAAATCAATGCAAGCTGTACAGTCAAATCACTAGCAGCACTTGGGTCTCACAAAACTTTAGGAGTCATCACAGACAACTGGGGGAGAGAATTCAATCTAAGGCGAGGGGAAGCTTGAAAATTCAATCAGCGTAGGAATTCTCATTTCTGTTTACATAAGAGAAATATAAACTCAAGAAGACCTCTTTGAATTTCCAGCTTTCTCCACGGGACTGTTGCTGACCCAGTCAATATTGTTCTCTTTATCCTTAAGTGCTTCAATTACGGCATGACATTAAGTTGAATAGCCACTGCTAAATTCAATGCATCTCTTATGACATCAAGCTCTAGATTTGTAGCTGAATACCTTCTGCAATTAGATGTTTTTGACTGCATAGAATTGTCCATCTGGGTCCCATATGATGCATCCCTTCCACCCTCTTTGGTGTCAGTGACCCAAGCCACATCTGTGAAGAGTTTATATGAGTGAGTCTCTAGCTTGCCTTTGAGGTGTAGAAGTTACTTCCTGTATTGGTTTCAAAGTTGCTGTTACCTGTGGTATTATTTCTGGTACACATCTTGAGTATCTAGATCTAGTGTAACCTAAAGAAGGTGAAATTGTTTCTAGTCTTCCAGATTTGCCAGCATAAGGTGAGTCCGCAGTGTATGAATAAACATGATGTAGGGTGCAGGCCTGCAGCTTTGAATTTATTATGAATAAAGTGATGCCAGTCTTGTAGAGTATTTCCCAGAAATTCATTAACATCCATCCAACCTCTGGAGATGAAGCTCTCCAATACAGAGCATGACTTAATTGTTTCGAAGTCATTTTGACACAGAAAACAAACTGGAGATGGTGCACTTTGTTTATGAACAGTGGTTGATTCAAGGGTTAGCCCTCATGTGCTACTTTCCTGCACTTTCTGCACAAAGTTCTGAAAATCTTCCAAAGAACCTTTTTCATTTTGGCATTCAATGAAGGAAACCTTTTTTCCATGAGGCCACGAACTCTTAGAAGAAAATTGTGATGGTACAAGCAACTTTTAATCAACAATTTAATTCTATCTCTATGTTTTATAAAGAATAGTGAACGCAGGAGGAATATGCTCAGCTTGTCTTTTACAAATTAGGTACCAAAATAAGTCTAAGATTGATTGAGCTCCATCTTTTTAGCTTATTCTTCTGTCATAGTTCTGTTTTTCAATGTATTGATTAATTGAATAGGAAATGATTAGGAGGGCATGAAAAATGACTTATATCTAACTAATTGCAGTTGTGTCCAATAGAGCCTTGATTCTGATAAGTAACCTAACATTGAAACTTTGATAATAATAATAATAATAATAATAATAATAGACAAATCAATAAACAATATTAAAATGTGATAGGCAAGCTTTAATTGTTATGGAGCGAATCTCTAGATGATTCATTTAAAAAAGGTTTTCAAACATACCAAAATGTATATATTTGTCACGTGATAATTTAGGTGAATAGAATAAGATGCTGACATCTTTGACAATCAGGTTTCGTGCCCTATTTGAGATTTTATTATTACATCCACTCAACTAATTTCTAGGGCTACGTACTCTTTGTTTTTATAGGTATCAAAGTTAGGTTTGAACTTCCAAATTAATTGAAGTGTTAGATACAAATGCTTACGTGAGCTCTGCCCTCTCCTCTACGATTTTGGCGTTCAAACCCTCACGTTTATGTTTGCTTTAGAATGAGGCTTTCTTAAACCTCCTTAGTTTTTTAAAAGTAGTGAAAGATTGTTTCATTGGTTTAGAAGATCAAGGCTACACCAAAAAGTTGTTGAATTGTCAATTCAGAGTTGGTAGAGTGGTAAGATTCATATTTTTCAATGGAGAGGTCATGAGTTTGGCTCTTGTGGATGATAAAGCTCTCCCGAGGATGTAATCGAGGTGCGAGCAAGCTAGTTGTTGAATTCAAGTTAGTAGAATTATGTTTGTAGGTTTTTGTGTTTAAATCCTAATTATTTTGAAAAAACAAGGATGGCACGTATAATTATAAAAGTTTATACGTTAAGAGATGAAATTCTCAAACTCATAATTCTAACGTGACTAGTTAAAGGGGGGTGGGTGGTTTACCAATCAATTAGCTTGGGAAGTAGGGAGAGGTACAATGCAAATACTCTAACTTTATGTTCATGTAGTCCAATGTTCCCTCTCCCATAAGCATGCGTATTTGATTTTCATATTCATCAATTTCATACCTTGAAATCTTGTTGCCCAAGACAACTAACTCCCTTTGACATAAGAAAAACATATTTATGTGTGATAATCCCTCCATATCCAATTTGGCAACTTTTTTATATTACAATGCATTGCGATTTCAATTTCAACAACCTTATGATTTAAAAGAGAAACTCAAATGGGTCACTTTCCATTATGCATCTATCACTAGAGTTTAGGGGAGAGACATATTTCATTTTTTTTCCCCGTATTAGAAGAGACATATTTCTTGGTTCTTTTTCATTGCACTAGTATTTTGAGAAAGATCAGAAAGATGATTATTCCAAGAAGAAAGAATAAATTTGTATGATTGATTTTCTAGAGTAGTCAACATATTCTTCCTTTGGCCATGAATTGAGGCCCTAGCCTTGAGCCCTTCACACACATCTACTGGAATAAAGAATTTGTAATAACATTACTAAAGTATCTTTCTTACATTAAAATGTAATAGATATTTATGATATAAGTATGGTTCTATACAAAAGTAATTATAAAATGTGAATACATATCATTTTTTTCAATTATAAAAAATGGCCAAAGAGTCAGCCACAAAATTGGCATCTCTATTTAGATATCACAGTACCACAAGGTCTCAATTTTCTAAGTAGTCAATTTCATTCCAACTCTTCTATCAAACATAAATTTGGTATTGACCCTAAAGTTATTTATGCATTTCTCTCTTTGCCGTCTAAGAAATTCTAATCTTTATAAAATTAATGCCATTCTTATTCAAAGGTGGAAAGTGAAAGTTCCCGAGGATAAAAAATAATTTCATGTGATCTAAATATCTAAGTGCAAAGTTCACATACCACACACAATCACATATAAAGAAAACACCATTTACATGGGGTCAATACAATTTAATATTTTTCTTTAATGAACTGAAAGGCCTATTGAGGGATGCTATATATATATATATATATGGATCTTGTGCTAGATTTTGTTTCCTTTAGACTAGAGTAGATTTAATACTCTTTCAAATAATGAGTAGGAAAAAAGGAGAAAATTTCTTTTTATTAAGGTGGAAGATCTTGGGAGAATTTCTTCTGATTTGACGTTTTCATTAATTTCTTGGAAAGATATTGATCATCAAAATACTTAAAACATATATGTGTTACAACCTTCCATGGTAAGTCGAGGGGCCCACATGAAAATAAAAATTGATTTACACTAAATCATTCATTTTTATAATTATATAGTTTCAAAATTAACAGATGGTTAATTTAGATTGCAACAAAACTAGCTAAGATTCAAAAGAGTATTAATTAAAGCTAAAACATGGATACATTAATGACTATTTTATTTGTAGGTTAAAATCAATGGGCATTATTGTTGTTATGTATTCGGGGCTTTATGGTCTTTTCACGTCTGCAAGGGATATGTGATTCTTATGTTTCTGTATGTGAGGTTAATAAGATCTTTTCAGTGGTTTGTATATATAGTTCTTTTAGAGTCTCAAGATTTCATATCTTTCATCGTTCTTGTTCTCTCTTTGGTGCGTGAGTTAGAGCTATGGTGCTCTACTGGAGATGTTTGGTTGCTGTTGCTTCATGAGGTGTTTGAGCATGGTATTGGTGAAGCTATTTGTTGGGTTATGAAAAACTCACCGAATAGAACAATCAGCAAATAAGAGAAAAAGAAGAACACAAGAATTTACGTGGAAAACTCTTAAAGGGAAAAACTCACGGGCAAGAGAGAAAACTCCACTATAGATAAAGAAATATACAAGAGGGAAGATTTTGGGATGAATTACATATGGAGGGGGAGGCATCCTTTTATAGCCTCTCCCCATCCTACCTTCTCCCACATCTACTTGAACTGGGATTAAGACTATACAACAATCTCCCACTTGGAGATTAGATTGAGAACCAATTAATTTCCACACCATTTTCTATCTTGCCACCACCATGCTATCTACGTCTCTGTCAAGCCATACAAGGATCTGTACCAAATGAACTTGTCAGTGTTGATTGCCTTTGTCAATGCATCTGCTAGGTTCTTTTTCGTGTGGATTTTCTGTATATCCACCCTTCCGTCTTCCACCACTTCACGAACAAAATGATATTGTACTTCTATGTGTTTTGTCATGGAATGAAAAATTGGATTCCTTGCAATGTGTAAGGCACTCTGACTGTCACAATACAAGAGAATCTTCTCGTGTTTGTGCCCAAGTTCTTCCATGAATCTTTTTATCCAAATTGCTTCTTTACAAGCTTGTGTAGCTGCCATATACTTAGCTTTTGTTGTAGACAGTGCTACAACTGTTTGTAGTTTAGATACCCAAAGCCTCCTCCCGCAATTGTAAACACATAGCCGGAGTGGATCTCCTTTTATCAAGATCACCTACAAAATTAGAATCAACATATCCTCCGGACGAGAATTCAGATCCTCCATAACATAGAGTAGCATCCGAGGTTCCTTTAATGTATCTTAGGATCCTCTTCAGTATAATCCAATGCTCTTGTCTTGGATTCGCCATATGCCAACTAATTACTCCCACTGCATGTGCAATGTCTGGTCTTGTACATATCATAGCGAACATCAGACTTCCCACTGCTGATGCATACGGTACTCAAGACATCTCCATCCTCTCTGCTTCATTGCTAGGACACATACTTGAGGATAACTTGAAATTAACATGAAGAGGAGTAGAAATTGGCTTACAGTCTTGCATATTGAAGCGGCGCAAGACTTTCCTTAAGTAACTCTTCCGAGATAGCAAAATCTTCCCCTGTCATTTCTCTCGGTGAATTTGCATCCCGAGATTCTTGTTTGCGGGTCCCAGATCTTTCATTTCAAATTCCCTAGCCAACTGAGCCTTTAATTCTATGATCCGATCTTTGTTGGGGCCTGACACCAACATATCATCAACATACAACAGTAAAATGATGAAATCATCATCACCAAACCTCTTGTAATACGCACAAGGGTCTGAAGCAAGTCTGTTGTATCCAAGGCTCAATATGAAGGAATCAAATCTCTTATACTAACATCTTGGCGCCTGTTTTAAGCCGTATAGAGATTTGTTCAACCTGCAAACCAAGTTCCTCTTTTCTGGTTCTTGAAAACCTTCTAGTTGGAGCATATAGATTTCTTCTTCAAGATCTCCATGAAGAAATGCAGTTTTTACATATAATTGCTCAAGATGTAGATCAAACATAGCACAAAGTGCCAGAACTATCCAGACAGTAGTAAGTCGAACCCACGGAGAAAAGATTTCTGTGAAATTGACACCTTCTTTCTGAGCATATCCTTTGATCACCAATCTTGCACGATACCGCTCTACTTGATCATTGCTGTTTCGTTTGATCTTGTAAACCCATTTGTTACCAATGGGCTTCCTTCTATGTGGTAAAGATACAAGCTCCCACGTCTTATTCTTATGAAGAGCTTCTAGTTCTTCCTGCATTGCTGCCATCCAAAGTGACGCTTCTGAGCTATCAATCGCTTCTTTGAATGTTGATGGCTCTCCATCTTCTGTTAGAAGACAATATGAAACATTGCTCTCCATAATATAATCGCGATCCGCAGTTGGTATATGTCTTTCACGAGTTAACCATCGAACTTCTACGCTTGTAGACTCAACCGGTACTTGTTCCTCGTTTTTCGATTCCCCGGGAAGAATTTTCTAGATTGGACTTCTCTTCCTCCCGAACCGTTGGCTCTCTGGAATTTCTATTGAAGTGCTACTCACATCTTCCTTTTGCAGCTTATCCTCCGCAAAAATAACGTCCTCTGATGACGACTTTGTGGGCGGTAGGATCCACACGGTCAATACCCCTTGACTCCATCAGCATATCCCAAGAATCTGCATTTTCTGGATTTTGGATCCAATTTCGAAATTTCTTGGGAATGATACATCACATACATAGGACTCCCAAATGTGTGCAGGCGTGAATAATCAATCAACTGGCTTGCCAGTCCACATCTCCATCGATGTCTTCAGATCAATCGATCTTGATGGTGATCGATTAATCACATAGCAGGTAGAGTTTACGGCTTCTGCCCAAAGGACTTAGCCATACTTGCAGTTTTCAGCATGGCTCTCGTTCTTTCGAGTAGAGTTCTATTCATCCGCTCCGCTACTCCATTCTGTTGAGGAGTGTAAGCCACAGTGAATTGTCTTTTGATGCCTTCCTGATTACAAAAATCAACGAAGTCATCCCCTGTATATTCTCCCCCCATTGTCCATCCTGAGGCACTTGATTTTCTTCTCAGTTTCTCGTTCAATTTGTGCTTTAAATGTTTTGAAAACTGAAAACACATCTGACTTCTTCTTGATAGGAAACACCCAACATCTTCTGGAATAATCATCAATAAAAAATACAAAGTAACAGGTGCTTGCTTCTCCCAGAGATGTAACAGGTGCTTGCCAAACATCAGAATGGACTAATTCCAAAATACTTTTACTCTTGGAAGCAGATGCATTGAACTTCAATCTATGCTGCTTACTTGTAACACAATGCTCACAAAAGGGTAATGAAACCTTTGTGAGGCCCGGGATTAATTTCCGTTCGGCAAGAACCATCAACCCTTGCTCTGACATGTGGCCCAATTTTTGATGCCACACTTTTGTCATCTCTTCCGCAGTACCGGTTGATGCAACTGATGCTTCTGCTTCCAGACACGTTTCTCCCATTAATTTGTACAAATTTGCAACGCCCCTTTCAACCTTCATTACAACTAGCGCTCCTTTGACGATCCTCATCATTCCATTTTGGATGCGGGTCTTGCACCCAATTTCATCTAACTGTCCCAAAGACAATAGATTCTTCTTTAGGCCCTTCACATGCCGCACATTTTGAATAGTGCATATCATACCATCATATATCTTCAATTTGATAGTGCCAATTCCAGCAATCTCCAAGGCATGATCATTTCCCATGTACATAGACCCTGCAGAGATAGGTTCATAAGTGTGAAACCAATCTCTGCGAGAGGTCATGTGCCATATTGCTCCTGAATCCAACATCCAAGCATCAATGAGCTCCAATCTATCATTGGATACAGTTGCTGCTTCGTTGTAAAGAATATCTCCTTCAGCAACGCACCTTTAAGATGTTTCTGCCTTATCTACACATTTTTTGAATCGACACTCATTTTTTAAGTGTCCTCTTCTGCCACAATTATAGCACTTGAAATTCTTCTTACCCCTGGATTTTGACCTCCCTTGATTGTGACTCTCACTGGAATCACGTCCTGTTGACCTTCCTGGAGTCATAAGAGCTTCTACTTGTTGTGAGCTTGCCCTGTCTATCTTCCCCCCCCTTTTCGTCTATTTTCTTCTTCAAGGAATTGCAAGTGACATCATCAAATACCACGGATAATCGGAGAGGATATTTAGGGTTAAATTGATGATGGACTGGGTCATATGAATCGGGAAGACTTTGGAGTAGAATTTCCAGACGTTCTGTGGTGAAACATTATGTCCAACGTTGAAAGTTGAGAACATAATGAAATCAGAATATGTAAATGCTCTGTAACTGATGCAGATTCTGTCATTCGTAAGGTATACAACTTTCTCTTCAAGAAGATTTTGTTGTGAAATGATTTGGCTTCATACAATTTGATGAGGTGATCTTAAACCTCCTTAACAGTTTTCTTCTCTTTTACGCCTGCTAAAATATCATCAGATAATGCCAGAAGCAAATTGGAAAGGGCCATTGCATCTATTCTGTTCCATTTCTCGTTATCTGTGATCTCCGCCAGCTGAACATTGATGGCTTCCAGGCAGTTATCTTTTATCAATATTGCCTTCATCTTCATTTTCTATAATGAATTTTGTACCGTCAAACTTGCATGTCGATCCTTGCTGCCATTGCTTCTATCACGAATTGTTTTTGACTACAGAATAACTCCCACTATTTCACGTAAAAAGTATATCCTCAGGTTACTTCCAACTAGTATATTGTTGAACCAAAGTACACTAGGAAAAATTCCAAGAAAGACTGGAGGGACACAACTGGTCCGCTTAAATACCAGACTCCTTAGACAAAATTTTCCTAGACATGCACTTAATCACCCAATATACCTTTCCAGGATACCCGAAAAGAAAATAAACACGTGAATAATGACTTCAAAAAATTTCTGCAGCACCTCCATAGGATGAAAACAAAACCTTGCTCTGATACCACTGTTGGGTTATGAAAAACCCATCAAATAGAACAATCAGCAAATAAGAGAAAAGAAGAACGCAAGAATTTACGTGAAAAACTCTTAAAGGGAAAAACCCATGGGCAAGAGAGAAAACTCCACTATAGATAAAGAAATATATAAGAGGGAAGATTTTGGGATGAATTACATATGGAAGGGGAGGCATCCTTTTATAGCCTCTCCCCATTCTACCTTCTCCCACATCTACTTGAACTGGGACTAAGACTATACAACACTATGGAGCTTCTAAGGCGTGGAGTTGCTGTTTGTTTTGGTGGGCTCGGTTTGCCTTGAAGAAAAGATTGATTGTACGTTTATCAGGTGTGGTTGTTCTGATTTTGTTAATCTCTTTCTTGGACCATGTATTGTGAGTTTATGTTGGGTAGCTATCAGATTTGTAATATTTTCTTTGATATCTGATAGTGCAATGCTTAATGAATTGCTGAACTCATCCTTGGATGTAGATCTACATGACCAAACCAAGTAAAAATATTGTGTGTTATGCGTTTGATTTTATTTCTTTCTTAATTCCGCTGCAATAAGGTATGATTTTCTTAACAATTATGTTATATATAGTTTCATTAATGATCTCATAATGTGTACGATAATAATTCAACTCTGATATGATCTAATCTATAAGGTTGTTGGACTAGTTGGGTCAAAGATGTGAACACTAGCATTTACATATTTCAAAGTATTTTTTTTTTTTAATATTTTGGCAATCAATGAAAAATGATTCTTTTTAAATATGGGGACATAAACTCCCAACAGAATCAATGATGTTACAAGCAACTTTTGGTACAAAATCTAATTGTGTTTCAATTTAAAAAATAATAATTTCATTTGATAACCAATCACAGCTATGATAGTGAATTTGAAAGGAATATCCATAGCTTGTCATTTACAAATTAGATACCAAACTAAGTATAATAATGCCAAGATTGACTAAATTAACTTTTAACTTATCTTTATGTCATCTTTCTATTTTTTAGTGTTATGATTAAGTGAATAGTAGATGAAAAGAAAATGAAGGAGATGGCAAGGAAAACGACTTCACTTATATTTTATTTTATTTTTGTTCAATAATTATTAGTAAGTAGTTAGTTTGATTTTGATAAGCAATCTAACTTTAGGGTTCTTGAATAATATTAGTGAATACACAAATAAGATTATAATATGTCAAGCAAACTCTAATGTAACAATGTTTATATGGAATGAATCTCTAAGTGGTCCATTTGAAAAGAAATAAAAGATTAAAATATGTCAAGGGAGATATAGAACCTAATGTTTTATGCCCATTATGAGAATTAATATTACAGTGATCACTCAATTAAATTTGAGAGCTAGGCTTGAAGTGACAAACAAACCAAAATTAATCAGTTAACTCCTATAGAAACGAAAGCAAATTGATTTGAATTCATTTGTTTTTTAAGGATTTGTAATGTGTTGGAATTTAGAAGATTGCACAGAAATATAAAACAAATAAAAATGTAATGTATTACATGTGGGTCCTAACACTGTTAATTGCTATTAAGTATATTCAAATTTGATTACCAAAAAACAAAAAAAAAATATATTCAAATTTCAAACATGAAAGGACTAAAGTGCTCCTTGGATTATTTAATACATTGATTTTTAAAAGAGATAATTGATCGTTAAGTATAAATTATATGGTTAAAAAAATTATATACCCCCAAAAAAAAAAAAAAAATATAATAACATAATGTATTAAATAACTTGAGAGGTATTTTGGTCCCTTCACATTTAAAATTTGAATATATTTAATGTGGCTAATGATGTTAGTATGGTTGGAACCCACACGTATATATTGCACTAAAGGAACCCAACATTAGGTTATAGACCATTAAGGAGACTCACATTAAAAAAATTCAAAAGATAAAACAATATTCTAATCCAATTTGGTATAGTTGAAAATGTGATTCTATAGGGAATCCTAAAGCTTTAAGGCTTTTACATTAACAAAGTTAAATTTTATTAAAAAAAAAAAAAATTAAACAAAATCAAGAGACTCCCAATTCTAAATTTAAAAAAAAAAAAAAAAAACCCCCCCCTAAAATTCATCTTCAAAAGATTATGTTCAAAACATTTATTTTTCTTAATATCAAGAGATTACGAACTAACTCTAGTGGCCATGGTTTTTGGGGACGCAGTAAGAAACCTGTAATTTGGTTCCAAATAGTCCAAACAGATTCAATGTGAATATTGTATTGTCATGCCTTCACCATTCCCTGTTCCTTCAGACCTTTGACAATAGCCAAAGGGAAATCGGCTCCATCTAAGCACCGCTCCGGCAATGTATAAATTGATTATCGAAAGTTATTCCCCTGCAACATCCTGTCTTATTGATATTAGGACAACTACTCAACGGGATATCGATTATTAATATCAAGCCAATATATATGCTCGAGATGGCACTAGAACTTGCCAATGAAGCAATAAGAAGACAAAGTGATAGAACATGGATTGAAAGGAATTCACATTACCTGATTACAATGTCATATTTGCTTTCTTTGTATCAAAAAAAAAAAAAATCTTTTTCTTTAGTATTTGTTTTGTTCACTCAAACTAGTGTTCCAAAAATTGCACATATATATTGACTATTTCAGTGTCTGTTAAGAAAATATTTAAACTTCTAAAACACTGAATAAAATTTGTGCTCTAATTTTTTGATTAAAATCATTAAAACACAGAATGATATAAACTTTTCTGTAAAATAGTCTGACAAAAATATTTAAAGATTATGAGAAGATCGTTCAAATATATAGAACTTGTAAGCTGTAACCATATCTATAGAAATATAATTTTACTGCTTTCCTATCTTCATTCAAGCAATGTTCCAATCAATGGTGATTTATTTATAACATAGTCATAGATACAATCCAAATTATTAATGATCAAATGTGAAGAAGATGTTAAAATAATAAAAATTTGCAAGCTAGCAACAACTATAAATTGATATTCATTAGGAAGTAGCAAGCCCGGATTTCTGTTTTGTCATCTGTTGGCCTTAAAAGCATACATTGCCTTTCGAAGAAACTTCAACACTGCCTGAGACATCAACAAATCAATAAAACCAAATGAAATCTTTAATTTTTTAAAGGGAAAGAAAGAAAGAAAGAAGGAAGAAGATAAAGTCAATAGTAAACAAGGTGGGCACCAACAACCATTCTAACTCTTTTGCAATTTGGGGAATTAGGTACCTATTTTATTGCCAACCAAGTACTTTGTAACTGGACCAGAATTGCTAAATATTACTCTCTCTATCTAATTCACTTCCGTGCACTCTTCTCTAAAGTTTATGTAGAGAATTGTCTTATTTTAGTCTACATTTGATGTATATCTATTTGTTTATAATATTTCAGTTACTGAATAGAAGAACTTTAATATTAAAACTTGGAACTATATAATTGTGATGGTAGATGTTGGTACTTGTAAAATAAAATTTCATAAAGGACAGATAGGAACTAAGGGGTTGTATGGCAATGATTTTGGCACACTAAAAAAGTCGTCAAATTATGTACGATAAGTCAGTATAAAAATAGTGTGCTGATTCAGCAAAAGTGTGTTGAATTAGGTGTTTGGAACACAATTTTTGTGCCAACAAGAAGCTTCTCTGACACAGAAACAATTCTCGTAAAGCGGGGCACAAAAGAGGGTAGTTGACAGTGATGAGGGTTGTCGATGTAATACTTTGCTATTGAAACATGTCTATCTAATTACAAAATTATTGAGGACAGCTAGATTTACACTTGACTTGATATGTTAGTGCTAGACAACTAGATTTCATGGTCCTTGTCTATTTTGATCTGACACCCTAATCATACAAGAAAGAGTTTTCTAGGTGTGGGTCCCTTTAGTAGACCGTGAACTAATATTAGGTCCCCTTAATGCAATACATTACGTGTGGGTCGCAATCAGACTAACAACATTAGTCGCCGTTAAGTACACTCAAATTTCAAATATGAAGGGACCAAAGTGTCCCTCATATTATTGAATACATTGTGTTAAATATTTGATTTTAAAAAGAGATAATTAATTATTAAGCATTAATTATATGGTTTTCCATCTAATATATTATATATATATATATATATATATATATATATATTGGCCTATCTCTTGTTCTAATCTATTTCCACTGACCTCCTATTTGATTGCATGGATGTATACAATGCATAATATCTTACAAGATACAATTTTACTGCTTTTTCCATCTTGATTCAAGTAACATTCTAGTCGGTGATGAATTACTTATAACACAAACTACAGATGTAATCCAATTTTTAATTACCATATGTGAAGAAGATGACAAAACAAATATAAAATTTGCAAGCTAGCAGCAACTATTTGATATTCATTAAAAAGTAGTAAGCCTAATTTTTCTTGTTGTCATCTGTTGGCTTTAAAATCATGTGTAGTCTTTCAAGGAAACTTCCATCACAATTGGTGACATCAAGAAATGAATAAAAACAAATGAATTTTCTTTTTCTTTTTCTTTTTTGTCAAAAAGAAAAACTAATATAGTAAAAATGGTGGGCAGTAACAATCATTGTAAGTCTTTATTGTCAACCAAGCTCTTTTTCTATAAGTTGGACCAGAATGGAAAGAAATTAACCTATTTGATCCACTTCCGTGCACTCTTCTATAAAGTTTGCATAGAGAATTTTCTTATGTTGGTGAACATTTGATGTATATTTATTTGTTTATAATACTTTAGTTACTAAATAGAAGAATATTAGAATTGAAATTTGGAACTTAGTTTAAGTTTTTTTTATTGTCAATCCCGGTTTTCAAGGCTTTGCCCTGACTAATTCGGTGTTCGACTCGAGTCGCACACCTGGCTGTGGTGGGTGAGTCTTCAAGCGGAGATTTTTTACATTCACAAGATTTCGATACCGGAACCTGGCTTAAGCGGACCAAGCTGCTTACCAATTGGACTAACCCCGTTAATAGAACTTAGTTTAAGTTTCATCTGTACTTCAAATGATATTAAGAGCTAAATTTTCATTCATTCTATTCAAATGAAACACTTTATCATTAAAAAATAACCCTCTACCATGATAGTCTTGCCACTATCTACCTATGTCGACATGGTGGTTTAATTTTAATCAACCTTGCCCTTTTTCAAATACAATTTTTTCTTTAGATGAGTCAATTTGTTTTCTTCTTTTTATTATTACAATTTTGCTTGTTCTCAATTTCTTGACCAATCGAACGTGTTATCCCGGTAGAAATATAAAAGCTTCCACAGTTTGTTTAAAGTTCAACCATATAAATTTCTGGTGGATCAAAGTAGAAAAAATTTATATACGAAAGTATAGTATTTGCACAGTAGAATTAAAATGATTGTCCTACTCCGATAAAAGATTATGTATAAACCATGACTCATGATGTTTTTATACATTTTCTAAGGCTAATCTACATATTACAATCATTCAACTAAATATCAATGTAGGGTTGGTAGAGTGGTACGATCTAAACTTTTCAGCGGAGAGGTTATGTGTTCAACCAAATTGATTTTATACCATCTTTTTAGTTGTTTTTATGAAACAAAATACAATGATTTTGATTATTATAAGTACGTCTCCTCAACCGAATGAACCTGCATGAATGAGCTCGACCAGAGTGGTCGAGTTTCACCTCCAACGATCTAGTTAGGAAAGTTTCCGATTAAGGAAGGCAAGAAAGCAATGAACAATAAAGTATTGAGTAGTGATAGTTCAATTCAGTATACCTTTCTCTTGTATTTTCTTACCCTTTTATAGCTTTTCTATGTACGAGTTTGATTGGGATTCAAACATTGTTTTGACTGCAATTCACTTCTTAGTGAACGAGTCTTACTCAAATATAGATAGTTGAGTCCCAATTGAATACATTTTCTTTGACTACAAGTCTTATCGGATTCGTCTTGCTAATCAGCCTTTGTACTTGTTCGACCGACCTTGCCTTTGTCGGTTTAACCTAATCTGAACTGATTTGGGTTTAACCAAACTGGTTCAAGCTTGTCTATTTCTCCCTTATCTCATATATATATAGGATTCGTCTTGCTAATCAGCCTTTGTACTTGTTCGACCGACCTTGCCTTTGTCGGTTTAACCTAATCTGAATTGATTTGGGTTTAACCAAACCGGTTGAAGCTTGTCTATTTCTCCCTTATCTCATATATATATATATATATATAAAGAAACTAGGGGTTATTAGGGTTTGAATGCATCCCCTTTGATGAGACACCTAAGAGATTGATTGTTCATGCAATGTTCTAGAAAAAGAAAAATATTGATGGCATAACTTTTGTCCTAGTCTACTTCCACTAACCTCCTGTTTGGTTGCATGGATGCATGCATGCATAGTATCCTATGCCATTCATCCTTTCAACTTTATAATAATAAATCCAAAATAAAATAAAGTTGCTCCCCACCAAATAATACAGTGCATACCCCATGCCTCAAGCAACCAAACAGAACCTCTTTCTCTCTCTACAATATTTTATTCACCATTAAATGAACTCTCCTTTGTTTGTAACTCTATCTCTCTCTACCTTCCACTATATATACCATGCAATTCCCTCTCTGCTTCTCCCCCTCCTCTTTCTCCACATTTCAGGGAACCCTCTATCTTTCTCTCTCCCAAATCCCCATTCCAAAGGAAAATTATAAAAACCAGAACCCCTTTCTCTCTCTCATCCAATCCAGAGTCTCAATTATTTAGGGAAAGCAACAAAAGATTTGGAACCCTTTACAGTAAGAAACCAGCCAATTCATTTGTCTGTGTCTTCTTGAATAAAGAGTTCATCTGTGTTTGCCTTTGAAGGAGATATCAATTGAAGAAAGACAAGGAGAGAAGAAGGTAGGAATCAAAAATGGAGAAAAATCAATTTGTGATTGAAGCAGAGGAAGTTGAATCAATGGCGAAAAAGTTAGGATTGTCTGTTTTGCAACTCCTTTCACGTCTTGTGAAATCAGCCCAGAAGTTGGCAAGGCCTCCGATTTCTAAGTTCCATGTGGGAGCTGTTGGATTAGGTTCAAATGGCCGGATCTTCTTCGGTGTAAACCTCGAG
The DNA here is from genome assembly GCF_041222555.1 of Hakea prostrata. Taxonomy (NCBI): domain Eukaryota; kingdom Viridiplantae; phylum Streptophyta; class Magnoliopsida; order Proteales; family Proteaceae; genus Hakea; species Hakea prostrata. The sequence goes on from NC_142606.1 coordinate 61,306,806, forward strand.
TTCTCCGGTCTTCCCCTGCACCATTCTGTTCACGCAGAGCAGTTTCTGGTGACCAACGCTGCCATCCATGGTGAGACCCAGTTGAAATATATTGCAGTTTCGGCAGCTCCTTGTGGTCATTGTCGCCAGTTCTTGCAAGAGATTCGTGGTGCTTCTGAGATTAAGATCCTCATCACATCCACCGAGAATGAGAATGGTGGCGAAGCCCATCTACAAGGCGGCGGCGACGCCTTCTCTTTCCGGCTTCTCTCCACCTTCCTCCCTCATCGGTTTGGCCCCGACGATCTCCTCGAAAAGGATGTACCTTTGGTATTAGAGCCACACAACAACTCTCTCGTTTTCGTCGACAAGGACGGCGGCGGCGATAACCATCACCATCGCCACCACCAGAACGGAAACATCATCAGCAACGGCGATGTTGCAGATCACCAGGATAGGTTAAAATGGGCAGCGTTGGAAGCAGCGAACCAATCACACGCTCCATACAGTGGTTGCCCATCTGGTGTTTCGCTCATGGACGCAGAGGGAAAGATCTATAAAGGGTCGTATAGAGAATCGGCGGCGTATAACCCGAGTTTGGGGCCCGTTCAGGCGGCGCTGGTGGATTATGTGGCGGCCGGCGGCGGCGGCGGGTACGATAGGATTGTGGCGGCGGTTTTGGTGGAGAAGGAAGGAGCGGTGGTCGTTCAAGCTGGTACTGCACAGCTTCTGTTGCAAACCATTTTACCAAAATGTGATTTTCGCGCGTTCCATTGTAGAGCTTCTTCAAAGAATTGTAAAAAGCCATCCACATAGACGATGTGGTTGGTTATCTCTCTGCTTTTCCTTTTCACTTTTTCCTGTGATTAGAGAATCATCCAAAAATCCACTCAGAAAAGAGAGAACAGAAAAATAGATAATCATCTCAAAAGAATGAGAACCAGATAAAGATCAAAAGTTAGACATGTGGATGGATGAATAAGATTCTCAGAACCAATCAAAGTCTTCTCTTTTTGTTAGCTTTGCCTTCAATTAGTATGAATCTCTTAACTTGCAGAAACAGAACCCATCAATTGCTTCTGGAAATCTTTATTTCTACCAAATCCATAAACCAGAATTAAAGGATCTGGGTTAGTTTTCACAAATCCAATTGAACAGAGAATTTCAGAGGACAAGTATAAGAACCTTAATCTATTTGATTCTGCTAATGGAATCAGCTCAGGTGAAAACCTGTTCATCATGGGCAACTGGTAATGGCCAAGAAAAACTTGATTTTGATAGTTTTGTCTGTCTCATATGTCGGATCAACAATTTGTTCAGGGTGGAATCTGCTGATTCAGACTTCCAAGTGCTGATCTTTTCCATTATCAAACTCTGTTTCGTACTTAAAAGGACAGCATTAGCTGGACAGCATGAATGTAAAACAGTGCCATTGCTCTTCTTTAGTTTTTTTGTGGAGAATTAAAGAACCAAGGAACCAACTACATATAATTTATGTGAAGAATAAAGAGTAACCGTACATGCATAGAATTAAAGGTTTGGTAATGAAAGATGAAGTAACATGACATGGGGCATTTTCTTTCCTGCTTTATGAAAATTTATTGAACTTTGCAGGCAGAGGGGATATTACTATTGAAGATTCAGATGAGATTAGATTAAATTCCAAGCGAAGTACTTTAGATTCTAGAGCAGGCAGGTTTCCAAAGGAAGGGAAGGCAAATTTAGTTGCAGGACATAACTTTCTTTTGATACTTCTAATAAATCAATGAAAATTCTTTTGATTGTTCCTGTTCTTTAAAACTTTTAGTGGGGTGAAAAGCTTTTCACTAAGTATAACTTTTTATTTTAAAAAATATATTAAAAAGGAACAATATTAAAAAGGAACAATCTCGAAAGGGATTTAAGCCCCATAAGAACAATGTGCCTATTCATTAGGAAAGACTAGGGGTCTGCTAGTGTGGGGATATTGATATTGACATCCCTATAGATGTATGCCCAAATCAAGAATAGTAACAAGATTTGGAAGTCCAACGGTGTATATTATTTTCAGCGCGACGAAGCTCTGCCGAGGCCCCCCGTTTAAAAGCCCTTCGGCCCTTTTTCTTGTTCTTTTTTGGTCATCTAACCCTCTTTCTAGTGTGAAATCTCGACACTTGTCCCCTCTCTCTCCCCCTTTATTGGAGAAAATTTCTAAGGGTAAAGACAACTGATAGAAAAGTTATTATGCTCCCATGTTGAATCCTACTCTGTCCCTATTGCATTCCATCCAAAACTAAATGGACTTGAGTGCAAGAATCTAAAAGGATCAACTGTAAAGCATATATTGGTTTTTATATTCTTTGCTATATATACAAGTGGGAAATCTAATCAAAATTGAATCGATCAGATCCAAATTGGGTAAAATCGACCAAAGTAGGTCTTGGCCTTGACTTCCCCTATGGATTGATCAAAAGATCGGGTTCAAACCATCACAAAATTGCTCGGTTGTTAAGACCAATACCTCTTAGTGGAAAGGTTGTGGGTTGGATTCTGCCTAATGACATATTATATATGCCCCCGTCCCATTATATAAAAAGATCGTCTATTCCACCCCCTTGCCCCCCCCCAAAAAAAAAAGATAGAAAAGAAAAAAGAGAGGGAATATTTTATTCTAAATAAAAGAATGTGTGATATGCCAAAGAAGAAAAAAATAAAGAATATTGACTAGTGGGTAGCCCTAATCTCAATCTATTTTTTGTATCACTAGCATTTCCCCTCCAACCATTGTTTTGATACTTCAACTAATTTTTTTGATCATAAAAGAGAAACTTCGTTAAAGTGCAAAAAGATAGTTACATGTTGTCTACTTTAGTCATACTGCTACTAGTGATTGTCTGGTTAGATATATTAGTACAACAGACTAAAAGCATGGGGGATTTAAAATTACAAAATGAGACAGTGTTTGCTTTAGTAGGAATGTCTAGTAAAATCAGAACTAAGACCAAAGGCCATGTTAACACTCGGTTTGGGTAGAGATTTGGCACGCCATTAACATTGCACCATACTTGTACAATTTTTAGTGCTTCTACCAATGGTTGGTCTAATCCCTCCTTTACTGCTTGTAGTACAGCCTCCAGCTCACTTCCATGTTCTATTGTTCCTTCTTGAGAAGATGAGTTTTCCCATTGCTGACTATCCCCACACTCCAACCAAATGTGTCTAGAAATTTGTTAAATACCCTTGCACACAATAATGTAGGTGAGTGGACTACATTAACATTCTTCAAAGCATCACACAAACACTCCTTCCCAACATAAGCCATATTAACATTACTACAACTCATTCCTGTTACCCCTTTTATTGGGCTAATCTTAAGCTCATTTAGCCACCTGGTAATATTGGCTAAGAGTTTCTGGGGGTTGGGTTTTTGCTTATTAATAGTCACAGAATTCTATCCATGGGTAATAGCATGTGACAATAAAAACAGAAAAAAACTACTGAGCAATATCATTGCCTAATTGGTGTCGACCAACTATGAGGGAATTGCATAATTTTAGGATTGACTGTTGGGATAGGTGTTTTGTTCTCAGACCTAATGGTCCCGCCGCCCATATTCCCATGGTCCATTCGCATGATATGAAAACATGCTATAGAGTCTCTACCTTATCTACACACAATTGATAGTCAATGTGCACCTCAGTCCATTGGAAAAAAGTTGACTTAACTGGCAGTTCTACATTCAAGAGACGCCAAAAGAAAGATTTAAATTTTGGATGTAGTGGTAATTTCTAGAAATATTTCCACAACGGAGTGAAAACATTAACATTGGAGGGGTACTTTTGTCTCAGCAATGCTCGTCAACCCAACAGAGAACACGCCATTGGATGGGATGAGTGATACTCAACTATCATTAAATCAATTTAGGGACAAGTGGGAAAGTAGTGTGTTACCTAAATTGAAAGTTGAGAGATACTCCCTATTGAGTGTGATGTATTGAGCCATTTGGTTGACTATGGTTTCGTTTGGGTGATCTTTTATTACATTTTTGGCATTTGATTGCAAAGGGTATTACTAGAAGAAAGTCTCAGCTCCATTCCTTCTAGATCAGGGATGATACTGCATAGGCTCTTCCATGGCCAATGTCCACTTTTCTTCCTAACCCTAGGGTTGAAAATGCTGGTTTTGAAGTATTTTGCTTTGATAGTAAACGCCCAAAGGGCTTGTGGCTCTGTCAAAAGCTTCTATCCTTGCTTTAGGAATAGCGTGCTGGTAATGTCTTCCATTTTTTTCAAACCTAGGCCACCCAAGTGTTTTGGGAGGCAACATTTGTCCCAGCGGACTAGGATTAGCTGCTTTTCCTTAGTGGAGTTTCCAAGCCAAGAACTTTGACAGAGAGAGTCGGTCTGCCTGGAGACTTGTTTGGGAAATTGAATTGCATATGGTAGAGAGGCAAGGGTTGCAAGACAAATTTAATTAGCACAACTCTCCCTACAAAGGAGAGAGATGAAGCTTTCCAAGAAGCAAAATGACTAGAAATTTTTGTAGAAGAAAGTTAAGATTCTTTGTTCTTGATCTTCCATAGATCAAATTAGTTCCAAGGTAGACTAAATCTTTCTTCATTTCGAAAATACCTAAAGTTGACAAGAAATTTTTTTTGTTCCTGGCGGCCCACATTCTTATTGAAAAAAGCTCTACTTTTTTCGAAGTTTATCTCGTCTTGTTATATCAGAAAATTAATCGAGGATTGCTTTAACAATTAGCACATCGTCTTTCTCTATCCGGCAGAAAAGAAAGGTATCATTAACAAAGAAAACGTGATAGACTTCTGGAATAAGCCTAGCAATTTTGATCCCTTTGAACATATTCAAGTTTTGATATTCATTGAGGAGTCTTGACATGATGTACATTATAAGAAGGAACAAATATGGGCTAAAGGGGCAACCCTGTCTAAGCCCACGACTTCCTGCGAACCGTTCATATGGACATCGATTGAGTTTAACGGAGAAGGAGGTTGAACTTGTTAGTTTGTGAACCAAGTTGGACCAATGTTGGTAAAACCCTAAAAAAGAGAATAAACAATTAAGGATCTGCCATTCCACTCTGTCATCAGACATGTCGAGTATCAGGGCCACAAAGCCAACTTTACCCCTAGTATGGTTCATAAAGTGAAAGATCTCATGGGCCAAAAATATGTTCTCTTTAATTTCCCTTTTGGGGACAAAAGCTTCATGAAGTGGAGAAATGAAACTAGGGAGCAAGGGTTTAAGTCTAAGAGCAAGGGTCTTGGCTAGAATCTTATATGTCATGTTGCATAGGCTTATGGGCCTAAAGTTCATCATTACTTTTCGGTTATCTTTTTTTTTTTTTTTGGGGGATGGGTGGGGGATGAACCATACTAGTGTATATTTATTGCCCCAATTCCCATGGTAGGTTGATATCAATAAAAAAAGATTGAGCAAAATCAAGATATCAAGCAAAAAAAAAAATATATGCATTAAACCTGTCGAGCCCATGAGCTTTATAGGGTCCCTGGAGAATATGACATTTTTTAGCTCCTCAAGAGATGGAGGTGCCGATAGCCCTTCCAACAAATATGGGTCAATAAGAAGGGTTGGGGAGGAGGGGGTGGGGAAGAGACATTCCACAAAAGTGCAGTCTAGAGGGTTGGAGGTGGAGAAGAGATTTGTAGATACTTTGAGAAGGCTGCAACAATACTTTGAGGTTCCAACAAGGTAACTCCATTGTGTTCAATAAATTTAGTTCTCCTCTTATGACGGTAAATCTTAGAAGTGAGATGGTAGAATTTGGTATTTCTGCCTATTCGAGATGCAAAGGGATCTAGATTTTTGAAACTGAACCATTCTTCAGCATTAAGCACCTAGTACAAGACATTTTTCTTGTCAGAGATGACCTTCCAATCGGGGACAAGTTCAGATTCGAGGGCATCTATTTCTTTCCTAGGGTCATTTTCTCAAAGAGTTTAGTTACAATACTAAACACTGACCTATTCCATCCTTGAAGAAAACGGGAGAGATTTGCTAACTTTCTGCCAAGGGGTTCCTCTCAACATGCAGTCCAATTTGAAGTGATTGAGTCCAAAAATTTAGGTGAAGATGCCAAGCCACGTGGTAATGAAAAAAGTTTATCCCTTCTCTCACCCCTCCCCCCCAAACCCACGTGAGGAGGGGATGTTGATAAGAGGATATGATTGTGGTCTGAGCACAAAGCTGGCAGCCTCTCAACCTTAATTAGCATTGGGGTAAAGCGCGACCCAACAGGATTCCACAAAGTAGTGGTCGAGCTTTTCCTTGATTAGTTTGGGAGGTTTCTGTTTGTTTATCCAAATAAAATATGAACCAAACGCAAAAATTTCCACAATGGCTAAAGAAAATATGACACCTTGGAGGGCACCTTTTTGGAAACAAGTTGGTACCTTCTTAGGTGCTCTTGACTACCCTTTTGTCGTTACAGGTGATTTTAACCCTTTTGTCCTTATAGGTGATTTTAATGAAGTTTTATCTAACGATAGTAAGCTGGGGGGGAGGGGATTTCAATTTTTTTCTTCCAAAAAGGTGCCTATCCTAATACTTCAACTAAGAGATGCTTAAATTGGTATCGATAGACTCTACTTTTCACCTAAATTATTTAAAAAAAAAATCAATAACATGTTAAAGAGATCTCACATTTAATTCTTTATATTGTAAATTTTATGTAACTTCTGTGCACTTCTATCAAATAGGCCTTACGTTTTGAAATAAAGTTTCAGCATGGACCACCCTCAGAAAAAAAGACAAGATGATTATAGACTAAATTTATTTAGATTTTGCAAAGGCTACCTAAATAGTTTTTTTTTTTTTTTTGGATAACGCAAAAGAAAGCATATTCCATTACTAAACTATGTTGACTCTCTGTTGAATCTGTAATTACATGAGACGTTTTGATGTGATTACAGAGACCTGGACCGTAGAAAAAGCATCTGAAATTTGTACAAGTTACAGTGTCAGATAATGTCTTAACATACCTGCAAGTGGTTTTGTGATTCAGGTTGTTGGAATACAGAGTGTCTTCCAGTGGGTGAGTTTTTAAAGCATTGATCCGGAAATAGATTTTGTTAGTAAGTGTACAGATAGCACTGGTAAATTACATATAGAACTCTTGTGTTTTAATCAATTACATCTATTACTCCTGGAAGCTACATGGAGAGAAAATATTTAGCTTTCGAGACATTAGCCCACATAGAGTCGGGGTTTATCAATTAAGCGCCACATAGAGTTAGGTTCAACAATTATCCTTTTTTTTGGTACGGGTGCTTTTTTAATACTAGAAATGAAATGCCGTCTGTAAGGGTCAAACCCATGACCTCTCCACTGAGAAGTATGGATCTTTATCACTCATCTAACCCCTATATTGGCAACAATTATCTTTTTTTGATAGATTTGTTTTATTAGTCACCATTCAGGATCATTACTCGAATTGAATAATTTTTCAAATATGATCAAAACACCCGCTGTATGCTAAAATGACTAGAATGCCTCTTAAGTAACTTGCATCTTATTCTCAAAATTGAACCTTGTACATAGAGATGGGTGTTGTTGGCCACAGTTTTACAAGCGCTTTCTTGCTCTCTCTCTCTCTCTCTCTCTCTCCTTTATCTCTTTGTTCAATCTTTTTTTTTTGGTTGGCTGTACAAGGGAGGTTTTGTATACATTGAGGGAGGGGGGGGGGGGGTTGTTACATAGACTATCAAATCCATGACTTCTTCACTAAGAGGAGTTGGTCATTACTAACTGAGCCAACCTGTGATGGTCTTTGTTCAAAAAATTTTTGCCACTCTTTCTTTTATGCTAGAATTCTAATTTCAATTACTTCAAAGATGTGTTCGATCTATTTTTCTTTCTGACCTCAATTTCTCCTTTGTTTGCTCACTGCTTTGGTTCTTCCCCTTTGTTTCCACGAGGTTTCACTCTTAGTCCTTTTAAAGCAAGATCGTCGTCAATGTTGAATATTAAACAAGAGAATAACAAACCCCAAAGCAAAAGAAAACAGAGATAACCAAGCTCTTCCCACACGCTGATGATTACTTCCATAGCTCACAATAATTCCTCTAGCATTGTGTGTAAACTGAAAACGAACCGTCCCTTTGTATGTGGGTGTGTGTGTTTGTGGTTTCTAGAAGTGGTGGATGATTTATGACAAGAACGAAGAAGATCGAAGAAAAAGAAATCCCTTCACCCACCTATATGGTTCTCTAAGAATATTAAGGTATAGGGGTGTTTATAATTTTCAATGATACAAGTAAGGACAAAATTATAATTATATTTATTTGAGGGTATAATGGTTAATTTGCTTCAATTGTTGACAGCTAAGGGACAGTGTTAACTTTCTTTGGACCTATCTCTTGAGGTCTAGGTTCTTTTTTGCTTGCTAATGGGCTCTACCTCTTGCTTTCTCTCTTCGTTTTGGGGGTTTTGGTTAATGAATTTATTCATTCATGCAAAAAAGAGAAAGGGAGGAGGGGGGGTTCACAAATTTTGTAGCAAAATAAAGGAGTGCATGTAAAAAATTCTAAATAAAATGAAACACCATACCTTGAGCCTGGATGAATCTCCCCCATCAGGAGAGAAGAGTGTACTCCCCTGACGGTTCTCCCCATACAACAGTCGTGGGACCCACTGGGTATCCCGCCTCTAATTATTTTATCAACATTCATAGGTGGGCCCCACCACTACTATGTGGTAGAGAAGTGATGCTTTTATTTGTCATGTATAAACAACCAATAGATGAACATATCCAATGCTAAATTTTGGTGCATTAAGTAGGAGGAAGAAAAGTACATACATCTGGGCTAATATTAGCATTACACTAGTGTACAGAGCAGGTAGAACCTCTCCCTGCTCTCTCCCATCCGTCTACTGCTAATCTAAGAATATTTTAGGGATAACAAACCTAAAATCAAATCAAGTCAAAAGCTCAGAATAAAAACTCAATGTCAGTAATGACTGGATATCTGACCTAGGTGCTTCATTGTTAAACCCTCATGACTGATACACATCTTTGCTTTCTTGACTATCTCAAAATGCATTATGGCCATCTGACTAGCCCACCAGGACCTTGGATGACCAGAATTCAAACTCAGTTGACACTGTTCATAAGTATCACCAGAAATGGATGTAAGGCTCAGAGACCTTGCTGCCTTGCATTACTCTATTTCAAGTCATTGCAATGTCATAGTAACCTTACCCTGTTTATGAAGTAGGCATATCATTATTAGAAGGATGAAAAGGAGAAAAATAATAATGATATGAACATAAAAAAAATGCTCTCAAATTGCTCATACATGATACCCAAAGTTAGAGGTAATATAGATGGCTTAACCCAACAAACTTCAAACTCATCCATGGTGATTTCTCCATTAATCCAGTTGGATTAGACAATACAGGACAATTTGTGGCTATCATACTGCATGCAAATGTGAAAATATTAAAATGAAAACCTTTCTTTTTTTGTTTGGACTAGATCTGATTGTGTTTACTTTTCAATGGAAAACATCTTTTGATCTTCATAAAAAAAATTTACAACTGGAGTTGCATGCACAGTAAAAGTTAAAGAAACAGTTTCTACTTCTCAGCTCTGGAAACGGCAATCCATTTACCACTACAGTTATAACTCCACTATAGGTGCCCTTGTATCTGTCCTTGTTCTGGCAGGGAGCTGGGCCCCTCTCTGATAAGGAAGGAAGGGAAACCGTTCAGAACGAAAGGCGTGTGGAGAAACGAGCAGGCAGGAATGAAGGCTGCAGCTGAGACAATTTGCCACAGGGTGCAGTGGTGCTTCGACCACATAAATCAGGAATATATAAATCAAAATTTGATGAGAAAGAGATACATAATAAATGTTGTTATATATGTGGTTATATATGAAGAAGCGAAGAAAAGAGACAGAATATAGAGCCTCTAGATCAAATACATAATTCCAAAGGGAGAAACAAAGGAGGAAGCTGGCCAAATGCTTCCAAAAACATCTAGTCTTTGTGTCTTGGAACCCAACTTGATACATAGTCAAACAACAGAGAAATCTAAAGGCTAGAAGCTAATAAAGTTTTTGGACTTAGTTGAGGAAAAGTGAAAGAAATGAATGGGGCTGGTAGCTAGTCAACATAGGACATGAAAGAGAATAGGATGTATTATCATGTTGGAAAAGTCAAGGCTTGCAGTAAAAGGGGGCAATTGTGAGTCTTATCAGAAGTTAGGGCTGCAACAGGGTTGGGCTGGGCCAAACTTTTGCAATCCCAAGCCCATCCCTATATCTAAGCCTATTCTCGTCCTAACCCTATTTCAGGGCCAAATATTATTGTCCCTGACTTTAAGTGTCACATCCTCCCAGCCGGTACCCTAACTGGCATACTCGAGAGTGTGATCCACAGCCCCGAAGATCAGGTATCAAGTAATCAACATCCCACATAAACAATAACATAATCATGAACAATAATAATCGATGTGCAACAGATAAACCAAAGATCCAAATAAGGAAAGAATGAATCATATATAAATCAGAGTACTAAATATAATCAGAGTGTCTAAATCAAATAAGTAAAGTGAGGCGAAATCCCACTCTACAACCAGCGGAAATGTAGTTCTAAAAGAGAAGAAACAGAATGAAATCTAATCCCAATAGCAGGTACAATAGGTAACTAAATTGTTCTCAATCTTATAGACAATATCCCTATAAGTATAAATCTCATAAATGGCACAAGGGCGCTTCCACTCTATGGTCGGACTAAGCATCGTACGGAGCATAACCACTCGCGGAATCTTCAGTATAATTGTCGTAACCGCAATCACTTTCTTGGAGATATGCCTCTTCTCCTTGCGCTTCTTCATACGAGCAATCATGATACCGGAACCCGTAGAATAATCTAACAAAACATTGTACAAAAGGAATGAGTTTCAAAGAAACTCAAGAAGACAGTTAAATCTATAATAACATAAATGGCAGGATTACAAAACAAACATAAATGCAATATGGTATGAGACAAACAATGAATGTATGAATCTAACTCTATGTATGCTGGTCTTTATTGGCAGACATGCTTTAAGTCATAGCACCGTACTTCTTTAGGAAAGTCTCATTCACTCATCATCGGCTGGTAATGGGTCCTTCATCCCTCGGGATATTCCATGGTGGGGGTATAGGTCACCACTCTCTCACATCACCATTGGTCTAAGTACCGGCGCATGTCGGGGTTAAAGCCTAGCCAAATGCAAGTCTTCTACCGGTTACATCAAGTCGGATCCAGATACGCCCATTCCTCGCCCCGGCGATCCTTTCCGGTATCCTTCACACTAGAGTCCTCATAGTACCTGACTACGGACTCATCAACCCTATTGGTTATCCACATATGGTAAACGGGAAGCTCTCACATCACCATTGGTCTAAGTACCGGCGCATGTCAGGGTTAAAGCCTAGCCAAATGCAAGTCTTCTACCGGTTACATCAAGTCGATCCGAGATACGCCCATTCCTCGCCCGGCGATCCTTTCCAGATCCTTCACACTAGAGTCCTCATAGTACCCGACTACGGACTCATCAACCCTATTGGTTATCCACATATGGTAAACGGGAAGCTCTCACGTCCTCTCACGGGTTGGTTACCGGTCTTAAGCGCCCGTGAGCCCAAGTCTAACCATATGCAACCCTACCGATAAATGGTCCCCACAATGTGATTCCTGCCCTCTCACGGGTTGGTTACCGGTCTTGAGCGCCCATGAATCCCCATTGCTACCACGGGTCGTTCGGTCTCAATACCCCTCCGATTAGGGTCGACATAACGGGACATCCTAGCCAAACACTACTAGACAGTCCTAAATATGTCATCCAACAGTTTAGGAAGGTGTCCAAAGGGCATTTCCGAAAACATCCCATAATATTCCCGTAGTAGTCCTAGGACAGAAGTGTCAAAAGGAACACCTCTCCTTTCCAAACCATACTTAAGCATACACAAGCATCAATCCATAACATCACATATATGGTAACTTCATATATGGAAAGAAATCAATAATTACATTCAACTTGTACAAAACTGGTAAGTAAATCATACATCAGTCTATTTAATATAAACAAGTAATGCTACCGATATCAAGACAGGACAACAAAGTAGTATAACATTGTAAGAATCTATTTAAGGAGATAAACTAACAAGATTCAAATATAGAAACTAAGATATACAATTTATGTTGTTAAGGAAGTAACCATCCTTACCTTTTATAACTTGCAAAGGAATCTTAAGAAATCAAGTAAGATCTTGACGAACTTGAGAAGAGGATCCTAGACAAGTGTATACAACATATTAGGAAAGATCCCTAAAAGAAAAGATATCAAAACATCCAAAATAGACCAAATCGGAGTTGTTGACTCATTGGTCGATTGGATTGGTCTCTCGTTTCAGTCGACCAATCACCAACCAATGGAGACAAGTGGCCTACAAAATCAGAGTTTTAAGAATAAAGAACCGAATTTGGTGGTTCAAAAGGGTACTAAACAAGCGGTAAACTACATTGGTAGTATCCTAACATATAGAGGACCTCAAAACACTAATCGAATCAAGTTTTCAAGTTACAAATTAGGAAACAAAAAGTTACCATAATTAGATTAATCATGGTACTTGAAGAATTCAAGATACAAATCATAGACAAGAACAATAGGAGAATGAATCATTGATTTTGATAAAGATATCATGGAAGGCATACTTAGATCTTCAAGAAAATAGATCTAAGAACATGAATCTAAATAAGGAAACAAAACTTACCATAGATGTATCATCATGATTCTTGAAGAAAGCATGGTATGATAGAGGAGAAACAACTAGAGATTGATAGATCATGGATTATGTAAAGAAAACACAGTGATTGACTACTAATATGATCAATATAATAGATCTAAGAACATCAGAATTTAAATCAAAGATAAACGAAGACGAGATCATGATTTAGATCATGATTCCTTCAAAAGCTTGCAATGATCATGATTACGGACATTGCTTTAGCCTTTAATCCTTAGGAAGATCATGAGAGATAAGTTCAGAGATGTTTGCAACAGAGAATGCAGCATCTCCTCACGCCTCAACTCAAAAAGGAAAGAAAACAAGGATGAAGAAGAAGAAGAGAGTGTAAACATACCTTTTTGTATAAGAACACAAGTTTTGACGAAGATCCGTCAAGATAAACACCAAGAGTGCAAGGGAGATGACTTGCAGATGTCTTTGGTTTGTTCCAAAGAGTTTGGAGGCAGAAAATACGAAGTAGACTCGAGATTGGACTTAAATAGAGCAAGCAAGACCTAATTACCAAAGACAGAACCCATTGGTCGAGTGGATTGGTCGACTGGTCCAGTCGACCAATTAGTTCAGCAAGTTCAAAACAGGGAATTGAAAGCTCAGAACAAATCCAAACATAAAGGGGTTTTGCACACACACCAAGTGACTTACCTAATAGGTAGAAATGCCTTCAAACCATGATAGAGAACACTCCAAGTCCATCAACTAATCCGATCTTCATCTAGATTCAGTTTCCATAAATAGCACATTGTCATCAACACTCATGGATTCAAAGCCAGACACCAAGTCCTCCACTGGGATGGCCCAAAGCTGACTTCTTGCTTTACTTCGGGTTGTCGGACCTACAAACAACAGGGTTTCCGGGTCAAGGTTAGGGCTGGGTTTCACATTAAGCCCTACAAGGCCAAGCCAAGCCTATTCCCTCCCTGATTGGCCTTGTCCCTAGCCCTGTCTTTGGCCCTATCTTTGGCCCTATCCCTGGCCCTATCCTTGTCCCTATTTCTAATTCATTGATATCAAATATCAGGGACAAAATTAGGACCATGATAAAGGCCAAAATTAGAGACGGGTTGGGAACAGGCTCGGAGTCCAAAGAGTAATCCCAAGCCTGCCTTTGGCTCTAGTTAGGGCTAGAATATTTAGACCCTAACCCGCCCTCAGGGCCAAAATCTTGAGCCCAAGCCCTATTCGGGCTCAGGGCGGGTTAGGGCCGTCAGGGCCAAACTTGCACTCCTATCAGAAATAGCCTACTGGTAGTATATGCCATGATGCAACAAGAGAATCTTTGGGATTTAGTGAGGTAGCATATAGATAAACAAACAATTTATTTTGGACTTGCAAACAGAGTACATTAAGTAGAATATCTAGGACATAAGCAATGGGCTTGGCTAGTAAACGAAGGACAATAAAATGCATAACCTAATTTAGGTTTATGACCTAAAATGGCATTGTCATGGTATATAAACAAAATAAAATCATATAAAAGATATGATTTAACAGTAATAGGCCAAACTATCTTTTATGTACTTGAAAAGCAAAATTATACCTAAAATGGTGTTGTCAGGGCATATCTAAAGTTTAAACAAAATAAAATGATGTAATAAGACATTATCTACTTTCTTTTTTCTTTTTTTGGTACAGAAGTAATCTATTCAGATTCAAATAAAGAGAGTGTACATTGGATGGCATTGCTCACAAAAATTTGCGAAGCCAGGGAGTAATTCTGTCTCACATACAAGAGACAGCACCTTTCAAGCCAAAGCTTCTGCAGCAAGACATGGTTTTACCATACCATATTAACTACTATAAGCAAGGTTTAAAGAATCGGTGTTGGGTTAGGTTTGGTCCCTTGTGTTTTTAGGGGTGTTTCGCCCTTCTGCTTTTTTTTTTTCTCTTTCTTTTTTTTTTTTTTTTTTATTTAAAAAGAGGGGGGGGGGGTGTTGTTTTTTTTTGTTGGTTTTGTTTTTTTTTCTATTTTTTTTTTTTTGTTTTGTTTTTTTTTTGTGTTTTTTTTTGTTATAGGTTTGAAAATAACATATAGCATCTACAGAATTTCAGCAAATACTACAGCAAATTGTAAAATGCGACCACTTTTATTGATTGAACAATATTTTTTATTGTTACCTTACTTTTCAGGCTTAAGGCTTACATCCTGCTAGCCCTGCCAAATCACATCAAGGGATTGAGATTTGGAAGATCATCTGCAACCAATGAAATATAGAGCACAATTGCCTTTCTTAGACCTTTTTGCACTTCCCCCAGCAATTTCCACAGGATTTGATCCCCATATAGATGGAGATGAAAACCACATCGATATTAAAAATCCACAAAAAGAGCAAAGATCATGTAGAGCAATACATGCACCTAAATAAACGTAAAACAATGAAACATAGAGAACCATTTCACAGTGTACAGCAGAATGATAAGTCCAGGACTAGGAAGAAACCTATGGTTAAATTGGCTAGAGCATAAGCCTTCAGTTACCAGACCAAGTAAGCTACCTTACAAGGTTGCTGATCAGTTTGTTTTTGCTTTCTGTAACAGAACAAACATAGGCAATATAATCTAGGAAAAAGTGCAACTGATTAAGAACTATCAACAAATGGTTGTGTTACTATAACATGCCACTGAATTGCAATCTGCTTCGGATCAGCCCTCAAAAGAAGTAATTGAGGAAAATAGGAAGGTTGTGGCAAAGTTAATGGCAGAGTATTTAGCTTATGAGGAGGACCAAGGCAGGCAGAAATCTTGCATTAGTTGGTTGGAAAGTGGTGACCTCACTCATTATCGAGGATAAAGAGGTGGCTTAGTAGAACACTCAAGGTGAAGTAGTTGGTGTTCATATGGAACCAGGAGTTAACAAATCAGAGGTTCTTGAAGCTATCATAGAGAGAGAATCTTCTAAGCTAAAGGGGTGGTGGGCAAAGAGTACTCGAGTCATGCCGCCAGAGAGATTTTAGTGAAGGGTTCAGCTCAACCTCTGTCAAACTACATAGGTATGCACTTCAACTTTCCTCAGAAAGTTCATGTTAAATCAAGAAGACAAGTGGCAAATTTTTTCTGGGGAGGAACTGAAGATTCAGGTGTCTGGCTTGGGAGAAAATTACTCGAAGGCCAAAGGTGGAGTGGGTTTCAGAGACCAAACAATGCAGAATTTGGCCTTGCTCTCAGAGGCAGCATGGATGCTCTTCAGTGAGCCAAATAAGGACTGGGCAAGACTGATGACAGCTATATATTAACCCTGACTTTGATGTTCTACGTGCTCAACTAGGGAGGTCTCCTTCATGGGGTTGGAGAAGTATATTTGAAGGGTTGAAGGTCTTGAAAGAAGGTCCCATATGGAAAGTGGGAAATGGTGAGCATATCTCAGGTTTGGGATGATCAATGGGTGCCATCCTTGATGGAGTTTAAAGTGCAGCAGTAGGTTCAGAGTTCCTCTTCCATTGATAAAGTCTCAGACTTAGTGGATGCAAACACAGGTGAGTGGAATATTGGAGCCCTCATTAATATCACTTTTTATCCTCACGAGGCACAAGCAATTCTCAATGATGAGGAAAGAATAAATAAACTCGAACCAGCGGTGAGCCAGTCCGACCAGACGGAACAAACCAGTTGGTTGAGCCAGTCCGACCAGCCGGACAAGTAAACCGACCAAGCAAGGGGCGAAAAGACAAAAGCGAAAGCAAGGAAACGAAAAGCCAGCAAAGACGGACGCAAGACTCAACACCATATGAGAGGACCAAGACAAGATTCGACACAACAACAAGGTTGAGTCCCACAAACCGACGAAAAGCATAAAAGGAGAGAACACAAGAGAAAGGACGCGAAGACTATCACATTCGAATTCATGTCATTACTTCTGTCCCTTAGCGGATCCCAACTAGATCGTCGGAGGTGAAAACTCAACCTCCACGGTCGAGCTCATTCTTGCAGGTTCAACTGGCTGAAGGGACGAACAGGATTGTGCAGCAACACTTAAGATTCGAATACCATTGCCACTGAAGACATTCAAACTTGGGAGCTGCCAATAATGGGAGGTACTTTGTTAAATCAACATATATTATGCTAAGAAACTAGTAGAATAAGGTGAAAGCAGCAGCTCAGCCATCGGCCTCAACGAATTAGTAGATGGAACATGACTCCTTCGGTTTGGAAATTGATTTGGAATAGTCTCCGCTCCTTCCCCAAAATCAAATCCTTCTTATGATGTACGTGCATGTGGTGGTGGAGTAGCCGGATTGAGCTTCAGTGCTGCGCATTATAAGTTGCATATGATGAGGATGGATCGAGTGGACGAGGTCGAAATCTCGAACACTCAGGAAATGCGCAGCACTAAAGTTAAACCTGGAGTAGCCTCTGGTGAAGGACTGGTTACTAGAAAATTAGCAGCTCAAGCACTTTTAGGGTGAATCGGATTGAGCAGTGGATCCTTGGTCATGTTTCTATTAGGCCATCCTTGATGATATTTGTGTCCGAAGACCGATTTCGTTTCTTGTGTGTTCTCAAAAATTTCTTGGGTTGCTAACACAGTAGCCGATTCCCTAGCTAAGAAGGCATTCTTATCTGATAGTGCGACAATAATTCTCAATTCCGACCCAGGAATTTGCATCAAACCAGAGAAAGTAGATAAGCAAATCAATATAAATTGTCAATATAAAAGAATTCAATTTAAATTCCAGGCATGAAATCTTGAAATCTCAAATATCATTCAACCTAAGTCCACCAATTACGATGTAAAGATGAAAACATCAAAGGAACTTACAGATATTGGCCTGTCCACAGAGTTCTTGACGTGGTCCAGCAGTTTTTCCATCTCCAACAATCTGTGTAATTGCCTCTTAAGCTTCACCACCATTGTTAAAACCCTCAAACATTTAAGGGAATTCAATTTTAAGGTCGAGGTCGATGACATCGTGAGTTAAAACATGAAAGGGTTATCACTAACTTCCACCACACTAATCCTTGGTTTCGAAGGTGGCACACCAAGAGTTTTCATTTTGTTGTTTTTATGTTTTTTGGTGAAATAGAACTTATACAAAAACAAGGAGTTCTGTCATTTGAATCCTCTTCAGTCTTTCATTACTATCTTCATGCTCAACCTGATACAGCAAGAGTAGAGAAAGAGAAGAATTGAGAATATCTCTACAACTCAATGCATTGCCTGTAATCAAACCTGGAAGATGGTGCCACAATTTCACCCTCCCCCACTTCCAACCTTAAAAGAAAATAAATATAGCTCTAGAGGATAGATACTCTAGCAAAGATATCTAACAAAAATGGTGATTAAAGAAGATCCCAATCCTTTGATGTTTCAATTTTTATTGGATTATCAACAAATTTACTTTATACGGGAGTGAAACCCGATATGTATTTCGGGTGTGACAGGAATTTGTCTCGCACCTAACGATATGTATGAAACCAATAACTAAAAGCAAAGACCCAACAATTTACGTAGTTCGGCTTGATGGCCTATGTCCCCAAGTCAAGTCAATCTCACGGAACCAATTCACTGATTAGGGAGAATTTACAATAGACATACCTCAATCACACTGTGCATGGGACCCACTCAACAAAAATTTCACTTTGACAATATTACCCTCACTAATCTGAATCCGGATCTTTTCCCCATTGGGGGCTTCCTGACCACAAAAACTAGTGGGTCCCACTGGTTTTGAAAAAGTTTTTATTTTTATTTTTTCCAAAAAGTGTTTTTTACCATGGCCCCCACTGATATTTGTGGTTAGGAAGCGTCTGGGAGCACTTTGTGCTCCCCGTCAGGGTCACTGATCCGGACTCCACTACTCTACCTATAATAAAAAAAAAATACCAAAAATAAATATACTAAGGAAACTCTACTGATAATAGCTCATTCTACTTAGAAGAAAACCTACTTAATAGAGTATTTGTTCACTACCAACCTCACGCCCCGTACAATTCAAATGTACTCAAAGGGTTTTGCTCTAGTTTGATGGGAAGTAAGCCTCTTATTTATAGGCCAAGGAAAGGTAAGATTTTACTACAATTCAACAAATGAATTGTGTCTGATAGTATTTGCAATAAATGTTACCTACACTTTTGTCTCCCCAATCCATTTTTCACATTTGCAAAGATGTAGCCAACTTCATCATTTAGTTGATGACCACCATTCATTTAGGGCCTGTTTGGTTACATGAATTTGAAGACTTCAAATTTACGTCTTCAAATTTATGGAGTATGTGGAATGAAATATGTGAATTCATCCTGAAAAACTACTTGGTCGACGTGATTTTTGTGAATGCACAAATGTTTAGCGCTTTTATAGTAGGAGTCTATAGATTCAAGTTTTTAGTGTAAAACGATGAATCTCTAGATTTCATGAATCCAGTGATTTTCACAACCAAACAGGTATAAATCTCGCATTCATGAATCCAGAGACTTGAAAACTCTAAATTCATGTAACCAAAAGGCCCTTAATGCATCAATGCATTTCCTACATAGAGTGGTCCATCTCTATATTTTTAAAACCTCAATGCAACCAAACTTTCCTTCCCATGTGCTCACAAGTTGACCTTTTCTTATTTTTAGGCACTCCCAAGGGCCTTTAAAACAAATTTCATTAAGAGAGAGACATATTTGAACAGTGTAACTGCAAACTTCTTTATTTTTTTTGGTAATTCAGTCTTTCATTCAAAGGCAGAATCTGAGGCAAATTGAGTACAAAGATCAATAAGCCAAGGAGAGGAAGATGGCCAGATTGTCTTTCCTTGAAGAGACATGGCCTTCCTGGCTAGAGAGTGAGCAATAGAATTCATCTCCCTAGAGGCATACTCGAAAGAGCAAGTAGAAAAACTTTGAGTTACAAACAAAATATCCGAAATGATAGACTGCACTTCCATAGATCTACATTCCACTGACCAGTCAAGGCATTCTATCAAAGTAGCACAGTCAGGCTTGAAGACAATATTCATCAACCCTTCACTTACCGCCCACTGAGATGTATGTAGGATAGCCAGGGCCTCCGCTTCAAGACTATCCTTAGAAAGGATTGGGGAAGAAATAGCTCCCAGAATCTTCAAGCCTTTGTCAAAAGCTATAAGTCCCACGCCACCATTCACATCATCAAGGGGGAGGGCCGCATCACACCAAATCTGGGATTCCCATAGATCGCTAGCTGAAAGAGTTGGATGAATTTCATGCTCATTGCCCTCATCCACCAGATCAAAAGAGATGGGCGCCATTAGTGTTTGAGTCACATTCCAAAATTCAGCATGAGTACATTGGGCCTTAATCATTATTTCTTCTGGTCTTGGGCCTTTGCCTCTAAACATGACTGCATTGTGGGCTAGCCAAAGACCCCAGCAAACAAAGGCAAAATGGCTAAAGTATTTCCTCCCAATCTCCCTAGGTGGGAAGTTGATTTTCTCCCATTGTTTAATAACTTCTGGGAGAGAAACCAAGTGATCTTGGGGAATCATGAAGTTCAATCCACTTCCAAACCAAATTGCTTCTACATAAGGGCATTTGAATAACAAATGGGCCGATGTTTCAATCTCTTTGCCACATCTTCTACAAAGTGGATTAATTTGTATTCCTCGGTGAGCAAGGCCACTCCCAGTTGCCACACCTTCGGCACTAACCCTCCATAAAAATTTTCTAATTTTAGGGAGTGTTTTGCATGATCGAATTCTTTTCCAAACTCTTTTTGAAATCATCTCCCAATCTCTTTTTCTTGAAGATGTGGGCAGACCTTGCATGGCATGATCTCTTTGATTTTGTAGAAGATGACCAGGACTCTTAGTTGAGAAAATGCCATTGCTAGCTCCATCCCAAATTTGTTTGTCCTCATTGAGCATGATGGGAATTTTTTCCTTTGAGTATAGTCTTAGCATCACTTGGGCTGAACAATTGTTTTTTAACTCCACATTCCAAGACCTAGAGTGTTGAATCATGAGTTGGGCCACATGAGAGATTGTGCAGTTTATGGGCTTTGAACCTGATACCTTAAAATCCACTTTTGCTCGAATCCAATTACTTTCCCATGGATCAATTTGATCTCCAGAACCTAATTTCCACATAAGTCCATCTTTCAAGACCTTCAATCCCACCATGATACTACGCCAAGCCCATGATGGGTTATGGCCACTTCTTACTTCTAACAGTCCACTTTGAGGGAAATATATTGCCTTCATAGTTTGGGCCCACAAATGAGTTTGGTTCTTTCCATAATCTCCATGCAACTTTACATAGTAAGGCCCTATTGTGAAGTATAGGATCCCTTAGACCCAGCTCACCATTCTCTTTGGATTTGCACATTCTAGCCCAAGAGATCCAATGAATTTTCTTCTCATCTTCCTTTTGTCCCCAAATAAAATTGCTCATAGCTTTTTGAACTTCATCATGATGACTGTTTGGAAGAGAGAAATGAGAGGCTGCATATGTAGATAGAAAGGTAGCCACTGATTTGATTAAAGTCACCTTTCCGTCAGCAGAGAGCAAGTTATTTTTCCACCCCTTGATTCTACCACAAGTTTTCTCAGAGAGGCTTTTAAATGCGTCCTTTTTTGACACTCCAATCTTCGACGGGAGCCCAAGATATTTTGTGGGCCCCGAATTGTAGGGTATTTTAAGCGCTCTAGAGAACCATGTCTTGAATCTTCTGTGAGTGTTGGGGCTAAAGGTCATTGATGACTTTTTCAGATTTATCTCCTAACCACTTGCATTGCAATATAGATTTAAGCAGTTGTTTAACTCACTCACTTGATCAAGTTTAATATGAGAACAAAGTAGACAATCATCAACAAATAAGAGGTGGGAGATGGGTGGGGCTCTTCCTCTAATGCTTATCCCCTTAACAAGGTTTTCTCTTTCAGTATTCCCTATAACAGCTGAGAGTACCTGGGAGCATATAATGAAGAGGAAAGGAGATAGGGGGTCACCTTGTCTAATTCCTCTGGTGGGTGTGAATGAATTTTTATCTATGCCATTTACTAGAAGAGTATAGGATACCGAGCAAATACATTCCATAACAAGGGACACCCATCTCTTTGCAAAACCCATCTTGAGCAAGCCAACCTTAATAAAAGGCCACTCCAATCTATCGTAGGATTTCTTCATATCTAGCTTTAAGGCTAAGAACATGGCTTTTTCCTTCTTGTTCTTTATGTTTTGGAACATCTGAAGGGCAATGAATATGTTGTCTGAGATCAGTCTGTTTTGGACAAATGCTGACTGGTTGGGGGCAATAATATCAGGTAGTAGCTCCTTCAACCTTCTGCCATTATCTTGGGGAGAATTTACACCACCACACCACACAAGATTATGGGTCTAAAGTTCTCAGCCTTGTTAGGGTTTACAGTCTTAGGGATAAGACATATGAAGGTACGATTGAGGTCTTGGTTCAACTTACCATGCTCAAAGAATTCAATAATGAATATGTAGATGTCATCCTTAGTAATGCACTAGAACTGTTGATAAAATAAGAGGGGGGGGTACCCATCTAGCCCTGGCCTCTTTTATGGGCCCATATTTGCTAAAGCTTTGTGGACCTCTTCTTGGGTAGGAACAATGCAAAGTTTAGAATTTAATTCATTAGGAATAATGCACTCTACTTGCTGTAGGACCGTGTCCAAAGCCTCATAGCTAATTCATTCTGAGGTCAGGGCCTTCTCAAAGTGTTGCCCAAGCTCCATGTATACCTCTTCAACAGTCTTGGTCCACTCCCCATTGCTCAACTTGAGTTTCAAGATCTGATTTTTTTGTCTCCTTTAGAGTGTAGAAGTATGAAAAAAAGATGAGTTGTAGTCCCCTTCTTTGATCCAATTTATTCTAGACTTTTGTCTCCATAGAGTATCTTCCCTTTCAAGTTGCTCCTCTAATTGATTTTGGATCACCGCTTCTAATTTCAGATTTTCTTCAAAGGTGGGTTTACTTTGCAACACAACGAAACGATCCTTTAAGACAGCAATTTGTGTTTGGATGTGGCCAAAATTTTCTTTATTTCACTTTCTTAAAGGCCCTTGACATCTACACGTTTTCTTGAATGATATCTCATCTACATTACCCTCCACCGGTTTAGACCAAGAGTCTTGAATCACATTCTTACATTGATCACTTCTCAACCAAGCAACCTCGAAGCGAAAAGGTCTACGCCCTTTTGAGAGACCTCCCTCTGTGTCCACAACAATTGGATTATGGTCTGAAGCAAACACTGGTTTAACAAAAACAATAGTGTCTTCAAACTGTAGTCTCCATTCGGTGTTTGCGAGCGCTCGATCCAAACGGACATGAATCACATTAGATCCATTTCTCTTATTGCTCCATGTGTACACTGGCCCATTTGCACCTAAATCAAGAAGTTGACACTGATCCATCATATTCCTAAAGGCCCCAGTGTCTCTAAGCACAACTCTGTTCCCACCTTCTTTTTCAAACCAACTGAGATGAGAGTTGAAGTCCCCAACTGCAATCCACTTATCAGTTCTATATCTTCCCATAGAAATTATTTTTTCCCAAACCTTATGCCTGAGTTGCTTGTTGGGTTCGCCGTACACACACGAAAGATAGAAGCTGTTGTTCTCCTGATCAGTAACTTCACAGTCAATCAAGTTGAGACCTTTTTTCAAGATAGAGATTTTCACTTGAGATTGCCAAAACAAAACCAATCCACCTGCAATTCCCCTTGGGGGAACTACACAAATTCCACCCCCATAATTCAAGCTCTTGACAGCTTTCATAACCTAATCATCAACACTTTTTGTTTCCATTATGAAAACAATCTGTGGGTAATCAGATTTTAGGTAGTTCCTTAGAGCCCGGACTGTCCGTGGGTTCCCATCCCACGACAGTTCCAACTGAAAAATTTCATTGAAACCTATGGGACTGATCCCCAGTCACCACGGGTTCGGAGGATAAAAAATGTCCACCAAGAGAAAGCCTTTTGTCACTAATCTTTACTTCCTTCAAGTTGTGTTTCACTCCTAGAGCAATTTCCTTCTTTGTCCTCTTTTTGTATTTTTGGCCTTTTTTAACTTGGGAAGTTGGTTCAGTTATAACCACCTTGTGACTCCTTGCCTCTTTCTTCATGTTGGTTTTTTGTCGTTTGGTTCTCTAAGATATAGAGACGAGTTCAGTGTATTATGGATAAAATGGCAATGAAGATGGTGGGGTGGGTCAAGGTAGTGCATTGGTTTTGAGGGAGAGTGAGAAATTTGGGATGGTTAAGGCTATTGGATTTGACCAAGGAGGGGGGCAAATTGAAAGTAGAGACATTGGGGGTAGAGTTCGTTGAATGAGGAGTCAAAAAGGACATGACAGATGTGTTAGGTAGGCGGTCAAAACCAGGTGGAACATTGGGAAGACATTTAGGCTTGGGATTTGAGTCAACTAAAGAAACTTTAGCCATATGGGAAAGGAGAGATAAAATAGCTTCAGATTGTTTAGGCTTTTTCATAAGGAAAGATTGGATCGATGGAGCCATTGGTAGTAGAGCTGGGGGTGATTGGTTGGACAGTTGACAATCAGATGAAAATGTTTGCAAGATACTAGGTAAAGCCGTTTGAAACTTGCCATCTATTTCTGCCATTTTTCTGGTACTCTGAGTAAGCTATTTGCTACACTAATCAGACATCTGAAACCTTGTGGATGAAGTTTCTTTAACGTTCATATCCATACTGCTCTTGGAAAACTTCGGTTGAGACACCCTCTTCTTTGGCGACGACAACAAGTTAACAGTAGGAGTCTACGATATTTTAGGCTTCAATATAACCTCCTTTTCATTTTTCCAAAGCCTCCCATCTAGCATTATTGCTCTATTTTCAGTGCTTCCTTTCGGTTTGGGCAAACCCAAGCAGATGATAGAGGAGTTACAGCCATGAATGGCTTGGTGTGATTTGTGTTCTTCGAACCACCTGAGACACCTATTATCTTCATGGCCAAAAGTTCCACAAAAAAAGCACACTAACTGTAGCTTCTCGTATTTCACCAAACTTGAAAGGTTTCTCCTGATTCTCTTCTAACTTTCACCCAAAATTTAATGGATTTTCTTATATCCAAAGTAATACGTGCACGAATGAATTGAGTGAAGCTATCGAATTGCATTGCTACAATCTAAAACAATTTGAGAGGTGCACCAATCTTTTCAACAATCATGAAAGCAACTTCACCATCCATTAGCTCTTTAGGTAAAACATGAAGTTGTACCCAAAACTCGCACTGAGTGAAAGAGTTAGCATGAACTTTCGTTTCTCTTTTGAGAATCATTAGGTTGTTTGCAACTGTCCATGGACCTTCAGCAATGGTATTGAGAATGTCCATCTCCTGCACAACAAAACATTCAATTCGTCCCCAACCATTGGTTGAATCTTGTCCAAGACTTGAGAAAGAGCCGTTTGGGAGATGCCTTCAGATGCTACAGCTCCACTAAAGTGGTCCAATAAAAGATCACTTAGCTGATTCTCATTAAAAGTCCAAGATCCATCCAATTTCTTCAATTTTAAAATCTTGTTTGTCTTTCTCCTTTGAACAGTAGAGGCGTGGAAGAAGGCTGAATTTTTGTCTCCCAATTTAATCCAATCAATTCTAGATTTTTGATGCCGAAGCATCTCTTCTCTAGCTAGCTCCTCATCAACCAGATCCTTCAATCTATCTTCCTCATCCATAAATTCCTTGTTGTTGGGACCTAGCGCTGGAGAGGCGCCACAGTTTTGATGCCAGGCTCTTGCCTAATGTCCCCCATCCCCATCCATAAATCCGTGTTGGGACCTCGAGGTGAGGTTGCCTAAGGGGGGTAGTTGCTAGCTACATTATAAGAAAAATTAGTGGCACCGTATCCATAGGTCCGGACTTCTGGAGTAATGGCAAGCACTTGATCCTACAATTAGTATCAGAGCCTTGGTGATTCGGTAATTCGATAGAACCGAATTAGGGTTCTTGTGAGTTTTATTTCTAATTCGGTTTGTATAATCTCATATGGCATATAGGTTTGATTACTGTTCAAATTCTTGGTTATATATGCTTTTGCTGCTTATATAGTCTACCAATTGGTGTTCAATTCTCTAATTTTTTTGACCTATTTGATTCAGTAATTGCGATAACCTATGTGTGAGATTGAATTCTGATAGATTAATTACGGATTTAATATGTGGGAATAACATGTGCTAGTAATCTGACTTTTTGTTTGCATTATTAGTTCATTATTGTTAGCTAGGCACTTTATTTGGTTTATATTGGCCGTGTGCATTAACAATTATGCATAGTTTGATGCTGCTGTAAATTGCACATGCTTAGCAACAATTTGTGGTTAGATTAGTTCTTGTAATTAATTTTCAGAATTGTTTATATCAGTATTTTTTTAATTATTTCTTGTATATACTGATTTGTGAGATTTACATGGGTAAAAGTGGAGTTTAGTAAGGAGTTGAGTCTATTTGGGGAGGAGAAAGAGGATTCTCCTCCTGGTGTGGTTTCCACAAGCTCTAGTAGAGCTGTAGGTTTCGGTGAAAACCTTAAGTACCTGTCTGGGAGCTCCAATGGGGAGTTCTAGGGTAGACATAGAAAAATTTGATGGGATTGGGGATTTTGGAATATGAAAGAGGAAGATTAGAGCTCTCATGACCCAACAAACACTTCTTAGGGCAATAGATGATCCTGATGCTTTCTTTGAAAGCACAGACCCTGTATTAAGGACTGAAGTGATGGAGAATGCAATTGGTTGTATGCTCTGGAACATCACTGATGGTGTTATTAGGTGCCTAGATGAAGATGATAACACTCCTATCAAAATGTGGACAAAACTTGAACAAATTTATCAAAAAAAGAACTTTCTTTGAAAGCATAGACCATGTATTGAGGACTAAGGTGATGGAGAATGCAATTGGTTGCATGCTTTGGAACATCACTGATGGTGTTATTAGGTGCCTAGATGAAGAGGATAACACCCCTATCAAAAATGTGGACAAAACTTGAACAAATTTATCAAAAAAAAGAACTTGGGTAACATGATTTATTTAAAAGAAAGATTGTATGGCTTTAAAGTAGTATCAAACGCTTTCGTTGCTCCAAAAGTCCGGACCTGTGGATACGGTCCCACTATTTTTTTTTTGGTTAAATAGGCGCTTTATATTAATACTAAGATATAAATATTACATAGAAACTAGGAACGAAAGTAATTGTGGCCATTCCAGTCTTGCTCGATAATAACCGAGAGCCGGTTTGGCAAATGTTCAACCTGAAGTTCTACTTCATTCTCGTTTGAAACCAAACTATCCAAAAAGTCAGCGGCTGCATTAACCTCCCTCAAATGATGTATGAAGACACAATGGCGAAACATAGGTCGCATTCCCCAAATATCCTCTAAAATATCACGAGTTGACCATAATGCTTCACTAGGTTGAGCAATTTGCTAGATTGCTAGAGTGGAATCACTGCGAATCTCGACACAGGAATAATCTCGATGACATGTGTATCGCATACCCAATCTAATTGCTGTCAATTCCATACGTATGACACTAGGTGAAGGACAGCCACCTGCTATAGCAAAGAGAACCTCAACAACAGAATTTCTTCCAATTGCTCCATATCCCCCATGATACGAACCAGAGGTGGGTGAGCGAACTGAACCGTCACAATTAATTGCAACCCAGTGAGAGGGAGGTTTAGACCAGAAAAGACACAATTCAGCCGAGAGAGCATAGTTAACAGGAATTCGCCAATTTGAGAAGAAAGAGCGATGACTGGGAGAATCCTTCACACATTGGACCAGATGAGAAAAACGATTTTGGGTATCACCCAATATGAGATTCAGCATCACACAGGCTCGTCTCCTCTCATTTCGATAAAGAATGAAATTATGAGATTCCCATAATCGATAAACTGTGGCTGTAAAACTGAATTTACGAACCTGCATCATAAGAGAGTCACCTAGATAGTGAGAATGGAGCCATTGAAGTTTATCCGATAGCGATGAAAGAGAAGCACGATTAAACCCATTCAATTGCAAGACAGCGCGCCAGATCCAAGCGGAAATAGGGCAATTAAAGAAGAGATGATCCTTTGTTTCAGGCGTTGAATCACACTGTGAGCAACGTAGATCTTCTGTAATTCCCATGTTAAAAAGACATGATTTTGTTTGTAATCTTCCTTTAATCGCCAACCAGGTAATGAAAGAAAACCAAGGTTGGTGCAAAGGAAACCATATCAAAGAGGCCTAGTCCATTGGTAGGGGACGAACCCAAATGCATTCCCACGCACTTCGAAGAGAAAATTTACCGTGTTTTTAAGGCAGCCACACTGGAGTATCTGGCTGCAAAGATGAATAACAGTGGATTAATTTAATCTCAGGTAAACGGTTTTGAATAACCAAATCAGTTGAAGATGTAATCCACCCACTCCCTCCACTATGCACGTTTCTTAACTGAGAGACACGATCCAAAGCATTTCTCCCCAAAGCTTGAGAAATGAGACAACTCACTTCATCTAAAGATCCAAGTGGCAACCAAGGATCACTCCACAAAAGAGTGCTATTTCCATCTTTTAAAAAGTACCGGATTAAGCCGCGAGCCTTAGAGCGAAGCCGGAGAATTGATCTAAAAGAATTTGAACAAATCATTGGAATTAAAATGCACCCGAGAGAGGCTTTGCGTAACCATTGATGTCGAACAAAATTTACCCAAATGGAATTATGGGTAGAACACGGATTCCACAAATGTCGAATTAAAGCCGCATCATTCCATTCCCGTAATCGCGTTGAATCCAATCCACCTTCTGTTTTTGGACAACATACTTGAGTCCAAGCCACTTTGAAAGAGCCAGAAACCTTTCCACCAAGCCAAAGGAATCGAGACATTCGATGCTCAATAGAGGAAATGATACAAGCAGGTAGCTTGAAGACTGAGATCCAATATAACGGCTATCCCTAGGTAACCGAGCGAAGCAAACAGAGCTGACCAGCATATGATAAAGATTTGGCCCGCCATGAAGTGAGTCGACGATCAATCATATCCAATAAAAAATTAAAATCACTCCGTTTCAAAGACATGGAAGACAGAGGATTCCAAGATATCGAATCAGCATTCGACCCTCCGCAAACCCCAACTGAGAATAATAAGAGATTTGATTGTTGAGGAGCATGCCGCAAAAAAGATAGCAGATTTAGTTCGGTTAACAGAAAGACCCGAAAGATCATGAAACCAATCCAATAGACTGGCCAAAAAAGTAGCATTTGATTCAATTCCCTTCCCAAAAATAAATACATCGTCCGCAAAGCATATACTTGTAATTTTGGGTTGAGCACAATAAGGGTGGAATTCAAAAAAATCTTGATCCGCCAAAGACGCCAAGGAATCTGTAAAGACCTGTAAGATGAGATTAAAGAGAAAAGGCAACAAAGGGCAACCTTGTCGAAGACCATGATTTGCCGTAAACATCTGACTTTCCGAGCCATTGATAGATACAACATAAGATGCATTAATAACACATTGAGTAATCCAAGTAATCATCTGAGAAGGTAAGTCCAGCTTTGCCAAAAGAGTAAATAAGAAACTCCACTGAACCGAATCATAAGCTTTTTGTAAATCAATTTTTGCTGCAAACCGAGGTGTACCAAGAGTTTGGGATAACCAGCCCTTGACTAAGATATTATCCAAAGCCCCCCCCCAAAAAACCCCACACAAAAAAAACAAACACAACCCCCCCCAGAAGAAAAAACCCAAACAAAAAAAAAAAAAAAAACAAACCAAGGGAAAAAACCACCCCCCCCCCCCCCCCCCCCCCCCCTACCCCCCCCCCCAACCACCCACCCCCCCCCCCCAACCCCCCCGCGCCCCCCCCCCCCCCCCCCCCCCCCCACACCCCCTCAACACATGCCCTAAAATCCTCCAAAAATCCCCCCAAAATAGCACCATGGGGATTTGAACACGAGACTTCCTAACTCTAATACCACTTCTCGGATCAAGTGCTTGCCTTTGCTCCCAAAGTCCGGATATGTGGGTATGGTGCTACTAATTTTCCTTATACCGTAGCCAGCAACTACCCTGGTTTGAGTTTGGATCTAGACGGGACCTTGGGCAACCTTAGCACAGCCTGGCGAGGTCCCAAGGGGAAGGGTAAAAGAAATGACAATCATATTTAATAAAATTCTTAACAACAAGATAATCATTGTGAAAGGGAATTTAACAAGATGATAGACAAGTCTTGGTCATCTTATTTACTCTTCTCCCCAGTACTGACCAAATCTTGAGTTAATTTCTTAAACACATCTAGATTTTTGTCTAGATTGATAATAGAATCCATTTTAAAACTATACAATCTTTCTTTTAAATAAATCATGTTACCCAAGTTATTTTTCTAATAAATTTGTTCAAGTTTTGTCCACACTTTGATAAGGGTATGTTATCCTCTTCATCTAGGCACTTAATAACACCATCAGTGATGTTTCAGAGCATGCAACCAATTGCATTCTCCATCACCTTAGTCCTCAATATAGGGTTTATGCTTTCAGAAAAAACATCAAGATCATCTATTGCCCAAGAAGTCTTTGTTGGGCCATGAGAGCTCTAATCTTCCTCTTCTATATTCCAAAATCCCTAGTCCCATCAAAATTTTCTATGTCTACCTTGGAACTCCCCATTGGAGCTCCCAGACTTGGGTACTTAGGGTTTTCACCAGACCTACAGCTCTACTAGAGCTTGTGGAAACCACTGGGAGGAGAATCCTCCCCAGGTAGACTCAGCTCCTTACTTAACTCCACTTATTACCCTGGTAAATCTCACAAATTAGTATATACAAGAAATAATTTAAAAATACTGATATAAACAATTCTGAAAATTAATTACAAGAATTAATATAACCACAAAGTGTTGCTAAGCATGTGCAATTTACAGCAGCATCTATGCATAATTTTAACGCACACGACCAATATAAACCAAATAAAGTACCTAGCTAACAATAATGAACAGATAATGCAAACAAAAAATTTGATTATTAGCACATGTTATTCCCAGAGATTAAATCAATAATTAATCTATCAGAATTCAATCTCATACATAGGTTATCACAATTACTAAATCAAATAGATAAAAAAAATTAGAGAACCGACCACCAATTGGTAGACTACAGAAGCAGCAGAAGCATATATAACCAAGAATTTGAACAGTAATCAAACCTATATGCCATATGAGATTACACAAACCGAATTAGAAATAAAACTCACAAGAACCCTAATTCGGTTCCATTGAATAGCCGAATCACCAAGGCTCTGATACCACTTGTAGGATCAAGCGCTTGCCGTTGCTCCAAAAGTCCGGACCTGTGAATACGGTGCCACTAATTTTTCTTATAATGTAGCCAACAACTACCCCGGTTTGAGCTTGGATCTGGGCAGGACTTTGGGCAACCTCAGCACAGAGCATTGCGAGATCCCAACAATTCCCCCCCAGATCCAAAGCGAGATTTTGGGATAACTGAACCTCAACACAACCCGGCGAGGCCTTAAAATCATTAAAAATCCCCCCCCCCAAATACCACCATGGGGATTCGAACACGAAGACCTCCTAGCTCTAATACCACTTGTAGGATCAAGCACTTGCTGTTGCTCCAAAAGTCCGGACCTGTGGATACGGTCCCACTAAGGGACTAATTTTCCTTATAATGTAGCCAGCAACTAACTCAGTTCGAGTCTGGATCTAGGAGGGACCTTGGGCAACCTCAGCATAGCCTGGCAAGGTCCCAACAATTCCCCCAGATCCAAAGCAAGATTTTTGGATAATTGAACCTCAGCACAACCCGGCGAGGCCCTAAAATCCTCCAAAAATTCCCCCCAAATACCACTTGTAGGATCAAGCGTTTGTTGTTGCTCCAAAAGTCCGGACCTATGGATACGGCGCCACTAATTTTTTCTTATATTGTAGCCAGCGACTACCCTGGTTTGAGCCTGGGATCGGGCGGGACTTTAGGCAACCTCAACACAGCTTGGCGAGGTCCCCAACACTTGTAATTTGCCTTTTTCTGAATCAACTCAATATGAATTTCAGCCCTTTAATTTTCTCCTTGACTATACCAAATTCCATCCTATTCCACCTCTTAAATTCTTTCTTGCAATTCTCAGTCCTTTGACATAAAGGGTGCATGTCATCCCTATTTTCGTTGGTCCTCCAACCATGATCTGCCACCTCTTTACACCGGGGATGTCTCATCCACATTTCCTCAAAACGAAAGGGACGATTCCCTCTGACTTACCCCCTTTCGAGTCCAGAAGTAGTGAATTATGATCTGAGCAAAAGGCTAGGTTGATGGTTACTGCGGCATCTTCAAAGAGCATACTCAAATTAACATTGGCTAACACTTGATCAAGTTTGATCCGAATGTTGGCAGAGCCTCTATGCCTATTGTTCCATGTGAAGTCAGGCCCACACAAACCCAAGTCCGTTAAGCCACATTGAGAAACCATATCTTGGAATTGTTTAATATCCCTTCCTCCTTTGATGTTTCCACCTGCTTTCTCATGCCTGCTTAGAAAACTATTAAACTCGCCCAAACATACCCAAGCTCTTGCTCTTTGTCTACTAATACTTATTATTTGATCCCACACTTTTTGCCTTTGATGCTTAATGGGGTCCACATAGACACATGAGAGAAAGAAAAAAAAAAAAAAAAAAAAAAGATCTGGCTTCAACCATCACTTCCACATCCATTACATGCTCATTAGCTGATATTAATTTAACCTGAATGCCATTTCTCCATAGAAGTGCAAGCCCTCCAGCCGTGCCCAAAGCATTAAAACAAAAATAGTCTCCATCATTTTACATTGTTGGCTTTTAGTTTCAACTATGAACATAATATCTAGATGTTCAGATTTGGGGAGATTTTTAAGAGCCCAAACTGCCCTGGTACTCCCCAGACCTTGGCAATTTTAGCTAAGGTCCTCATATGGACCCGTGGGACTGATAAACCCCAGTGGCCATGGGTCCAGATTCTAAAAAATGATCACTTTCCTCTAGCTGATGTAGAAATGCTTCTGAGAGATCCAAAATTTTCTTCATTTGACGACCTGTTTTGCACTTAGAAACCGTTCTGGATGGTTCAACAATGTTCAGGTTGTTTCTTTTTCTGGAGATGGATTGGGCCATTGGATTTTTGTTTATTCTTAATGAAGGTGGGTTCGGGCATTCTGTTGTGGGATGGATAGAGCTTTGAGTCATCAGACACGTGGGCCTAATTTGCAAAGGAGGAGTGTTATTTGGGCTTAAGTGGGTTTTGGAGTGTGAGCTAAGTAGTACTATGCCTATAACATCATCTCCTCCAACCAACGAACATAGAAATCCTATGACACTTTATGCCTATGGTTGTCAAGGTAATCGACAACTATAACTTTATAAGTCTGGTCATCAACATGCCTAAGATAACCAGTCTGAGGGAATACACAATTTGGATAGGGAAGTCCTGATGGAGGGGGTATTTGGGGAAACATGATAGAAACAAAAAAATAAAAAAATATGGGAAAACTACGAAACTTGCAGGAAAAAGTCCCATGTTTCCACAAAATTTCCCAAGTTTTCCATGAAATTTGAGAATTTTTTTTTCTCATGAACCAACTGGTCTAGCTTGGTTGAACCATATTTCGATAGGTTTCGAGGTTTCAACAAGTTTCAACAAAATTTCGACTATTTCGATCGAAACGACTTTTTTCGATCCCTTAGTTTTTAGTTTCGAGATTCCCAAAATGAGAAATTTTGGTGGAAATTTCGCAAGTTTCGATTGAATTTTGTTCTTTGGACAACAAGAGGCCCATAATTTAAAACATGGGAAGCTTGCATTTGAGGGTCATTCGGTGGGGGTGTTATGGTTAATTGGATTGAGGGGATGACTCTGTTGAGTAGCAACAAAAGAAGGGAAAGTTGACTTTGGTATGTCAGGGGCTTTGGGTTGAGTCAGGTTGCAATTTGCGAAGTGATTCAATAAGGAAATAATGGCAAGAGAGTGGCATGGGCGTTCGGAGGTAGTCTTGGATAGGATGAGGCAACTGGTTCTGGGCGTCAAGATTAAGCTAGATGGCTCTCATCTCAATCTGAGCATTTGCAGGAGATGATATAAATGGTTGAGGTAATTGACAGGGGATGATTTCAGAAAAACTTTCCTCATACTTATCATTAGAATGGCACTATTGCTAGATGGACCTGTTGATAATCGAGCCTCCTGTGTCTCGGGCTCCCTCATTGGTTGAGGCACATGGCAATCTGCCCTCCATTGTGCGATCAGCTCCTTTCTTGGATTCCTCACTATTAGAAATTGGAATTTCTTCATCCCTATTGTCTCCGGTCACCGGAATCTCTCTTTCTGGTGCATACTCCGAGCTGGACCCTTCATTCTCAACGGAATATTGTTTAGTGAAGATTATTTTGGTCATTTTGACTAATTGAGTATCCATTATCGTACCCCAGATTTCCTCTGCACATTTCGGTTTGGGCCTTTCTCTGCAAAAACTAAGCTCGTTGCATCCATGATTTTCACAGTGCATTTGAGGTCCTCAAATTTCTTTATGCACCGACCTTCCTCATGGCCAATTCTTCAACAGAAAATGTAGTAAGTCGACAATCTCTCATACTTGACTGCAACTTCCATTGATGGCCCCTGAGAGCTAGTAACTCTGATGTAATCTCGAAGGGATTTTAAGATGTTGATTCGCACTCTGGCTCTTAGATACGATACTTTTGTACCAAACTGCATACCATTGATCAACATAATTGAGCTGGTCTCCCCCATTTTTCTTACTAATTTCATAGGAATAATATGGTCCATAAACTCAGCCGGCAAAGAGTGTATTTGTACAGCAAAGAGTGTATTTGTATCCAGAAATCACAGTATTTAAATTCCCAGTTATTCCTTTCATTCCATGGTTCTAGAGGATGCTAATATTGGAACAAAAATTTCCTATCTTCCAGAGTTATGATTTCCACTCTGTGACAAGTGTTCTAGGTCTAAGAAGACCCTCAGTTACCACTTGCTTTCTGAAAGTCCTACCTTCCATCAAATATCCTGCAAGAGTATTTTCCCATGATTTTGTGACTCACAGCTCATCTGCTACATCAAGAGTAACCTCATCATCTAATTCATTCAAACTGTAATCCGCTTTGGGAGTGTTGACCTGAGAAGATGGCTAATAGGAAGGAGACGTGGGTCTTTGCCCATAAAATTGTGTGGTGTCCAGATGAAGACATGACTTACAGGTTTGTGAAATGAGAGTGAACAAAGACAAAGAAAAGGGAGTAATCAAACGGAAACATTTTCAAAGACATGCCGGAGGGCGAAGAGGTGTAACGACAAAGATTTGATGTTGTATAGAAACTAATATAATAGCAACTAGATACAACAGTGACAATAGTATATCTCAATATAAACCCCATACTCAGAGTTAAAAGATTAGGTACTTTGAGAACAAATAGAAATTTCTTGACAAATTCAGCAACATTTTTGTATTGTAAGAAAAACCTTAAGCTAAAGAAACGGATTTAGTAGAAGAATTAACCTTTGTAAGTCAGGTTTTGATATTGACATGGGTGGAGAACAATTGTGGATAGAAGTGTTGAATAAAACCCTAAATATATGTTTATTTTATGGAATAAAATGAAGTGAGAAAAAACCGATGGTAAAAGTACATTATTTCCATTGAAATTCTAAAACATGGTTTCTTTGGTTTATTGGATTGGGAAAGTAAGCATAGAAGCTCCTTTAATTTAAGATAGCTTGTTTACTGACATAACACCCAACTTTTTCTATCTCATTTCTTTAAAAAAAAACTTTTAAGTGAGACTTTGTAAGAAAGGGAGAATATATATATATATATATATATATATATATATATATATATATATATATATTTTTTTTCCAACAAAATCCTTTCATTTCTTTTTATGTTCCCTCGCTCAACTATTAGTACGTCTCACACGCTTATTTTTTTCATCCATTTTATCTTGCAAAAGAAAAAAAAGCTAGTAGTGGGGACCTATTGACATATGATGTTCTAACCCACTATGCTAAGTTAGTAGTCATTGTGTATGTGTGGTTACTTATACTATGAGTTTATTTGTTTGCAAAATAAAAAGTGTTGGAAAAGTTGTACACTTAGATCTTACATTTTAATCGGGTAGGAGGAGGGTGCTTCATCTTCTCTTGAAGGTGGAATCATGGAAGTCGCCGGAGTTCAAGTTTGAAGAAAGGCTTGAAGAACTCCAAAGAGCAAGCTAGGAGAAGCGAAATCAAGTCGTTGAAGCACTTGTGAGAAGTGAGAACTCAACATACTCGCATGAAAACGAACGGAGAGAGAGAAATGGAATCTGCTCATTCCGGCGATCAAACAGTTCACCCAGTTCAGAGTGTTTTCAATAATCGATTTCTACCTCTAACAATTTGTTTTCGAACCAAAGAAAGAGAAATCGTGAAATTTCGAGTGACTTTTGCTGGTTTGTTGGAGAATCGACGATTTTCGGTCAATATCGGTTTCACATTGCTTTTCGTTTCGGTCCTTGGCGAACTTGGCGAATTTTGCCTAATTTCAGGTGAAATTCGCTAAAACATCCTACCGTGGGTGGGAGGCAAATAATGGAAAGGATAGTAGATTTTTCTAGCTTTATTGAATTGTTCTTGGAGAGAGAGAGAAGATGTGGATTCTTATATTTTCAAAATTTTCTTAAAGAAGAGGATTTTTTTTTTTTTTTTTTTTTGGGATATGAGGTTCATCCGGGCCAGCTTGCGCGCACCATGATTTACATCCTCAAGGGAGCTTTTTTATATTAATGCCGCCAAGTTAAAGAAGAGGATTTTGTTTTTATATTGGACATGTATCATGAATTTAACCATATGGATTGAAAAATTTTCCCTTCATGTAGCTAGATGATCTAATCTCATTTCTTCCTTATTTTTACCACTCTTAGTTGTTTATAAAAAATGATAGAATGCAACTCACTAATCATTATATTTGTAGATAGGAATGTATAATTTATACATATTGAAGAAGGGAAATGAGTGGACTTTCTACAAAATAAAAGTATCCATAAAAGTGTAACAACTTTTAAATGTGGTTTTTATTATAATTTTTGAGTAAAAAATTGACTACATCTAAGAACTTTACTTATGTTACAAAATTAATATATACAAGGAGGCATGTATTGATGACCAAATTGAGATCAACATGGATCAAGAAATCAAGAAAGGCAGCAAAAGTAAAACAAGTGTGAGTAGACTTTCTAAATGCATGACCCATTTTGGATACACGGAAGCATGTTTAATTCTAGCATGTCCCACATTAATTCTAGTATGACCCACATTGTATGGGATGGATATTTTATAATAAGTAAATGATAAGATTTATTTGGATTTAGATAGTCAACTCTTTCTTTTTCTTTTTTTTGGTTGCTAATTCCGGTTTTCAAGGCTTTGCCCTGACTAATCCGGTGTTCGACCCGGGTCGCACACCTGGTTGTGGTGGGTGAGTCTCCCAGCGAAAATTTTTTGCATCCACAAGATTTCAACTGGAACCTTACTTAAGCGGACCAAGCTACTTACCGCTTGGACCAACCCCCGTTTGTGATAATCAACTCTTTCTAACCTTACATAAAAATAAAAGTTTGGATTCTCTACCCGTCGATTAGACCCCCTTCACACCTTTCCACATCTTACGGAGTAGGTCTCATCTCTGGTCTTCTAGTCTTAGAGATAGGATCTCCCCTTAAAATATGCAGTACAGGAGTGGGGGAGGAATACAATCCTCTACCTAGTGAGGTAGAAAATCCAACTCCATAATCAAATGGTTGGAGACCTTATCTAGGACAAGCTTTTCAAGCAAAGGTAGGTGATTTTTTATATGTTGGGGATTGGAGTATTATATAATATCCTATCAGGCTGGATAGAATCGACAATCCCTTTACTAAGAAGTATTGGTCTTACCAATCGAACAACCTTGTGATGGTATAACACAATCATTTCACCGTTGCTTGTGTAAGATGAAAGTAAATTAAATAGATAAGGAGTTTGAGAAGATTATTGTGCCTAATATAAACTACATTAAAGTCAATAACGATAATTTCATAAAAATAAAGAATCAATAATGATGATTTCATTAATTTTTTTTTTTAAGTCAACAATGAAATACGTATTTTAAAAACACACAAAAATTTATGACTTATTTTCCACACTTATGATAACAAGACGTGGAGAACCACGTCCACCGAACAATTTATCCCTTGGCTTCCTTGATAATTGTGCACTCAAACGGTTGGATTTTTTTTTTTTTGTCAAAAAAATAAAAGTCATATCATTAAGTACAAGAATATAAGCTAGGAAACTTGGACGCCAACAAAGTGACATCAACCATGAATAAAAGTGGGATATTCTACCATGATCGAGAGAGGGAAAGACAACGCGCTCCCCTAGCTAAAAAATTAGCAAAAACATTGCGTATAAAATATTTATTGGATCCTCTTTGATTGGTATAGGCTCTGCCTATAAAATATTTATAATAACATTATTACTTCCAAAATAGAGCTCTTCTAAGTGCATCTGCTTCTACTTCTATTGTTGTTTTATTTCCACATCCTTAATAAAAACAAATGACTGTTCTTTCTAGATGATCTTTGATGATTCCTCTGTATTTTGCTTGCATGGAGCTGTTGAGGGCTTTAATAGCTGAACTATTAATGTTTACTTTGAGCCAACCTTCTTAGGAGCTTTCCATTTAACTTCTTTGCCATCTTCAATTTTTGTTGTTTGAGAAAGCTTTCCATGATAATCTTGAGTCAAGTGGAAAGCTAATGTTGAGCATACCATCCGGAGGGCTTTGAGGTATTCATTTATAGTATTTGCATATAAACCATTTACCATGAAAAGAGAAAAATCAACCCTAAATGAATTCACATCTTCTAGAATTTTCACCCCAGCAATTCTCTGTAATTCTTATTTAAAATTGTGACATGAAATCTAATAATTAAACTATTACAATTAATATCCAAACTAACAATTAAATCTAATAAATTTCTAAAATGCTAATGAAAAGTTAGTGAAACAGTTGTGAACCTTACTTCTTAGTGGAGATTTTGTGGATTTAACCGTCCGTCATCATAATAATATCTCAATTCTCAATTATCCAACATATAAAAAACGTCTTTGTATAAAAAAAAAGAGGGATAATTACTATTACTCCCCTGTATTTTGATTTTATTAATACCGTATCCCCTATACTTTTTAAAATTACTAATCAAACCTTTAACTTTGTCTACAATTACTAATGCCCCTTACTGTTAAGTTCCATTAGTTTATTGATGATGTGGCATCTTTATATTTTCTTAAAACCCCCAAAATACCCTTATACTTATCTCTTTACTTATTTTTCCTTTTGTCAAGTTACAGTAGTACCCTTAATTAACTATGGAGAAAAAAATAACTATAATCCGTTTTATTCTAAAAAAAAAGACCATCAAATAAAGAAAGAATGATTGAATAAAACTAAAATAGAAACCGAAGATGAAAGAAGATCGAAATAATCTAACAATTTATTTTCCCACATTCTACTGAGAAAACTAAGAACATTAAATTTACAAGATTCTGTGGTTTCCTTTGCATTTCCTATGTAGGCTTGAATGAAGAAGACGAAGAGGAGAAGGTGGGAAACCAAATCGGATTAAATGAAGTTTAAGGTAAAATTGGCATTTAATATGGTTTTTATAAATGGGGTGGTATCGTGTTTTGATTTCTTAATTTTAAAGGATAAAATAGACAGTACATATTCGAACTTAACCGCTACTTAACACTGTAATAAGAAAGGGGGACAACAGTAATTTCGTAAAAAACAATGTTTTATTAGTAATAAAATCAAACTACTGGACAATAGTAATTATCCCACAAAATAAAAATCCCTAAAATTTCTAATTTCCTCTCTCGTCTTTCGAAATAATTGTGTAACCCTCGTGAAGTGAAAACCGTCACTACATTTCATCTATTTGACCGGTTCGTCCGTCTGGACGTGGTGACAAGCAAGCAGCGAGAGTGATTGTGAAACAGTAGGTGAGGCACCACCCGATTAAGTTGTAAGTTGTAAACTAGCCATTGATTTCCAATCATCATCAGAGAAAAAGCATCATACATCATGTCACCCCAAACCCCGACCCCACATATTCAACTGCCCAACGAACGAAACCGAAACCACTTCAAGTTCGGATCAACTCCCTGTTTCGGACAACAATATACTCTTCCAATGGATTTGAACCACACATTCGGGTAGGGCCCACACAAGAATTACAAAACATTTAATATATTTTTTTTAATTAATACTTATAAGTGGCTATTGTGGGATTCTTCCCCAAAAAAAAAAAAAAAAAAGCTATTGTGGGATTAAAAACCGTCAGCGCAGCATATTGCTCTCAACAACCTCAGACTTCCCATTCAAGAGATGCTCTTTTCGTTTCCAGGATTTGTCCTCTATTGTAACGGTTTTATCTCTGACGTCATCACTCTCGCCCCATCTCTGTTCTTGTTTCTGACTCCATAAAAATGGCTCCGTTCTTGCCATCTCCCAGTTCGAAACTCTAAATTTCTATAAATCTTCACTCAACCTCAGTCGCTATCAGAGAGAGAGAGAGAGAGTTTCAGAGAGCCACCATGGATCCATCACCTTCGAACTTCCCAATCCTCAACTATGTCATGTCTCGCGTCGCCGCTGCAACTTTGGATCCCTTATCGGATTCCGCCTCCGTCCATGTAGACATCGAACAACCACCGGCACCGCCGTTAACGGAGCGAATGCCTGGCCTTAAGGATCCAGAGCTATTGGCAGCCATGACCAAGGCCGTCACCGAGGTCGCCCAGACTCGATCTGTCCTCCAGTCACTCGGCGAAAGGCCCGATCATGAGGCTGTAGACTTGGCGAAGGCGAAGATCGCCGAAATCGAGAATGAACTATCCAAGCATCTTGAAGAGATCGAGCTTTCACCTTCCCCTGAGGAAGTGGAGTCTAATACGTCGCCGAAGAAGGATCAAACACGGCTGGCCGCCGAGAAAAAGAAGGAAGGTTACAGAGCCGTGGTGCGGTTGTATGAGATGCACGAGGCCTACGAGAAGCTCTTGAGAGAAGCTGAGGAGAATTTGGAAAATATATACCGTTCTGCTACTGCCGGAGCCGAGGAGAATGGTGCTGATGATGAAGTCCCGCTTAATGATGAAGAGATAAATGAGGACGTTGTTAGCATATTGCAAGAGGCGTCAAAGAAGGATATGGATAGGATTGATCTTAAGGGACGTCAATTGAGGTTTCTTCCTGAGGAATTCGGAAAAATTCGGGGCTTGGTCGCTCTCAACCTGTCTAGCAATCAACTTGAGGTCAGTCTCTTCCTCTTCTTTTCTCTCTGTCAAGTCAAATATGAACCACGCTTATGATAATTCTAAGTCACCGATAGACGGTGGATTGACTACATTAGTGGAAATGGATTCTACGATTCATGTTGGACGAAATTTGATAAGTTTCTTCATGAAAGTTTTTTTCGCCAATTTCTTTCCCTTTTAACGAAGGAACTTGGGATTGCTTTGAGACACTACTGAAAGTTTCAATCTTATCTGTTTTTCGCCTGATCAATTTCGAATCTGCTTGTATTTGAATTCGTACTAATCTTCAAGAGGATTCCCCCCCCCCCCCCTCTCTCTCGCGCTCAAGTAAATAATTCCTGGGGTTGACCAAAAAAAAAAAATCCTGGGGAAAGATGACTTGTTAAGATAACGCTAGGTGGGAAGGGCCAACCTAAGTGTTTGGAGCCCTTAAGGTTTTATTGGAACAAAACTGTGTTGATTTGTTGCTGAGGTGGATTGAATCATTCAAGTAATCCATGCTTCAAGCTTAGGGTATAAATTGAGGATATATGGTAATTTAAAGGCTTTTTTTTAGACACTTAATTTTCTTCAATAGTTGTTTTCAGATTTATGTTCAGATTCCAGGACGAAGAAGAAAAAAAATCCCACTGGCCAGAGTTGTATGTATGTATATAAAGGTTACTTAGAAGTCTTTGGTATTTTTGTATTGACAAAAATAAAATCTGACTCAAATCAAGCATAACAGGAGGCTTTGGGATTTGATCATGGACAGAGTGCAGGGGATTTATCTTCCCTTGATTGAGGGAATCTAATGACAATCTGATCCTCTTTTGTTTATTCTGGACTGGGGATGGATTATCAATTTTGTTGCTGTTGTTGATTATTTGACTTCTGCAACTTCTAGGAGATGTCTTTTCTGTTTTGGATCTGTTGACTGTATAGTTACCATTATCGTATGTATCCATATTGAGCCTATGATGATTTGAATTCCTTGGCATTATCCTTTTTGCACTGTATTACCAATTTCTTAGACTACTTAGGTAGATTTCTTTGAAAACTAGTGTGCAAGATGAAGTTTCTAAAAGGAGAAGAAGAGCCTAAGTGGATCTGAGGCATGGTTGGAATAAAAAAAGTTGAGGACTAGCAATTTAATAGAAGATATGTTTAAAACCAGAACAGAGAGGCAGTTTTTTTTCTTTCTTTCTTTCTTTCTTTTTTTTTTCTCTTTTTTTTTGATGAATTTAAGTGTTCATTATATTCATTTGATCTTCAGCGCTTAGCAATGGGTGTACACGATGCATGAAGCAGCCTTACCCCTGCTTTGAGGTGATGCTGTTTCTTGACTTGAACACGTGACCACTAGGTCTCAGTGGAGCAACTTACTATTGCACCTAGGCTCACACTGATGGCCCTTGCTATGCCATTGAGCACTGAAGAGTAGTATGTTGCAGCTTGCAACTTGAAGACTTAAGAAAGGAGAAGGATGGGCCAGAAAAGGGACAAAGTAACAAAATAGGGCCTTACAGGTTAAGATTTAATAAGAAATGACATAGCATAGAAGTGGAGTGATACAACAGCGTTTATGTACAATACTCAAATAGTTTGAAAAAGGCTTTGCCGGTTTAAGCGATAACATCAACTTAGCCTCATCTCAACTAAATGGGTTGGCATCAAGGACCCTTTAAAAGAAAAGAAAAAAATAAATAAATAAAAAAATAAATAAAAATGAAGAAATGAGAAAAGAAAAGTGGGAAATGGAAAATAAGAGTGAGGAGTAAGAGGAAAGAAAATAACCCAAGGAATAAGGAAAATCTCAGTTATGTGTTAGCGACATGGATTATTGTCCTCCAGTAAGCTCCGTATAAGGCCATACTCAGCAAAAGAACCAAACTATGCATGTCATTCTTGACATCCTCTCATATACTCATTTTAGGCCTACCCCTTGTTCTTGTAGCTCCTTCAAGCAGGATCGGACCACTTTATACAGTGGTTCCTAGGCCTCTATTGGACCTTTCTGTAACATGTTAGATGACATTCACAGGGCTTGTAGATAATTGGGTAACTCCCACATCAGCTTTGAGATCACTTTAAACTTTCTAGTTTTCCACATATCCATCTTAACATTCTTTGCAACATAAAGCTTTTCTCTATGACACTTCTTAACTACCCCAACATCCTGCCTCATACATCAAAGCTGGTTGTAGACTTGTACAGCAATCCTATTGAACTTTCCTTTAAGCTTTAATAAAAGAATATGCTGTTCACACAATATTCTAGTTGTACCATTCCAATTCTTCCATCCTACTTTGTTGGTTTCAGCGGACTCTATTATATCTTATTGCATTATTGTTTGCTTTGGTAGTCAACTGTTTGCTGTAAAAGTAAACGTGTTTAATATCGAAATCATTTCTAGAATCATAGATAGGGGCATATTTTCTACCGTTCTTTGTGAGACATCTGTTGCTTGTAGTTGCTACATCTTCAATTTAATCCAGAGCATCAGTGTTGGAGATTACAACACACTATATCATGTGACATTTGTATTTATCCTTCATATATGCACTTCATTTTATTTGAATTTTTGGTACTGGATACAACATTATTTTGTAGTTATAATGGCTCATTTAACCAAAGAGCTTCAGGATGAGGTTTCTTGCTATATGCTTTTTGTTGATGATATTGTTTTGATAGGTGAGACACAAGTAGGGATTAATACCACTCAAGGTGTGAAATTTTGCTCCATCTCACCATTTTGCCCTTTGGCGAGATGGGTGAAATTCTGAAATTTTGTCAAGATTTTATTTTTCAATTTCAACTCCAAATTTTGGTGCGTTTTTTGGTTATTTTGGCTTGGTTTTCAGTGTTCAGCCT
Source organism: Hakea prostrata (assembly GCF_041222555.1). Classification (NCBI taxonomy): domain Eukaryota; kingdom Viridiplantae; phylum Streptophyta; class Magnoliopsida; order Proteales; family Proteaceae; genus Hakea; species Hakea prostrata. The sequence goes on from NC_142606.1 coordinate 61,350,786, forward strand.
AATTTGAGGCCAATAAACATAATTGGAGTGTTATTTTTGCATAAAACCTAACCCAAAGTGGTGTTCTTGATTGGCATATGTCAGGTTGTATGTGAGAAAAACTAAAGAACATGAATTTTAAAAAATGTAAATATGGATATTATGCAAGAGAACACTAAGTTTTTCATTAAAACATAACAAAAAATACAACTAAAATTCAATATACAAGTGCAAGTGTGGTGTACAACTTAATAGTTTGTAGTACATGGTTAAAACAGTATAAGTGTATAACATAAGTCAATAGATAAATAAATTAGACATTACAAATTTATAGGACACATCAGACCTACTCCAATCTAATAATAGTTGCTATGACGGGCTAGATCCATCCCCAGACTCAGGGAGCTCTATTAATAGAGGACATACTCGGCCCATGTAATGAAATGCTTAAAGTTTCCTAATGATGTATGCACACTACCCTTCTGTAAGTAGCATCATCCACATAAAATAGCCAACCCATCTTACAGAAAGTGTAGTAAGGGTAAGGATTGCTATTGCGTTGGCGGCTAGTGCTCAAATTAGTTTCAACATCATTTGAATCTTTTTGTGGTATCGCAACTAGTACTTCTATTGCCTTGATGGATATTCAAATATGGACTCCAAAAATGATCTGCTTGATCCATCCCCAAATTCATATGTAGACATACCACTCAGATTAGCAGATAAACCACCGGATTCCCTTAAATTAGTAGATATGTTATATATGCCCCACTATGTACTTCCTCATATCAATATCCGTAGACAAGGCCCATAAGCCCATATGGTGCAGACCCCATGCTCTCCCTGCCATCTAAGCTCATTGATCCCATCAAGTCTGCCAAGCTAGCCATGTCAGTGTCCCTCTTGATCGGTGGATGGAATTGGCCATGGGGCCCTCTGGTGTAAGTACCTTTAGATATGGAGCCCCTAGCTTTATGACAAGGAATGCCACCATGGTGCTCATCCTAGGTGGGATGCGTGAACTATGACTTCTTAGTGAATCTAATAGGGCCCTGTTATGTCTTCGATAGTGAAACCGCCATATGCTCTTGAAGTCTTCCTCCACCACCACCACTGCCATCATCATCATCGTTGTCGTCATCTCATCTGAAGCCTCATTATCATCACCACCATCCTCATCATCACCTTTACCACCATCATCATCCCTTTGCTGAGTCTGAGTAAGAGCTAGGTCTCATCCAAATCCTATGCGTATGTGGAAGGCACAACATCATCGTCTGCGGGGACATTGTCCAATCCTCGTCAAAAATACCAGTTGCCTCTTGTGCATGTACTTGACCCTCGTCAGCCATAAATGCATTAACATAATGCCCATATGATGAGCAATCTATGGGTCAAGCCTCCCTCCAGGCTGGTTTAATACCAGCTCACCTCTTCCCCCCCCCCCAATCAACGAGGGGGTCCTTACCATCTGAGTCCACCTAGAAGATATCTACAAGATCAAGTCTCCTACTTCCCGTCACTCTCCACATGTCTTTTTATGTGTTGCATCTTCAATCTCAGGTTATAGTGGATGAACACAAGGTCTTTTAGGTATTGAGATCCGAATCTGTTCCACCTCTTTGAGTGGATTGAGGAAAATATGTTCGAGTTCCTTTCACATCCAGAGGCAAAGCAACTTTGCAAGAGAACCTTGATTGCTAATCTCTTGAGGTTCTCTGCACTCTCACCATAGAGAACCCACCACTCAGTTGTATTATGACAAAAATATGAAGTTATTATTTAATATATAATTTAGTAATTTGTAAAATGTAATAATTGTATACAAGTTATTAATCTATCCTAGATCTATGTGATCTTGTCCCTTCACACTAGCATCTAATCTAAAGGACCCGAATTCATCCCTGAAAACCTTGATTTGCAATCATTTGCAATAAAGGTTAGCTAAGTTCTTTCAAAATTCAAATGCAAGTCCTAAATCCTAATTCCCTACTATCTCACCTCATTGTTACACTGGGACTGGAGTGTTAAGTCTGGCCAACTTTCCAACCATGGGCATCACCACCTCAATAAGTTTTGTCTTTAACCTCAACGGTTGTTGTACTAGTATTTGGGGTTAAGGTAATAGGCTGCACAATTTAAAAATCACGATTAGATATAGGATTTGTGTTGATGTCAATTGAATGAATTACCAACAAATTGCATATTTACTTACTAACCTTATGCAGTGGATGCATAAGATGTGCAATCCATTGATAATTGATGATGTCTAGAAAGTGCTTGCAGCCTCTTGGATTTGCGTGATGTACAACCTCCCTCATGGCCTCAATGGCTGCATACAGGTGGGGCATAGTGGCCTCTTCATGGAGGAGTCCACCATATGTGGGACCTTTATAATATGCTCTAGGTCTTTAGCACTATCACCACTTGTCTCTAGAATGCATCTGATGATACTGTACCATGTATTGTGCGCTCAGTCGAGGTCCTCAATCCTGTCTAATCAAACCAAGCTTGAGATGTAAACATGGATCTCCACCCCATTCTCTTCTCGTCGATATTCTTTAAGGTGATGTAGTTTGTGGTGAACCTCGTGATGCTGAGTCACACTAAGTCACCCCTACATGCCTGTCTCATCATCTGGAGTCTAGTCGTGATTATATGTAAAGTTCATAACCTATGTAGCCCTGTCCACAACGCTCTCCACAATCTGAATTTTCTTGAATGTCCTTTAGCACGAGGTTGATACAATGGGCCACACATGGTGTCCAAAATAAACTGTACTCCATAGATTGCATCATCATCTCACTGGCCTTTTTGAAATTGGAGCTGTTGTCTGTCACAATCTGTACCATATTCCTAAGCCCTACCTCCTCCACCACATCCTGAAGATGTCCATAGAAGTATTTGTGGTCTCTCACTTGCCTGAATGCATCGACTTCAAAAAGATGGTGCTCTTATCACAATACATTATAAAGTTGATGATGGACTTTTTTGTTGGACCAGTCCATCCATTAGACATTATGGTGACTCCATAAGTCTCCCAAAATAGCCTCATCCTTGCAATGTAAGCCTGTAACTCCTCCTGCTGCGTGAAGTGTTTGTTCATCACCTCATGAGGGGTGGGGCCATGGTAACCAAAACCTACCTCTGCGATTGTGTCAATCACGTGCTGATAATAGGGCCCTTGTGCTATGTTAGCTATAATGGTGTTATAAAGCATCCATTTTGCCAGTGCTTCCTTCACCTTCCCATTCATGTTCTTCCATGCATCTGAGATCTTGGGCTGCTTTGCCCCCTTCTTCCTGAAAACATCAAGATCCTACTTTAGTATAGGATCCTATTGCTATGGAAAACCTATTGAGGGGGAAGGAGGACCCCTCTGACTTGGTGACCTCCTGAACATACCAAAAACACCACTTGACCCTGATGGTCCAACTCTTGCAACTCTAGAGGGACCAGTTCTTGTAGATTTAAATATGGCCCTCTCCTACTGGTGTGATGCCTTGCTCTCTGCCATTGCCCACCTCAACTCCCTGGCCTCCTCTATATGGACATTGACGGGATCAACATTGTCATCACTATCAGAATCAACGGGAGGTATGCCAAAGACCCCCCTCACTGCCTCATTCGGTGCTCTAGCCACTCTTTGCTTGTCTGCCTTCTTCTTCCCTACCCCCTTCTCTAACTCTTTGACTGCTTTCACTACCTCTACTAAAACATTGTTGCACACCTGAACATCCCTCGAATTGCCAATGAGGTGTGCCTTAAACCTACTAATGCTACTGCCACAAACTTTTGGCCACAGAAGTTACATGGTGTCTTCGCTTTATTATTGTCAATCCATGTGAAATATGGCCATTTTGTTCCAGAAGAAGAATAAGTGGATTTTATTTTTATTTTTATTTTTATTTGTTTCCTTCCTCATTTTCCCCCCACCTAGGAATATTCTCCCCTTATGTTTAATCCCACATGGAAAAGGTGGAGTATTTCCCTCATGCTTCACTTTATATAAAGCCTAGCCCCAGTTCCTTTTAGACAAACTAAAAACTGCTCAAAGCTCTTCTTCTCTAGTAGAATCTCCTCAGTTGGCTCTTTAAGGGAGGCGGCTAACTTTTAATATATTTTTGTTCTTTAAGTAAGCATTTTACTTTTCCCCTTTTAATTTTATGTTTATAGTTTAGGTTTTTATTTTCAGTATAATAGATAGAAATTTTCTTTCCTTTGAATAAAGTTGTTCTTTTCAATTTTAGTCTTCTTTTGTCTCCTTTGCGAAACTTTCCCTCTAAATATTCCAATTCTAGTGACAAAGGTTGGAGTAGTTAGATTGGGCTAAGCGTAGCAATTTCCGTTTACTTTATTCAAGTGACTCCAAGACAAGCATATCACAGCTCACATTGATTGAAAGAACAAGATCGAAGACTTCTTCCCTGTGATCGGGTTTGCTGCACGATCCGTGTGCTTGTGGTATTTATTTTAATTTGACAACAGTAACATAGATGAAGATGTTGAGGAGGATGTGTGCATGACTAGGAGAGAGAGTAAGGAATGATTATATTAGATTCAACTTGAGTGTTACACCAATTCAAGACAAGAGATTGTTGCTTGAGGTGGTATGGGCATGTCCAAAGGAGGGAGCACCTATAAGGAGGAGTGATTAGATCCCACTTGATAGAGCTAAAAGAGGTAGAGGTAGGCCCAAATTGACTATTGAAGAAGTAGCAAGAAAAGATATGCATGTTCTAGGACTAGACACCCATATGAGTGCAGATAGAGCTGTATGGAAGACTAGGACCAGTGCGGCTGATCCTTTATAAAGAGAGATGTTCTTGGAATGCTACCTTGATTGTGTCTCCTACAATTATCTTCATATATACTTAATGTTTTACTATTACTTCTTGTCTCTTTTACTTAACCCTTAAGTATCCATGTAGCCGACCCCATTGAGTTAGGATAAGATTATGGTTGTTGTTGTTGTTGCAGTAGGAATATAGAAAATTGTAAAGACACCGCAAGATATATAGCAAAAAGCTTTGACACCCCAAAAGTATTGCCAAATTGGCTTAGACACTCCAGAATGTCACCTAAAATTGCATAATAGTGCACTCCGTTAACATTTTCTGTTAGGTCATCCTTTTTTATTTTGTGGTTTCCAAAAATGCCGTTAACCATTGTGACATTGCTGTACCCTCATTTACCATAACAGTTAAAACCCTAAACTACCACTGATTAGCTCGTTGAAGGAATTTCCCGTTCATCCATCTTCTTTCTTCGTACTCTTAGGGGTATTTTCATCCCAACTAAAAAGGGTCAACTATATGCATCCTTTTAGATAAATTTGGAAACAATAGAAGACCTTCACAACTGATTCTCTCTGCAGTGATGGAGCAACAGTACTGAGCAACTAAAAGGGCCCCACTATTTCTTTCTGCAATGATTCAGCAACTTATTCGAGAACCCTTCGGAGTGGCCATTTCAGGTGGGTACTGTTTACACTATAAATCATGAACTGGCTAAGTTTTGAGGATCCTCTTCTCTCTCCATCTCTACTGATTTGCTGTCATCCTCACTGTCAATGGTAAGAGGTTGGAAATGACTAAGACTTTTGTGATGAAGCAGTGGATCCTGCAGCAAATCTTCTTAGGATGAAGTCTAAGATTGGTAGAGCTACTGAGGCTGAACGGATCCCATACCCCTTCATTTGCTCCTACCGCTTTGCAGGTACTTCCTGAATAACTTGGGACAGAATGACAGATGCTTGCCATAGTTCTTCCAAGAGACAGGGTCAGGATCACAGGGGATTGAATTATCAAACATAACCCAGCACCACCTGTTTGATATCATTTTCATCCTTCATTCTTCTGAATCTAAAATCTTACATGCCTATTAGAGCAATTGTTGTAAAGGAGAAAGATATTGGCATAAACAATCAAAGCAGTTGATGAGGAAAATCTTGTGTTCTGTATGTTTTCTAGTTTCTTCCACTTCATGGCTTGACGGCATCTTTTTGGATCATTAAGATTAAAAAAGGATTCCACACCTTAGAGTTCTAATGGGTCAGCAGCAAGTACAGCGGTGGTTTTTGGAAGAACCTCATGGAGATCGCCTTATCTAGGGTTTCATATTGTCCAATTTGTAGAAGAACCTCACGGAATCACATCTTTAACAAGGGCAAGTAGGAGCTAAGATGTCTTTTTCCCTAATTGTATAAGGTGGGACAAGAAGGATAAATTGGTCTTTTCCTGTTTAAACTTAACTTGAATTGTTCTCTGATATAAAATAGGGCAGAATCATAATAGTGTTTGTTATTACAAATATACTAGTATGGTTATGTTTGTCTTTTCCATGGTTCTGATAGAAAAGGGGCAATTGCCAATTCGAAATACTTATGGGGTGTCTTTGAAATTCTATGTACAGATATTACAGCTTATGGCCTAACCCATGAATTTATGAGTTAATATTTTGAAGTTCTCTTGCGTTTTGATAGATTTCCAGTAGTTATGTAGTGAGCCCTTTGTAGAAGAGTGGATTCTCTTAGGATAAGTGGATTCATGGCCTATTAATTATTTATTTGGTAATTCAGTTACGATCAATTTTCAGGTTAGATTTCTTCATTCTAACCTGCTTCCCATCTTCTCTTTCTCTTTTCTTTTTAATTCTTCAATATCTTTGGGATTACTGACCAACTCTGATTTGGAAAATTTGTGTTTGTTATCTGATCTACGGTTTCTGTTTCTAGTAGTGAAGTTTATTAGTTTATGTTCGAGTTTTAGTTCTGCTTCTTTAATCTGTCTTGATTTAGTGGATAATTTTTGTGCTCTCAAATATACCCACAAGAACCTAACCAAAAAGGATTTGAACCTCATAATGGACCAGCTTCATAGACCAATTAATGGTCCAGCTCCTGGGAGTCTTGAATTAGTTGAGTTTATTATTTTTAACATATGAAGATAGGATTTGGTTGGCTTGGTATACAGATAAGAGACTTAATCACTTATTTATCGTAATTCAGTCAAGGAGTTTTGCTAGCTAATAGGATTTTAGTCCTAGTCAGATTAGGTCTTCGAATTCAGTTTTTTAATTAAAAGCATTGGTCAGAGACAGTTTAATCATTGAATGAGATGGATTTTCCTTTGGCTTGAAGTCTGTAAGAGTGATTACCTCTCCTTCCTTATATTATCCATCTTCCAACTGAGCACTGTGTGTGATACTCCCGGGAGCAAATGTGTAGAACTATGCTTTTGCCATATGTAATCGACTATCAAAGGAATGATCAAAATTTGCTGCTTTCTGTCTGAAGCTGCATAATCATTAAAGCAGCGCCATTGTTGTTTGTATTTTGAAGAGAAATTTCTTCAACCATAAATGGTTTCAATCTCCTCAACCTTCAACCTATTGCTGATCATAGTTTGAGGATCACGTCCACAGCAAAGAAGGTGGTTCAATCAAAGTTTGAATGTGATCGGAGTTCTGGTTTCACTTCCAAATCCCAAGTCCGAAGCCTAAATAAAAAACTTTAATATCCTTGTTTTTATTTAATTAGTATAATCTGCATCATGAAGTGGAGGTGTTGGAAATCATTTGCATTTTTAGTTACATGTTTATTATCCAGTAGTAATCTTTCCAAAGGTCAATGCGAAACCTATAAGGTTGACATCTTGCAGGTACTTATGTATTGATGAGGTTTAATCTCTTAAGGTTATGTATTTTATTGATGAATGAATAGACTTATTTTCTCTATCTGGGATTAACAGTTTCATGCTTCTTTTCATGATTAACTGGATTATGTGTTTCACTGAACAGGTTATTCCTGATTCAATTGGTGGACTAGAAAATCTGGAGGAGCTAAATCTTTCAAACAACCTTTTGTTGTCGCTGCCAGATTCCATTGGATTGTTGAAAAGGCTGAAAATCCTTAATGTGTCGGCAAATAAGCTTACAGCCTTACCTGATAGCATCTCCCATTGCAGGTAACTCATCAGTTCCTAGTTTGTTTCATCTTCAAACATATATCAGCTACTTGTGGTGGTAACTGTTATTTGTGCAAATATTGTGGTGCAGTTCATTGGTGGAGCTGGATGCAAGCTTCAATTCTTTAAAGTACTTGCCCACAAATATTGGGTATGAACTGGTGAATCTGCAGAGGCTTTCAATCCATCTCAATAAGATCCGTTCTCTTCCAACTTCTATTTGTGAGATGAAGTCTTTGCAACAACTTGATGTCCACTTCAATGAACTCCGTGGTCTCCCTCAAGCCTTTGGGAAGTTGACAACTCTTGAAATTCTGAATCTTAGCAACAATTTTAATGATCTGACAGAGCTTCCTGAGACATTTGGTGATCTGATAAACCTCAGGGAACTTGATCTCAGCAACAATCAAATCCATGTTCTTCCAGATACTTTTGGTCAGTTGGCCAAGTTAACCAAGCTCAATTTGGAGTTAAATCCCCTGGTACTCCCACCAAAGGAAGTAGTAAATAAAGGAGTTGATGCAATCAAAGTGTTTTTGGCAAAGAGGAAGCTTGACATGCTATTAGAGGAAGAACGTAGGATTACAGAAGAAGCGAACAGCCCAAGGGGGACTGGGTGGGTGACTCGCAGTACCTCATGGTTGAATAACTTTGTTACTGGATATTTTGTAGGTGATACAACCTCACCTGGAGACCCATATCTGGATCGGCAGTTATGATTTCTTGGACTTCTGGCTTCTGTTGCCATATACTTTTCGTGGTATGTACAGGCTTCACTATGAGATATCTTTGGTTTGGGTAAAAAGCTTGCTTGTTGCCTGATCTGCTGAACTCCCCGAGCAAGTGCTGGTTCTAACAGTTTTTTTGCTGCCTTTTTGTGTTTTGTTTTTGATTTATCAAACATCCTTGAAATGTTCATAAAGTTTATGCCAAAGTAGAATGGCTGAGGTTTTGGTTTTTTTTCATATTATGTTGTTAAAGAGTTGAACAATGAAAATAGATGGTGAGTGTCTGATCGAATTGATTGGATCATGTAAGAACAAGGTTCAAGTCTATAGTTGGTCTGTTAAGATGCCTCAGCTGCATGCATTACTGCACTTCTACTTGATACGTATTGTAATGATAAATGGCTAGTCTTGCTGTGACCTTTTTTTAACATTTGCATGTTTTATAAGTTACATTTACTTTTTCATGAGCAGTTAGATCATCAGTAAAACACAACAAATAAAGACTTCAGAAGAAGAAACAAAGTGGACAAGCTTATCACCAACGAATCCTTTTGATTATTGAAGCACAAGTCGTATCTACCTTGCGATGGTTTTACATGCGTCTATAACAAAGAAAAGGAAATTTGGAGGGAGTTGGGAGTTATATTAGAGGTTTTCAGGGCAGAGAGCCCATGAAGGTTAGGCAAAGAACACAACAGGGAGGACATTGAATCCGATTTTTCACTCTTAGATCAAACACATTCAGATGAGTGTCATGGAGAAGGCTCCACCTTGATGTTGTCCACGTGTCATCCATCTATACTACTTGTATATTATCCATTGCCTATGTATTTTACTTTCCATCAGAATATTGTCTGACTTTTTGGGTTCTAGATGTTGGAAGTCTTGTTTTGCTCACGAATGTGTTGTTCTTTGGTTTGACTTTTTCCTCTTTCGGTCTCTTGTTCCAGGGTTTCTTGGTAGGTATTCTTTCCTTTCTTGGAGTTTTGTAGAACCCAAGGAATTGGATAATATTATTAATGAGGGAAAGCACAATATACAGACAATGAAGAATAAGAAGAGAGGAAGGGCTTCTTTGTGTTTTTTTATATATAGTGGGGATGCAGTAGCGGTGATCAAGTGCCCCCCGCTACGCAATGTTCGGACTTTTTATCGAATACGACCTATACAAGCATTAGCCCTGTGCGCTACTAGTGCAAGCACGCCCCATCAGCAGAGCCCCACCGGAGGCTTAGTATAGTCCACAGAAGCCGGTAGCACTCATGCCCAGCACCACCCTCTGTCCAATGCAAAAAACGGAGGAGTCGAGGGGATTTGAACCTGAGACATAAAGTTTATCAAACCACTTAGGAGTGAGCTTGGGACCACTAGACCACCACCCGCGGTGGTAGTGAAAGTTCTCACTAACTCAAAACAAAATTAGAAAATTGGTAGCTTTCAAGTGGAGAATGGGTCCTAGTGTCAATGAAAAGATTGTAAAATTATAATAAACTAAAAATAATTGAGAATTTTTGTGTTCAATGATGCTGCAAATAAAGCAATTGAAAAGGTGATGTTGCTCATAGGTTGTGGCATTGAAGACTTACAATTAGAAGTGAAAAAGGAATGGAAATACCGACACAGAAATGTTCCCTAATGCTCAGTCTTTCAGAAAAGAATATGTAAGCATTTTGTAACAATACAGATGGATTTTCAAGGGAGGAAAACATTGAGGCTAGGGCATACTTGACTACATTCACTCAATTTACATGGTGCCAGGTATTGTCTTACTTTAAATTGATAATTTCTCAATAGAAGTTTGGACAATAGGAAGAAGATACATTACGGGCAACAGAAGGGAATATACTTCAATATCCATGATTTTTTTTCCCTAACAAGAAAGAACAGAATTCTTACCTGGCATAGATGATAGTCCTTTAATGGAAGAGATGAAGGTACACAAATGATCGACATGAGTTCTAGGACGCAACAGGTATTGCAAACTATAGTTGTTTATCACCACCAGAGTATCCAGAGATTAAATTATCTCCATCTCCCCAGTCAAGTCTTTTCCAAATTAAGATGGGGTCAGACTATATGAATCCTTACCTTGGAGAAGACCCTGTGTTGTGTATGAACTCTGTAAATAATGAACCATAAAAAAACAAACACAGACCCACCATTCTTCCTTTTGGTATAACAAAACCAACCAGTCAGAGTCTCCTCTTTTAACACAGTGATGAATGATAGATTAGTTGACCAACTCCAATATCTCCTATTTCATTCAAAATTAAAGACAAAAAAAAAAAACCACTCCAGTTCTTGAGCACTATTATGATACACACATCAATCAATGACTCAGTAACAAAACACAAAAGAAATTTAGATTTGCCACCAAGAACCCTTCCACTGGTGTCTTAACTTGTTCTGGTGTGATCTTACACTACTGGAAAAGGTAGTCTCAGCAGATAGAGAAAACCCCCTCCCCTCAAGAGTTGGGAGTTGGGAGTTGGACATTTAATGATCAGAAAACCTTACTATTATGCCCACCTAACATTTGGGTTTGTGTTTTTGTTCCTGAGAATGATGACAGACAGAACAACCAAGCAAGCCTCAATAGTGAAGATCTATGAAGAGGGAGATTCAGCGAGAGGACGAGTGACTTCATCAGCACCTGAGTTCAAGGCTTCTTCATCCTGAAACAGATCATCGGTCTTCCTAAAGACAGAGTGGAGGAAGATGACTGCCAATCCAATCGACAAGGAGACGATAATGTTGAGCGTGGCTTTGGTGAGAAAAAGGAAAACAAGAGTAACAATCGACAAGAGAACCAACACCACTCGATCATCAATGGTTGTTCTAGCGATGACCCACGGCTCATCTCTTAGAAAATAGAAGAACAACCAAAGAGCCATCATTACCACAAACACTATGAGTGATATGGGATGCCATAGCAAGCTCAGGAAGACAATCAAGAGCACTATAATGGCGTAGTTCATCCGAAAGTAGCCCAAGTTGGTTGATACACCGGCGAAAGCTTCTCTCACGTTTGAAGGAACGCGAACGGCATGACGGTGAAGCATCTCTCTCCATGGCCTGCAAGTGGCCAACTCTGATTTGATGCGATCTTTGGCTCTCGACATGTATTCCCCACCTGAAGCTCCCATCGACTCTGCTGGTATTGTCCCGTATCTTGTCATCTGAGAAGACCAAGAAGAAGAAGAAGAAGAAGAAGGTTCCTTTACTTCTTTCCAGAGAAGGGATTTGCAGAAGAAGAGGTGATTTATATAAAAATCTGAATCTGATTTGGGTAGTGATCAAAAGGTATAAAATCATCCACGATACAGAAATGGTAGTCGATGATGCTGGGGGAGATTGGATTCCTTTGGCGCAGGCACAGAGCAACATTCACCATGATGGGACCTCTTGAAAATGTCGTAACTACCAGTCTAAGTTTTGAGGGAAAAGCCTCGAGAACTCCAAACATGTGGAGATAAACAGATATGGGCAGAGAGGTCGCCATTGCCGACAACCAATTGCATAGTTTACAAAGAAAAAGATTGACCTTTTCGTGGCTCTTGCCAGGGCATTCCATCAACTTAAGAGTTAAGAGTGCACTGTGTCTGAAACAACCCATCTTCATAATTGAAGCTTCAATCACGCTCCTTGTATTCGGTGCTAACTTTTGGATAACCGATATGGATCATCATGGAAGAGATTCAGTGAATCAAGCATCACAAATTTGAATCAACTGATTCATACCTGATATTAAGATTCAAGTGGATGGGGGTGATTCATTGATTTCAGTTGCTTAGTCACAGCTGAGATTTGTTAAGATCAGTTTAGGATACATCGAATAGTCTTTCTGTTGAACCCATGACCTCTTTACTAAAAAATATTAATTATAGTCAATTGAGCAGCTCTTTGACTGTGCCATCGGTGAGTGACCTTACCGCACCAACTCCTCTGTTGCTTGTTGCTGATGCCGATACTGATGGGGATCATGTTGCCTAAGATAATGTATTTTAGAATCAAACCAAACTTATTTTATTCATCTTTATTTATAAATCTGGCAGCACCATTGTGTGTTCTAAGCCCCATTCCCCATCACAAATCCGTTGAGATGGCCATTCAGTTTGATAAAAAGATCACTGCTATCTTGCAGTAACTCGGTTTTCTAAGGTAACAAGTTGGATTTCGAACTTAACATTGTCAATGTCGACTCCAATCCTTAACACCAATAACCATGCATTAAACATAAACGCCCAAACAAGAAAAGATGCAAATGGGATGGTGTGGGATTATCTTCCAACAAGAATCTTCTCACCTGATCTTAAAATAAAGCAGATTGGAGGTAGCTCTTCGTCTCATATATTGTCAATCCTCAGTATAGCACCAGCCACCAACTGCATGAGTCCCCACCAAACTGATCTGGTTGGTTGTAGTTGGATTGACTAGTTGTTTGGTAGCTGAGCTCACATGGATGGGTAAACTATTAATGCAGGGACATCTCAATTCCAACATTTACAGTTTGTATTTAGTGCTCGTCTTCAGCACCTCTTTCTGAAACTTGTAAATTTGGGCAAAAGATGTGGTAATATATACATTTCTTCTTTCATCTTCTATCTATGATTTTAACAGAATCTTTTTGTTGAAATGTTCAGCACAAAAACCATACAAGCACAAGATTGTCAAAGGAATTCACATTTTCCCACTGGAGCTGCTCAACTCTATCAAGCAATTCTTTGACAGATTTATCAGCGAGTCTGCTATAACTCGTGCACTGGACCTCATATAACCACCTGTAAAATAAGAATAACCGAATTATCTTTGCATCCTATGTCAACTCAAGAGCACACTAAAGGTAACATAAAAGAGAAAAACTCGGGTTCTCTTGAACAATGGATGACCCAAATCACACACCTCCCCCACCCCCAAGAAACCAAGGGTGGGTGGCCCAAGCAATCTAGCGTTCACGGTTTAGCATGCACGCATTAGATTCGACCATCGTGGCATTGTGTAGATACCTATCATTATCACCACATATGCTCAAACTGGTCCCATATATTATTTACTAGATTGGATGGTTCCAGTAAAATAGATACAATCTTAGAGCTCTAACATGCATGACCTGTAAAATATAGCAGCGAAATTGCATAATGGATGTGCAAGTCTTTTGAGGTATTGTAAGGGCAATACCCAGTGAACAAGGCTCCTACGATCGAAAGGGGAGGGTCATAATGTATGCAGCCTCACCTTTCCCGAGTCAAATCTTCTGCCACTAGGTCACAACTCACAAGAAGCAACCTCACCATTGTGACTAGGTCCACCCTCTTTTGAGGTATTGTCATATTTGTTAGTATCCCTTAAGGAACTGTCATTTGCTTACTATAAGTCTTCTGAATGTTAACCCCATACTTGTAAAACCCAAAAAGAAAAGGGAGAGCAGGGGTTTACCATACCTGATGTAAGCATCACAAGAGGAACATTCTTTTCTTTGGCAAATCTGAACACCTTCTCATCCCTTCTGACCACTCCGTCAGGACTGATCTGTCCACTTGATATGAACACAATCAGTAATCATTTATTGTAAAAGCTCAAGGGGCTTTAATATATATAACCAGACAATTAGGAAAAAAACACGTTACTCCTTGTGCTGTCACCTTTAAACATATGGTACACAGGAACATAACATAATTTAGAGGAAATTACATGCATCCCTGGTTTTACTCCTTTTACACACACCCCTTGATATTTAACTTATCATATCTGGAACCGGGAATGCTGAGAGTGTTAGTGAACTCTTAGTTGTAAAGGGTAGATGACAATTTTACCCATATCATGAGCTGAAAATATAGATTGAGATACTGTTTCTGTTTCTTATGCTTCTTCCTCCACACATAAAATCCCCGAAGAGAAGAAAAGATGTGATGATATTCATTATCATCAAGACATTGAAAGAGAGACCTTGCGTTTACTGACAGGCAGTTCCAGACATTGCTGCAGCATGTGGTTAGGTGGAGAATGTGTCAAACTATCTCAGAAGCTCTAAAGAGGTGCTGTAGTGGATGGTGTCACAGGTCTGTTCATCGGAGAAGAGGAGGGAGGGAGGGAAGTGAAAAACCAAGTTGCTCTGCAACCATGAGCTCCATCTTATATCCATAAGCAGCAGCAGCACAACACAGCGCATTGTGAGCAACACCAATTGTCAATCCGCAGCTTAGATAATAGTCAGGATAGAAAGGTCTCATAAATAGAAGATAAAAATCCTTTCATTTTTATGGATTTCTATCTCCATCTGAGATGCTTAGTGAGAGCAAGTCACCGCCCTGAAAGGCATGTTAGCAAGATCTCACAGAAAAAAACCAACACGAGAAGAGGAGAAAAAAGAGGAAGAAAAAGCAAATTGATTTGGGGATTTAGGGATAAAATCAACTCTGCAGAGTGGATCTAAGATATTGATTTGCGATTTAGGATTAAAACAATTGTCTACAATCAGGAGAACTGATCACCCTCTAGCCCATTCATAATATAATACTGGTACCTATGCATTTTCCAACCTATAATGACAGGAAAACTTTAATGGAGATAAAATGATTAAAGGATTAAAAAAACCCAACATTTAGACTCAGGAGACTCTTAAGTCAGCCTGGTAGAAACTATAGAAGAAAGAACAGATGAAGTGGTTGATGCAGTTAAAAATTGAAAAGAATTTGTTCAATCTGCTAAAAAAGCACAACCCCATCAAACAACTTCAAAATTGAACAGAATCTGACTTCTGCTAATGGACTTGAGCATGTGATTGATGAAGTAACAGTGGTAGTCATTTCCCTTCTTTCAGTCATTCAGTTTGATAGTTGAGTATTTATTGCAAGAGAAAAAGAAAAATGTCACCATTAAAAGTGGGGACACATTGAAGCTAAGAAAATTGCAGGGAAAAGAAGTATGAAGAGATACAATAAGTTGGGGACACGAAGGGGAAAAATCTATTTATAAGATAGCTAAGATAACGGATAGGAAGAGTAGGGATCTTGACCATGTTAGATGTATTAAAAATGAAGATGGTAAAGTACTAGTATGTGATGAGGACATTAAAAAAAGATGAAAAATCTATTTCTCTAGTCTACTAAACAAGCATACTTTAAGCACCTATGATTCGGACGATTACATCATTCACCAAAGCACCAATTTTTGAACTTATATAAGGAGAATTTCGATGTCCAAAGTAAAAGAATCACTAAGGAGGATGAAACTCGGGAAGACACAAGGTCCTGATGAAATCCCAATAGAAGTATGTAAGAGCTTAGGAACCCATGGACTAGTTTGGTTGACTAAGTTGTTTAATAAGATTATGAGCAAAGGAAAAATGCCAGATAAATGGAGGAGAAGCATCGTAGTTCCAATTTATAAAAATAAAAGGAGATATTCAAAGCTATAAAAACTATAGGGGCATTAAACTGATAAGCCATATTATGAAATTATGGGAGAGAGAATTTGAAACCTATTTGAGACACTTAACTACAATTACGGAAAACCAGTTTGGGTTTATGCCGGGAAGATCAACAACGGAAGGTATTTACCTAATTAGGAGACTTATGGAAAGGTATAGAGAATGTAGGAAAGACCTTCATATGGTATTTATTGACCTAGAAAAAGCTTATGATAGAGTTCATAGAGCATTATTTTGGCTAGTACTAGAAAAAAGAAATGCTGCAAGTAAATATGTAGACATAGTTAAGGATATGTATGATGATTCAGTGACAAGTGTAAGAATAGTGGAGAGACAAAGTTATGAATTCCCAATTATAGTTGGGCTACATCAATAATCAACTTTAAACCCATATCTATTTGCACTTATAATGGATGAATTAACCAAAGACATTCAAGATGAGGTCCCTTAGTGTATGCCTTTTACTGATGATATTGTATTAATAGATGAGACTCAAGTGGGGATTAATACCAAATTAGAATCATGGAGAGCAGCTTTGGAATCAAGAGGTTTTAAACTAAGTAAAACGAAGACAAAATATCTAGTTTGTAACTTTAGTCATAGTTGGGCAAACGATGAGATGGTGATACTTGACGATAAGGAGATTCCTCAAAGTGATTATTTTAGGTACCTAGGTTCAATCATAAATAAAAGAGGTGATATAGAGGATGATGTTTTCCCAAGAATTAAAATAGGGTGGATGAAGTAGAGAGAGGCGTCCAAGGTCAGCGTATTCCATTAAAGCTTAAAGGAAAATTTTATAGGACCATTGTTCGACCAGCTATGATGTAAAGTGCAGAATGTTCGGCTGTTAAAAAGACTCATATAGATAAACTCAATGTAGATGAAATGAGGATGCTAAGATGGATGAGTGGCAAATCTATGAAGGATAAGATAAGGAATGATCATATTAGAGTTGTTTTGGGAGTTACTCCCATAAGTGATAAACATCGCAAAAGTTGTTTGAGGTGACACAACCACATTCAACGGAGACCTATAAATGCCCCTATACGGAGAAGTGATATAATCCAAATTGAAGGGACTAAAAGAGCTAGGGATAGACCTAAGATAACCTTAAAAGAAGTGGTGAGAAAGGATATGCATAGCTTAGGCCTTGTATCTAGCAATGGCCTCAAACAGAACTGATTGGAAGGCAAGAATTCATGTAGCCGACCCCATTTAGTTGGGACAAGGATTACTGTTGTTGTTGTAAAGGTGGGGACACAGCTGCAGGAAGAGGAACACATATTAAAGAAGGGAGCAAACTTTTCATTTAGATCTAAATATACGGTAAGGGATGGGTTTTGTACTATGAGAATAAAACGTCACACTACACCAGTGGTGGGTAACATGGCCATTTTGGAATGTCTTGGCATCAGCCAACCCTTCCAACTTAACAGACTGAGGTTAGTGCTAGCCACAGTATATTCCAGGACAGTGCACAGGGTTGCACGTTATTTTCTCTTTTATAAGTTAGTTTCTCTTCCCATTAGTAATTAATTTGCAAGTACAAAATCTTGATTATTTTGCAAACACAAAATTTTTCTTCAAGCCATCAAAATTGTAGCAACTATTCTAAGCAATTAAGTATGACTAGCAGAAATAGAGAGCAAGCTCCTGGTTCTGAATTGATGACAAAAGCCAATCTAAAATGATGACAGTAGCCAATCCTAAGTAATTCAATATGATGTAGACCATACTTATAAGTTAAAAAGTGTGAAAAGAAAACAAACAACTAGGCAATACAATGAAGAAGACTAAATCAAATGAAAGCATAAGATTACCTTCAACATGCCCAGAGGATCTCCATCAAGGATATCAGTTCCAGCATTGTACACTACCAGCTCAGGATCAAATGTACAGCCAGCAACCTATAATTTGTAATAAAAAAATCATGACCACATGCAGCAATCGTTTTGATCCCATTGACACATAAGGTAGATGACAGAGATTGAACTAAGTTACTGACAAATATCATGTCATTAAGTTTAATAAAATTATGTGTAACTTCTTGACAATCAAAGATCAGCCTCAAGCACAAAGACAATACATTATCTAGCAGGCAGGTAAGCAATTACCAATGAAATGAAAAGACTGCTGGCTCAAGGAAGAGGAAGCAAACAGAAAAATGAGAAACAGTGAGAGTTTGTGCCCCAGATTGCAGCCATTTTATATATGGTTAGCCTCAATATGATAAATAACATAAGCCACAGCCCGAAAATACACATTTATTATGTGATGCACTACTAACAAACAGAGTCCAAATCTGGTAGTCTCAGTTATTGTCTTAATTGAAGAATATGAAGTCGATTTCTCGAGTTAATGATTTGAAATAATTGGGTAATAATGCCTAGAAAGAGATTTAAATAAGAAAATAGATTGAATAAAAATATCTAAAGAAATACCTCAAGTGCTTTATCCAACTGCTTTAAGTACTCATCAGTGCTGGTCCCACTCTGGCACATAAGAAAATAAAATGTGCAAAGTTATATAAAGCAAGATCAAATGCTGGAACCTAAATAGTCTGATTTGAAAAATAATGAAACAAAAGAGATCATGTCATTATTACCCTCACTTCAACTTTCTGATCAATGTACCTCCTAGCCTCAAAATCCTGAAGCAGAAAAATGATAAAATATCAAGTATGGAAGCGATGCATAATCCACTGTTTAATGATTCAGTAAATGCACACAAGAATTACAGAAGCTACGGAAATTTCAATCATAAATTGTCGAGATTGGCAATAAAACTTTTATTCCTACATAGTATCAACAACATAATTTTTATAGAAGAGTTTCTTACATAAGGATATATTTCAGGGTTGTACATGTCCAGAATATAGACTCTATCTGTGGGAACAATGCTGTTAGTGAAGTTACAAATATAATGCACAGGTAAAAATTATAATTACAACAGTTGGATAGGAAAGCGTACTGTCACGTGAAAAGTCAGTTTCATGGCCATTCCCTTGATGTGCATCAAGATCAATAATCATCACTCTACGTGCAAGAAACAGGACATAAAGCAATGATATAAACGTAATAATTTTTAAGCTCATAATTAACATAATGATCGTATTCACTAAATATCAGTTGAGTACCTCGAAAGATTTAATCGGATAAAAGCATAGCAAATGCAAAGTGAGATGTCTGCATACACACAGAAACCACCTCCTTTCTCTGCAGAACAATGATGAAACCCTCCCCCAACATTGATGGCCCAACCTCGTTCTTTCGCAAGCTTTGCTGCTAAAATCGTTCCTCCCACCTAGTGAACTTTATGTTCAGTATCTTCAAACCCATAACCAACAGAAACAGCAAAGAAAGATCATTAACACAAAATGGGTGAGAATTTCACCTGCTTACGGAATGGATTCAGAACTTTCTGTTGCACAAGGCAATTGGGAAGTAGAGCAACAGGAGGCACCTGGAAAAATGTGATGGAATTACTGGACAGTTCTTCATCTCAACTGCCTGAATTGATAAACAAAAATCTAACCAGAAATTGTCATGACGATGGGAGTTCAGCATCATGAGTATGTAAAATTCAAGGACAACCATGAGAACAATTACATTATTTATATTATCATATAAATACATAATTAAATTCAGGGGGTGAGGAAGCTTCAAAGAAGCTGGCAATCAACAGCCATGGCATTAGTGGATTGTTAGACGGACTTTACCCCCAAAACTAAAGAACCATGAAAACAATATATGTATAAACCATGGAACTAAATTTTGGTTGAAACATGTTGAAACTGGACAGTTGTCTCAGTTCTGCATGATAGCTTTGTACTATAAAAAAAATAAAAAAATAAAAAAATAAAAAAATCTTTGGTTTCAATTGTTTTATACAGGTTTCAACAAATTTCAACAATATTTCAAAATTCTCAATTTTTTTGACCAATAAATACCAATTTTAATCAATTTTCAAGTTTTCAATCAACCCAGTTTCAGTGCTTTTGACTAGCTTTGACAAGTTTCCGTAGTTTGACCAAATTTCAGTTTCTGGATGCTTGAAACCTTGGTTGGCACCAGAATCTTTAACATTGGTTAAATGAACTATAGGGTCATAACGCTGGGACAGGACTGATGTGATACAATAGTAATAGAGCAACTTTTGAAGCATTGTTCATTGTAGAAAATTAAGCATTATCAACTCTATCATTCACCAAATGACATTAGTAAGAGAACAAAGTTGGGACAGGACTGACGTGATAAGGACATAAATGTGATAATCTAGAGGATGAACCATGAAGAAGATTGTTGGGTCATGTTGAATGTGGATCTTTCATATCAATCGTCAAGCAGCAGAAATTAAAAGCTTTCATGTCGTTATAGAAAACCTATAGCCTACTAAATATGATGAATAATACAGCCTATAGTATCAAAGATGATTCAAAAGCTGTTCTTTTAGTTAGTCATCTAGCTCATAAAGCTGCGATAGCTACATACATATTGTAATTTCTGGGAACAACGTAGATCTCTGAGTTTGTTAATTGAAGTTTATCTCCCTCCCTCGCTACCTCTCTGAGACTGCTAAAGATAATAACTGAACCTATTTATTATGTCCAGGACACTTCATCAGGATTACCTCAATTATAATAGAGACATTCAGACTGCTTTTCAGGCTAATCAAGTATTTTTCTGAGTGCACCTGCCAGAAACATAAAATGAATGTGAAGCCAATGGATATGGATACTCAATACACATGATTAAAATCATCTAGCATCAATAAGGTTTGCATAGGAAAAAATTCAATTCTCGTGGACATAATCAGTACACATTAGCCATTGAACCATAAACCTAGGACTAGCCCCCAGGAAAGTCAATGTAGCTTTGGGTACTGTATTTGCTTTGAAGTCCTGGTATAATCATTGATTATGTTGTAACTGACAGAACTTGACAGACCTTTGATTAAAACCAGAATGAACTGGTCTATCTGTATCATAATTTAAATGTTTCGTAGATTCCATGATTCTCACTACTACTGATCATAATGAAATAGTTATCACCTGATTAACCTAAACAGCCTCCTTGAAGCTGCACGATAGGAAAGAGAAAGCAAGCAACCAATCTAGCATGCCTTCCTAATTCCTAGACTCAAACTAGAAGGCAGCTATATACTTTCTCGTTTGTTTGACAATTCAATTTGTAGTTGTTCTTTCCAAGGTTTTTTTTTCCAGAATGGTAATTATGTGATTTCTGGCAAATTTTTCTTTTAAAGTACATTTTATATGGTGTGTATCTTAAAAGGGTTAACTGCAATTAGGACATACATATGCAATGTTGGGGCATGATGGGAAAAAGTAAGCTGCATATTTTCTTCAGGTATAACCTGGTCATGATTGGAAGCCAGTAACACCAATGATTTATGGGGACTCCGACATTTCAGTCAGCTAATTGGATCAAATTGACTGGGCTTCATTCAGCCAAGAAGAGTGGAGTAAGAGAAGGTAATCTTTGCCGTCATGGGTATTCTTAGCATAACAACATCATCCCAACAATTCACCAAAGTGCATAAGTTTTAAGAACATCAAATTCTACAAGTGAGGTAAAGACAAAAGTAGCTAACCCTAGGATAAATACAAAGAACAGGGATTCTCTGATGATGGCTACCAAATCAAGATTATGTCACATAAGTTTGGAACCAAGTAAGTTCGGATATGATTACAATGGTATATGTAAGTTTTGCTCCTACACTTGGGTGATTGATCATAAGAACCTTCGAATAACCTCTAAGATGTACCTGAACGCCAGCTAAAAGCTTTCTTTGAAAGAAGTGAAAAAAAAAAAAAAAAAAAAAAAAAAAAAAAAAAAGAAGAAGAAGAAGAAGAAGAAGAAGAAGAAGAAACATGTAGGTATCGAGAAAAGTCTGTGGCTACCACAAGTAAATCATCTTTTGACGCTTCAAGAGGCTCAACTATCTGATCCTTTTTAAGAACACCATCCTTGATGAGGTATTGGCATATTCGACCCCACTTTGATGAATCAAAAGGGTGCCTAAACAAATGGTTGAAAGAATAGAATTAAAAACATTTAAGATGAACAATCAATTCAGATTGCACTTTCAATCCAAAAAGAAATGACACAAGAAATTCAACAATGTTATTAATAAGACATTCTGACTGCAAAGACATTACAACTAAGTAGCTTATCTCCTTTTTTCTTTTAAATCTCCAAGAAAAGATGAGGAACCTCTGTATAATAACAAATTAAGTCATTTCACATTTAGAATACGGCTAAACTAAAAGCCATTCGTTAACATTTTTCTTTTGAACGAGCATTTATTGACATAATAGAAATTGACTTTCTTGAAGGAAAGACAACAGTTTATCCAAAACCTTGGGTGGGGGACACCAAGCATCATCAGATAGTTCATGGGTAGAGGGTGAAGCTAAAATTTCTTGGGAGACTTGTTATTGTTGGGTTTGTGATGAAAATCACTTTGTCTTTTTTGAGTTCAAATTTGAACTTAGTGGGTCCCACTTAGTGTTAAACATGGGTTAGGTATTTGGTATCATTAAGAGGGCCTTGGAAGAGGTAAATGGGGGCAGAGAAAGAGAGTTTCTAGTGAGTTCCAAGAGCGGTTTTGAGCAAAAACGGGATTGAACTTTTGGGGTCTTCTTCTTCTTGTGGTTTTGCAAGAAAGGGGTTTCTTCTCTCTTGTATTCTTCTCCATTGCAACTCTATTGAAGCTTAAGCTTGAATTGAAGGGTTTTCTTCAAGAGCTTGAAGGTGGAAGGATTTCTTCAAAGAGGTTTGAGAGGTGGTATGACCAGTTGAGGTAAAATCGTATTATTCTCAAATCTTGAACTATTTTGAAGATTAAAATAGTGAATTCTAATCTTGAACATTTCGGGTTAGTGAACCACGTAAAATTCTTGTGTGTTATTTACATTTATGTTTCATTCTTGTGGTGGTTTGTTGTTATTTGCTTTATGATTATCTTCAATTTATTTACACAAGATCCTTGGTTTATTTCATTTATTTGGGTGATTTGTTCAATTACCAGCATCCTTGGATTGGGTCTTGTCTTCAACAGTTATGACAAAGACAGTTTGAGACATAATAGATTGTAAGTAGTTAACATACCAAAAGAGCTGCCTGATTGTACAACAACAATATTTTGCAAATCGACTTAATGATAACCTTCACTACTTTATCTATGAACATTTTTTAAAAAGGAAAGTAACTTCTCAGAACAACTTTAATTAATATCATATTAACGTACCCATTAGAATTCAGAAGCCAGAACAGAAAGAAAGAAGGAAAGAAATGGTGACTTACAGTTTCTCTATCCCAAGAAATGCGATGTCATAGGAAGAAGAGTAAATTAGAGGAACCTGAAAACCAAGTTGGAATTGAAACTATGAGAAACAAAAGCAGAGGAAGTGAAACAGTTATAAATTAGTTGTTTTGTTCAGAATTGGAGGGATAACCTTGTTGGGAGACACCTCGAAGTAGAGCTTGCTGGAAAGAACGCGATTCCTTCGGAGGGTTTCCGAATCGATAGAAGAGGGACCTCCAGTGACGGACGAACTCGCCATTCTCAAAATGCGAGTTCTGAAACACAAGCAGGCGTAGAAAGATGGTACTGTGCAGAGTTTAGTGGCTGCCACTTCGAAATCGAATTCTATCTTCTTCTTCTTTTTTTTTTCTTGAACGAATCCAATCTCGAATTAGTAATTACAGGGATCCGAGGTTGAGTCGGCGCAACTCGAACTCAGCCGTGTAGTTGAAGCCTGAAAGTGACACGGTGTGAGGCCCTCAGACTCCGACGTGTCGGGGCTGACCTATTGCGCCGTCACTGTCTGTGAAGAACACTTCCTCCATTGCGAGACTCGAACTAAAAGACGGTTTGACTTTCTATTAGTGTTTATTAGATTTTAAGGTTTATCGGGTCAGGTTGTCGGTGCCACGACTACACATCCTCAGGAGAGCTTTTATATAATTAACATAGAAGGGGATTCGCTTCGACCTCAAAGAAAATTCAAACCAAGATCATTGTTATACCTTTGCAAAACTTAGTTTCTTCTTTGGGTTTGAGAATTGAGCTTTTTTTCACAGATCATTGCTTTACCTTTGCAAAATCGATTTATTCAATTCTAATCTTGATAAACCCTCTCTTTGATAGACATGCATCTAGTACAATGGTGGATGTCTCCTATGCAAACAATAAGTCTAAAGAGGTCCCTACCACACTTTAGCCTCTCCCCCCAGAGAACAAAAAACACTTATTCTTGCAATATCAGTTGTCACTAATATAGCCAATCCCATTGGTTCCTCTTAGGTTGTAGAACCCGTACAAGCACAAAAAAATATAATATAGAAAAGGATTAAATACTACACATTTCAATTAGAACCAACACTTTTTTTTTCTTTCTTTTTTTTTTTTTTTGGAATGAGGTTTATCCGTGCCAGCTTGCACACACCACAACTATATCCTCAAAGGAGCTTTTAGATAATTAATATAAAAGGGGCTTCGCCCCTAACCCCAAAGGGATTCGAACTTGACCTCCTAGGTAGAACCAACACTTTAATGTCATATCGCAATCCAACTCTTTCAAGATCATGGGCAACCAAGAGGAGATTAACTTCAAAATTCAGATCTTGCTACTGATCCAACCAATAAATCTGCTACTATATTTGTCTCTATGCCATAAAGGTGCAATATTTTATATTAAAATTAATTGATGACAATTTATAAAAAAAAAAATGAAAATTAAATGATGCTATTATCACTAAACAAATATTTAAAATATTAATTTTTTTCCTTTCTTCTTTAAAATTTTATATAAAACCAATTTTACCTTCATCCCTATATTCTATTGTTTCTCTTCTTGAGACTCTTGTTTAGTCTTCTCCTTCCTCAACTCTGGTAGCATCCCCCACCTTATCTTAGATTCATTCTTAACAAAGAGTTGTTATAACAAATATGTTACAAAATAATAAATTGAAAAAGAAACAAAAAAGAAAACACACAGAAATTTAATGTGGTTCACATGCCGATATGGTATGTTGTGTCCACGGGCGAAGAAGAAGAGTTTTTCACTATACAGAAGAAGAACATAAGGAGATTTTACAACGAAGAATGACATTGCAAGAAATCTCACCCAAAACCTTAATTGGAAATCTCAAATCTCTCAATAATATGGTAGGTGAACATAACATACATATCTATAGACTCCAATCAAGTAAATGGGTCAACTCATCGAGTTTGGTCGTACCATAGAACAAAATTCTGTCAAAA
The DNA here is from genome assembly GCF_041222555.1 of Hakea prostrata. NCBI lineage: Eukaryota > Viridiplantae > Streptophyta > Magnoliopsida > Proteales > Proteaceae > Hakea > Hakea prostrata. Next base: position 61,376,180 of record NC_142606.1, read on the forward strand.
ATTGAGAAATTTCCACTAAAAATTTTCATTTTGTTAAACTCGAAACGAAAAACTAGGGGAACAAAAAAAATTCCAAGTTTCGATCAAAATTCCGCATGTGGCTCTTTCTTCTCGCTGATCGCTCTCGGATTTGCTAAGATCAGGGCAGCAGTTAGGGGTTCAGGAAAAGAGAAAAAGCTGAGTACCTAACCTAGTCTTAGTCATTTGATCGCAGCATGTCGGATGTCTCCATGAGTAGCTCACGACAGAGGGCCAAACCATCAAAACTTGTCGAAACCTTGAAACCTGGTTCAACCCAACTAGACAAGTTGGTTCATGAAAAAGAAATTCTCAAATTTTGTAGGAAACATGGGAAATTTTGTGGTAATCTGGAAAATTTCGTAAAAACTTGGGAATTTTTCTTGCAAATTTCGTAGCTTTCTCATATTTTCAATTTTTTTTTTTTGTTTCTTTCATGTTTCCTCAAATACCCCTTCCATCAGGACTTCCTTATCCAAATTGCATATTCCCTCAGCCTAGTTATCTTAGGCATGTTGATGACCAGATTTATAAAGTTATAGTTGTCAATTATCTTGACAACCATAGGCATAAAATATCATGAAATGTTTATATTCATTGGTTGAAGGAGAAGATGTTACATACATAATACTACTTAGCTCACATGATGGATCCACCGAGGTATTGAGTTGTACTTTCCTTTTATTGTCAGTTACTTTGTATTTGATGTTTTGAAGTTAAAAATTATATATTGAATGTTATGTATTTAAGTAGTTAAGTTTATAGTGTATTATGTACATTAAATGACATATTTACATTGATTTTTTTAGCAAAATACAACCAATGTGTTCTTTATACTCTAATTAAGTTAAATACAGAGTTTCACCATAAAATACTCCCTAAAACCTGTGGAGACTAGTACAAAAAAAGTCTTAAGTTTCCTCGAAATTCCTCAGTTTCCCGCCTAGGTTTCCCGTTTTCACCTAGTTGAAACTTGAGTTTCCTTAAAATTTTTTTCTATGGGTCATACCGTACTGTGGGGGCTCTGGCCCCACACCTCGTCCACAAATATCCACAAACAGGTCATTCAAGTCACCCACCAAAGTATGTCAGTGGTTCTATCTTCCAAATCGGGTACAAGAATTCTAGTCAAAACATAACAAATCTGCACCTTGACTTGAATTCTCCCATAAAATTGAATAATCGTTATATTCTCCAAAATCCCCTTCATGGGCTAAGTTTTATTGTGACCAATCAAGTCCAAGCAATGCTTGAACTTGCCGGTACATGATGGCTTTGTCAACATATCAGCTGGATTATCTTTAGTATCAATCTTCAATACCTGAATATTATCTTCAACAACTACTTTTCTAACATAATGATACCAAAAATTAATGTGCTTCGTCCTCTCATGATACATCTAATCTCTAATCAAGTGAATTATCACTTTGGCTATCACAATGGACAACAATCGCCTTCCTGAATCATGCTGAGTTCTCCAAACAAGCATCTAAGAAAATAGTTTCTTTAACTACTTCAGTCACTACCATATACTCTACTTCTGTACTAGATAATGCAACTATAGCTTGTAAAGTAGCCTTCCAACTAATCGCACAACCTCCCAAAGTAAACACTTACCCCAAAGTAAACACTTACTTGTAAGTGACTTTCTTTTGTCAAGATCACCTGCATCAATTTGTTACCATTCCTCCCAAATTCCAAACACACACCAGAGGTCCCCTTTAGATATCAAAGTATCCATTTCACTACTTTCCAATGAGTTTTATCTGAATATGATGAATATCTACTCACCACACTAACTACTTGGAAATGTCAGGTCGAGTACACACTATAACATACATAATGGAACCAACTACACCAGAGTATAGAACACATGACATATAACTCACATCTTCATCTGTCTGAGGTGATAGAGCAGCTAAAAGTCTAAAATGAAATGCAATTGGAGTACTAACAGGTTTTGCATCTTTCGTGCCAAAAAGCTCCAACACCTTCTTTATGTTTTTTTTTTTTTAGATAGCCATAGGTTCTTTGCCTTTCTATCCTTCTTGATTTCCATACCAATAATCTTTCTTGCTGCCCCCAAGTCTTTCATCTCAAATTCAGTATTTAACTGTTGCTTAAACCTGATGATCTCATCCATATCTTTAGTAGCAATTAACATATCATCAACATATAACAACAAACATTGAAATGAACCATCAACAAGTTTTTTAAAGTGTACATAACAATCATACTTGACCTACTATAACCTAAAGTAGCCATGACCGTATCAAACCTCTTATACCACTGTCTAGGAGATTATTTCAAACCATATAGGGACTTTTTCAATAAGCAAACTTGGTCCTCTTTTCCTTCTACAATAAAACCCTCAAGCTGATGCATATAAATCTATTCTTCTAGTTTACCATACAAGAATGTAGTTTTCACATCAAGTTGTTTTAACCCCAAATTATGCACAGCAACAAAAGCAAGCAAAACACGAATGAAACTATGGTTAACAATAAGTGAACACGCATCATTAAAGTCAACACCTTGTACCTGACTACACCCTTTTGCAACCAATCATGCCTTATATCTAGCATCTCCATCACCTACGGTGGATTCTTTCTTCTTGTAGAGCCATTTGCAACTGACAATCTTCTTCCCTCTAGGCGGCTTGACAAGGTCCTATGTTTGATTTTTATGAAGAGATTCGACCTCCTCATTCATGGCCAACAACCACTTTGAAAAATCAATAGAAGAAATAGCTTTTGAATATGTTGCAGGTTCACTATTATCAATTGTATTTGCAACAAGCAATGCATAAGCAACAATTTCAGCATTCACATATTTTTGTGGTGGCCTAATATTCCTCCTTATCCTATTTCTGGCAATGTTGTACTCTTCTTCTTCTTGATTCCCTGTAGCACCTTCCTCTCGATTCCCTGGAGCACCTTCTTCTCAATAAGAGTGGGTGGTTGAACTAAAATTGACTGTGCTTTTTTTAAAGATAGATCATCTACTTCAAATTCCACATTCTCCCTAAAATTTTTCTGTATCACTGTGAATATGAATTTCTTTTCTAGGATTTCACATAGCAGATTCATCAAAAGTTACATCTCTCCTAATAATAAATTTAGGATTATGTGGATCAGAACACCATAACTTGAATCCCTTAACTCCACATCCATATCCAAGAAAAATACATTTTTAGCCCTAGGTTCCAACTTTCCATCATTCACACGTGCATAAGCAGGACATCCAAAAACTTTTAAATTACTGTAATCAACAAGTTTACCTAACCATACCTCCTATAGAGTTTTGCATTCAATAGTTGTGCAAGGAGACCTATTTACCAACCATGTTGCTACATTTATTGCTTTTGCACAAAACTCCTTGCCCAATCCTGTATTTTACAACATGCACCTTGCCTTCTCTAACAAGGTTTTGTTCATACACTTTGTAGCTCCATTCTACTGAGATGTCTTCACAACTGTCTTGCAATCCTCACTCCTGCAGAACTTATTAAAGTCTCCTTCACAGAATTCTAGGCCATTGTCCATTATCACTCTTTTAATTTGCTTCCCAGTTTGCTTCTCAATCAAAATCTTTCATTGCATAAAAGTAACAAATACTTCATTTTTGTATTTCAAGAAGTAGACTTAGACCTTCCTAGAATAATCGTCAATGAATATAAGTAAATACCTAACACCAACTCCTTTTGAATGAACCTTGGATGGCCCCCACAAATCTGAATGAATGTAGTCCAAAGTTCCTTTGGTCTTGTGAATAGCAGTACTGAAACTAACTCTCTTCTGCTTCTCAAACACACAATTTCATCTTTCCTGTACTCTGATCACACAATAGATCCCTTATGCTCAATGCAGTCATCCCTCTTTCACTCATATGGCCTAGTCTCATGTGCCATAATTTTGTAGCATTTGAATCAGAAACTGATGAAGTTGCTGCAATGGATCCAATGATTGTAGTACCCTACAAGATATACAAATTACCAACATTCTTTCCATTAATAAAAAGACAACCTTACTGATCTTTATGACTTCACCTTCAGTTGTGTATTTGCACCAGTTTGTATCAAAGGTGTCTAAACTAATGAGATTTTTCTTCAATTCTGGAACATGTCAGACATCAGTTAGAGTTATGATAATACCATCATGCATCCTAATTCTGATATTTTCCTTCCCAACTATATTACAAGGATAATTATCCCCCATCAACACAACTCCACTTAAAAATATTCGTAAGTAAAGAACCACTCATGGTTAAGGCACATATGGTGGGAACACCTAGAATCAAGGATCCATTCTTCTTGTGGTCTAACTCTGTCATTAGACACCAATAACATCTCAAAATCACTCCCATCTTCAGTGACACAAGCCTCTGCAGAGTTTTCTTTCTTTGGTTGGTTGGTACCACCACTTGCTTTCTATTTGTTCTGAAGCTTGTAGCATTCAGATTTGATATGCCCCTTTTTCTTGCAGTAATTACAAGTCAAGTTTTTGTTCTTTGATTTTGACCTAGACTTTTTCTTGTCACTATCCGAATTTATCTCAGTAGTTCTACCTCTAACCGTCAAACCAACACCCTTAGATTTGGTTGATGTCAATTTATCGTTAATTTTATATTTACTCAAAAGATTCGTTTTGAGATCTGCAACTGAGATTGTCTCCCTGCCATAGATCATGGTATCTTTAAAGTGCTTGTATGATGGAAGCAATAAACATAATAATAATAGGGGCTAAATCTTCATCATCAATTTTAACATCTATCTTTTGTAGATCAGTAATGATAGAGTAAGAAGTAGCAATATGAGATTTGAAAGAAATACATTCACCCATACGCAAAGTACGTAACCGTTACTTTAACTTTAACTAGTTAGTGAGGGGTTTCATGAGGTACAAACTTTCCAACGCCAACAACAATTCTGTCGTTGTTTCTCTCGAGAGAACTTCGTTCAATATAACTGAATTGCGGTGAGGGTTCGATCATCCATATCATTCCAATTTTCTTCAGACATAGTCTCAAATTTCTTCTTCTTCCCAAGTATAGCATTCTTCACTCTTTGCTGAGTAAGAATTTGTCATAAACTAAAATTGATGCTCCCAACATTCAAACTTGCCATAAACTGAAACTGATGCTCCCGTCAAATTTTTCAATATCGTATTTCGTTGATGTTAAAACCATGGATGTACAAATAAAAAATGACCAAGAGCTCTAATGCCAATTGTTATAACAAACATCATGAAATAACGAATCTAAAAAGAAACAAAAACAAAAACACACAAAGATTTAACGTGGTTCATACATCAATATGATATGCTAAGTCCACGGGCGAAGAAGAAAAATTTTCCACTATGTAAAAAAAGAACAGAAGGAGATTTCACAACCAATTGTCAAGAATAACGTTACAAAAACTCTCACCCAAAACCCTAATCAAAAATCTCAAATCTTTCAATAATATGTAGTAGGTGAACATAAGATACATATATGTAGACTCTAATTGAGTAAACGGGTCGACTCATCGGATCGGATTGAATCGTATCACAAGGGCTCCACCCCGCACCAAAGACCCAAGCCATTTGTTTCTACCACAGATCTCCACAAACGAGCCATTTAGGTCGCCTATTAAAATATGTCGATGTGGGTCCATCTTCTAAATCGGATATAAGAATATAACTACAACTTAAAATATACATGAAAAAAACCTCAACCCCAAACCAAAGGTTTTGTTATTGGTCAAAGACCGCCAAAATGGATGGATGATTGTGACACCACTACTGAATAAAGGTTCAAACCTATTTGTGATAGCCGTTGATTTCCTCTGCCAACAAGAGAACTTTCAATATGATATTAAGCTATTGATAATGATAACTATCCCAATCAAAATATTCAAAAACAAATTGATTTCAAACTATAATAAATTTAAGGGATAGAGTTCCACATGCTTCAATGTACACGGAACACCAACCGGTTTTCTAGAGGAGCATCTATATCTTAGAGACTTTAAAGTACATATAAAAGAGAAAACAATTATAAAGTTTTACGTGAAGGAAATGCCACACGCTAGCAGCGTAGAAGCAGTGGTGGCTTCACGTATCTGCCAGTGCTCATTCTAATGGCATTCCTGGGCTCTGTTCATAGCTGATGACTAAAGAACCCAAAACCCAGATGAGCTTGTGGAAGTTCTCTTCTCCTTTCTTTACTACAAAGCCAATTAAATGAGCCATTCAACTTCAATAAGCATGGTGGGTTATAAGAGAATTGTAGTTTCACTCAAGAGGAACTCTTCACTTTATTTAAATCAGTTCTGACCAATTCTTCAACTTGAAATTTAAGAAAGAAAGAAAACCCATTTGACTTAAATTACACTTGAACGTTGCCTCTAAGCCATGATGTGCAGACACCCACAAGTCTTTCTAACCTCAAACATCTTCCCTCACATTCCCATAGAGAATGCCTTGCTTGTTTTCTAATGAAGAACTAAAACCAGTCCAATTTATATATGATATGATGGTGAAATTGTATAGGATTGTCTCACGTTCTTCGAACCTCTCAAGGCTTCAAGTTACTTTTCAAGGAAGAACTGATTGAAAGACTCGCAAAATGGAGGGAGAAAACCAGAAGAAATTCCTCCATGGAACACTTGAAGTAACCATTTTCCATGCCACACCTTACACACCATCCTGTTTCTCTGAAGTAAGTAATCCAAAAACCTCATTACACAACATGCGATTTAATTGTTCCATCTCCATGCAAGCTACCTTCCTGATTAATTTTGAATTAACTGCTTAATTAGGTGGGCATCACCTGAATATCATAGTATATAAACCATCTAATACTACAATGTATCATTTGGCTGATTTCATTGAATATCATCAAGGATGATGAATGAGGAAACAGGGTGAGAGTTTCCTTCTCTCACAGTTTTCTTCACAAACACTGAAGACTGGTGATTTGAGCACCAAGAAGTATTCAAAACAGTAATCATAGATGCAAGTCCTACAAACTATAGGCTAATTTTGGTATTATAACATGTTCAGTTGAATCCACCTTTGAAAGTTAGAACTTCGAAGTACTAAGCATTGATTGAATTTGTCTGCCCCCTCCCCAAGTGTCTGTTTTTCAGAGAGATGCCCACCTATGTCACAATAAGGATAGACAACAAGAAAGTTGCAGAGACAAGCCATGAATTCGACCGTGTGTGGAACCAAACTTTCCAGATCCTCTGTGCTCATCCATCTGATTCTTCGATCACCATAACAATGAAGACAAAGCGCTGCTTCCTAGGAAAGATTCACATACCTACCTATCAGATATTAAATGAAGCAACTCTGATTGATGGGTTCTTTCCTCTCCTCACTGAGAAAGGGAAACCAAACCCAAACCTCAAACTCCAATTCATTTTATGGTTTAAGGATGCAGAATGTGAACCAGGCTGGGGGAAATTACTTTCCAATGATGATTTCCAGGGCACAAGGAACTCCACATTTCCACAACGATCAAGCTGCCATGTCACACTCTATCAAGATGTTCACCATCACTCAACTTTCCATCCACCAGTTAATCTTCAAGGGTACCCAAGAAAGCTGTGGGAGGATGTATACAAAGCCATAGACGGTGCGAAGTATTTAATTTACATTGCAGGGTGGTCTTTCAACCCTAACATGGTGCTGGTAAGTTTCTGTTAATCCCCATTTCTATCTAAATTTATGATCATCTCCTCTTCCCACAATCTGACTATGCTCTTGAATGTACAGGTCCGTGACTCTCATACTGAGCTTGAAAATGCGAGGGGCGTAAAAATTGGTGAATTGTTGAAACGAAAAGCAGAAGAAGGCATAGCTGTGAGGATCATGCTGTGGGATGATGAAACATCTCTAGCAATCCTCAAGAATAAGGGAGTGATGAGAACACATGATGAAGATTCCTTGAACTACTTCAAGCACACTAAGGTGATATGTAGATTATGCCCCAGGCTACACCGTAAGTTCCCTACAGTCTTCACTCACCACCAGAAGACCATCACTGTGGACACCCAAGCACATTTTATCCCAACTAGTGTTGATGATTGCAGGGATGAAATCATGAGTGATTTCAGAAGTAGAGAAATAATGAGTTTTATTGGTGGGGTGGATTTATGTGATGGCCGATACGATACTGAAGAGCATTCCTTGTTTAAAACACTAAACACTGAATCTCATGCTCAAGACTTTTATCAGATAAACATTGCAGGAGCTAGTCTTCTCAAAGGTGGACCAAGAGAGGCTTGGCATGACAGTCATGCTTGCATCACAGGTGAAGCTGCTCGGGATGTGTTGGCTAACTTTGAGCAACGGTGGACTAAACAATGTGATCCTTCATTGCTAGTTCCCACCGACACCATCCCAGATCTCATTCGCCAGCCTTGTTTTAAGAATGTAGACTCTGGAGGGGATTGGAATGTTCAGGTCTTCCGATCAATTGATCATGCATCTGCCACCCAACTGCAGAATGGTGTCTCTGTCGAGCACAGTATCCATGAAGCTTATGTTGAAGCAATTAGGCATGCAGAGAGGTTTATCTACATTGAGAACCAATATTTCATAGGAGGATGTCAATTTTGGGAGAAGGATAAACATTGTGGTTGCAGGAACTTGATCCCTGTGGAAATTGCCCTTAAGGTGGTGAATAAAATCAACGCAAAGGAACGATTTGCTGTATATATTGTGATACCAATGTGGCCAGAAGGAGTACCTGACAGTGAATCAGTGCAGGACATACTGCACTGGACTAGACAGACAATGGCAATGATGTATAAGCTTATTGGAGAAGCAATTCGAGAGAGCGGTGAGCCAGGGCATCCTCGAGATTATTTGAACTTCTTCTGCCTAGCCAACAGGGAAGAGAACTGCAAAGGAGAGTTCATATCTCCATACTCTCCACACCCAACAACCCATTACTGGAAAGCTCAAACACACAGGAGGTTCATGATTTATGTACACTCCAAGCTCATGATAGGTACAGGAATTTTTCCTAAATTATTTTTGGTCTCACTTGCAGCTATTCATATTTTAACTTGTTTGATGACAAGATATTAATCATCTGTGATGACTGCTTTGGTGTTTACTCTCCAGTGGATGATGCATACATGTTAATAGGCTCTGCTAATATAAACCAGCGATCGATGGATGGACGACGGGACACTGAAATAGCAATAGGATGCTACCAACCCAAAAGCATCGGAAACAAAATGAGCAATGGAGCTATTCATGTATACAGAATGTCCCTCTGGTATGAGCATACTGGCTGCTCTGAAGAAGTACACCTGGAGCCACAAAGTTTAGATTGTGTAAAGAGAATCTGTTCAATAGGAGAGAAAATGTGGAGCATATACAGCAGAGAAGAAATAGTAGATATGGAAGGTGTCCATTTGGTGAGTTACCCTGTCCAGGTTTTGAATGATGGTTCTGTGGAAGACCTTATGGGAACTGGGGGGACTTTCCCTGACACCACAAGTCCTATCAAAGGGAAGAGGTCCATGATATTACCACCCATTGCTACTACTTAGAATTTGGTTTATTGCCCCATCATTGGGGAAAAAATATTCTTTTGAGCTTGTATCTTAAAATTTTGTGTGTGAATAATAACTTAGTGATAGTTGTCCAGCTTATGCATGATGTGTGAAGAATTACTATCCATATTACCCAAAAAAAAGAAGGATCTGAGAAATGGATCAAATGAGCTCCTATGGCATGCACAGCCTTAGATTCTTGATCTATCTCTTGATTGTGTCAATACATACTAACAGGTTCTCCTCTACACCCTAAACGGGTAGAAAAAAGAGAATGGTTCACTACCAAGGGTAGAAGATCTTGAAATTCTTGACTGAAAAAGGATGCTAGTCAGTTTCACCTGTACCTCTAACAGCTTTGAAAAAAGTATATGGCAACAGAAATGCATTTTCTACTTCCATTAAGAACTGATTCGAATATAGCACAAGGTTGAACCATCAACTACATGAGATTCTAATCATAGCTGTCAATCTAAGGCATGCATCCGACGTTCCAAATAAGACTTGATCAGTAAAGACAGTAAAGAAAATCATAAATAAGGGGTAAGCGTGAGAAAGAGGTACGACACTTCATTTTTCACTAAACCTGCAACTTTCCTGCTCTGAGCTCTTTCAAACCTAGGTTTCACCTGAACTCTAGTTCGATCTCACTTAGGTCACTACTGACTTGATTGTCGGAGACGGACCACCGATCAAAACGATCAGCACCATTTCTAAAAGCATCTTCCAATGAAATTGCAGGTGCACGTAGATTCAATCAGTTCAAGCCGCCAGAACTGAACCTCTTGGTGTGATCTACGATCTGTAATCTCGGCAGATTCCACACCAACATTTGGTGCCATCTGTGGAAAAGAGCAAAAAACCATGGCTCAATAACTGGAAAAACAGGAAGAAGAACCTCTAATTGAGGCTGTGGAGGCAAGTCAGAGAGATCTCCGACGGAAAAATGCAAAAGGAAAGACAAAGCCGATGGAGTAAGACTCTTGGAAGTAGAAGAGATTGAAAGGAGAAAAAGCAGAAGTCAGTCTGCAGTTATTATGATGTTCACGAATCAGAGATAAATAAGAGGTTCCGGATTCTGGATAATCAAATTCTAAGATTAGCGAATAAAGAAAATGAAGGAAACATTGAAGAATCAATGAGTCGGAATCCATTCTCTAAAGAAATCATGAAAGCTCAACTCCTTCACAACTCCAAGTTTCCAATATTTATTGTGTATGATGGGAGCATTGATCCCGAAACGATCTTAGTTTAACTTATGTGTTCGGAGGTCAGAACTTTGAAGTGTAGATCATTTCCTCATCACTAAAAGGACAAAATCTAGTTCTAGCCAAACAAACAAAGAAATCAAAAGTTGATGAAGAATCGAAAGAGTATGAAGAGCAACAAAAAAAAAGATAAAGAAGAGAGGAGGGAGTCCACCAGCACATGAAGAGATCAACTAGGAACAACAGAAAAACTTGAATGAAGCGGGCCATGATCAATGTTCAGGACAAGATGAAATTCTGAGTTTGATCATGAAAAAAAACTGAGACGTGAACAATATGAACATGAAGGAGACCCTATAGGCCAGAAAAGAGACTGATGATGGAGGAAACAAGAAAAAAGAAAGTGCAACATTTTTCTCTAACCAAAAGGATCGGAGAAATTACAAGAGTTATTCAAGAAATGAATATAGAAACAGAAAGAATGATCAGTGTTAAGAGCCTGAATGCGAAGAGATCATAAATATTGATGCAAATCCAACATCAAACGTTCTTAAGATGGCCTGCTCCAATGGTAGTAAGGGCGGAGGACTGAAATCCTAACAAAATTTTCCGTTATCACAAGGTTCACGTACATGATATAGACGAATATAGAATTCTAAATAATGAAATTGAGCGGTTGATTAGTCAGGGACAGAACCGAGAGGGAGGAATGGGGAAAGCGAATAGAGATAGCCAAGGAGGTGGAAAAAGAGAGAAAAGGAGGAAGCTAAAAAAGATTATCAGTCAGATTCTCCAGTGGAGGATCATGAAGGTCCAAAACCTCAACGAAAGAAATCACCAATCATGGCTATATTGGGAAGTATAGATCTAAACTCTATGGAAAAATCAAAAGCTCACGCTCGGTTTGTACATTCAGTTGAATCACAGTTGATCCCAAAACGAATAAAGAAGATGAAGGAAATCATTTTCAAAGAAGATGAAATGGCTGGGATTCAAGAACCACATGATCATGCAATAGGTGGTTGCAGAAGTCACAAATTGAGATGTCCATAGAGTCCTAATCGACATAGGCTCTTCAATGGATATCTTGTCCTATGAAGCTTTTCTAAAGCTAAAACACGAATCAGTAAAACTAAAACATGTGGAACCAGACTATTTCGTTTCTCTGGAGAATCGGCCTCTATAGAAGGAATGCTAGAGTTGACCATAACACTTGGAACTCATCCAAAGACAGTGACAACGATAACAACATTTTTGGTGATCAGAAGTCTATCAGAAAATAATGATCTTGGGCAAACCGACTCTAAACGCGATAGGAGTGATTGTCTCTATAAGGCATTTGAAGAAGAAGTTCCCAACTGAGCAAGGAGTTGGAGAATGAATGTCAGACCAGAAGTTCTCCAGACAATGTTATACAACTTTTCTCATAAATTCAAAAGCTCAAAGTAAAGCTCTAGCCTTGACTATTGAATTTATAGATAATGGAGATGAGGATAATATCCATAGAGGAGAACAAGTAGAAAAACTAGAGAAAAGTTTCTTCAAATTGGATGATTCGGAGAAAGGAACAATGATAGGAGTGGAACAAACTAAGGAAGACAAAAAGCTTCTCACAACCTTTCCACGGCAAAATTCTAAGATGTTTGCTTGGCCAGCTTAGGATATGCCAAGACTAAGTAGAGAAGTAGTAGAGCATAGTCTCTGGCTGAATAGCACAATGACGCCAGGGAAGCAAAGGAGGAGAAACTTTTCAGCAAAGAAGCATGAAGCGATAAAAGTAGAAGTTGAAAAGCTCAAAAAATCAAGGTTTATTGAACAAATTGAATGTCCAATCTACTTAGCAAACGTGGTAATAGTAAAAAAGCACAACGACAAGTGGAGGATGTGCGCAGATTATACGGATCTGAATAACGCTTGTCTGAAAGACTGCCATCCATTACCATAGATTGATCAACTGATTGATGCTACATCTAGTCAGCAAATGTTGAGCTTTATGGATGCATATTTTGGCTATAACCAAATTCTCATGCAGAAAGAGGATCAACCCCACACTACATTCATTACCAATATAGAGAGTTATTGTTATAAGGTAATGCCCTTTGGTCTAAAAAATGCTGGAGCCGCATACCAAAAAGCAATGAATAAGTTATTTTCTAATCACATTGGTCGGAACATGGAGGTGTATGTGGATGATCTTCTTGTTAAAAGTAAATTGAAAATAGAACATCTAGTAGATCTAAAGGAATGTTTTGATGTCTAAGAAAGTATAGGATGAGACTTAACCCAGATAAATGTGCATTTGGAGTATCATCAAGAAAATTTTGGGCTATATGGTCACACAATGTGGGAAAGAGGCGAATCCAAAAAAAATCAAAGTGATACCGGATATGGAACCACGAAATAACATGAAGGGAATACAAAGCCTAACAAGAAAAGTAGCAGCTCTAAACATATTCATATCCAAATTAGGAGATAAGTGTGCAACCTTCTTCAAAGCATTAAAGAACTTGAACACTAAAAAAATGAATTCAAATGGACAAAGGAGTGCTAGACGTCACTTGAGGAATTGAAAAAGCGAATGACAAGCCCTCCAATCTTGTCACGGCGTTTCGGGAGAAACTCTGCAAATCTACTTGGCCTCTCTGGGGCAGCACTAAGTGCAGGCTTGATTAGAGAAGGAGCACATCAACATCAGATCTATTTTGTAAGTCACACTTTACCTAATGCCGAGTCCAGGTATCCAGAAGTTGGAAACAAGCCTTAACTTTAATAATAGCAGCAAGAAAGTTGAGAACCTAGTTTCAAGCCCATTCTATAGTTGTCTTGACCAATTGGCCTTCAAAAAATATCCTTCATAAGCTTGAACTAGCAGGAAGATTAGTGTCTTGGGCATTTGAGCTAATTGAACATGATATGTTATAAGCCCAGAACAACGATTAAGGCTCAAGCCTTAGCTGATTTTATTGCTGAGAGTGTATCGCCACCCATGGATGAAGAAAATCTCAGTGTAATTCTTGGTAGATGAATTCTCCATGTTGACGGCTCGAGCCACTCTCAGGGATTTGGAGCAAGATTGATTCTTCAGAGCCCAACTAGTTTTATTGTTCAGAGTGCTTTGTGTTTCAAATTCCATGCTCTGAATAATGAAGCAGAATACGAAGCCTTGATTGCTGGACTCCATTTGGCCAAGTCACTGTGTGTTTAGAATATTGAAGTCAGGAGTGATTTAGAGCTGGTAGTCAATCAAGTTAATGGGGGTATATGAAGCCAAGGATGATCGGATGGTCAGATATTTACAGAAAGTACTTGAATGCAAGGTGTGGTTCACATAGTTTAGTACACAAAGAATACCAAGAGAGAAAAATGCGATGGCGGATTCTTTGGCTTGATTAGCTTCGATAAAATTTACACCCTTACCTCTAGTACTGTACATTGAGGAGCTAAGTTCACCAACTTATTCAGAGCCAGAAATCATGGAGATTGATAACGATCCATCTTGGATGGATCCAATAGTGTCTTATCTTAAAGACGACATTATTCCAAGTGAAAAAGAAAAGGTGAGGGCTCTGAGAAGAAGGTTAGCAAAGTTTGTTCTAAAGAATGGACTTCTCTACAAAAGAACTGTCATTGGTTCGCTTTTGAAATGCTTGGGACCTTTGGATGCCCAATATACCTTGGTGCAAGTTCATGAAGGAATTTGTGAAAGTCGTATGAGAGGAAGAGCTTTGGCCTACAAAGTTCTAAGGCAAGGATTTTACTGGCCACGAATGCAACACGATGCTATGGAGTATGTAAAGCAATGTCATAAGTGCAAAATTCATGCTTTAATCCAAAGGCAACCCGTTAATCAGCTAACATCAATCCTGAGTCCAATACCATTTTCTATGTGGGGAATGGAAATTCTCAGGACCATTTCCAGTAGCTTTAGGAGGAAGGAAGTTCGTGGCAGTAATAGATTCTTTTACCAAATGGGTATAAGCAGAGGCCAAGGCAACCATAACGGCCAACCAGATGGAGAAATTTTTCTGAAACAAGGTAATATATCGTTTTGGTATGCCAAAAGTTCTACTCACTAACCAAGAGTTCTGTGCCCACTATCGCATAGAATACAAAAATTCTTATGTTGCATATCCACAGTGTAACAGGCAGATTGAGATAACCAACGGAACCCTTCTCAACAGGATAAAGAGGCAATTGGAGGAGGCAAACACTCAATGGATAAAAGAGTTCCCACATGTACTCTGGGCGTACAAGACTACAGTACGAACTCCCACAAGGGAGACTTCATTCAAATTAACATACGGTTTAGAGGCCCTAGCACCAATTGAAGTGGTAGTGGGATCAGAGAGATCAGAATTATACGATCCAAAAATGAATGAAGAAGGATTAAAGGCAAATATGGAATTTAGCGATGAAGTAAGAGAAAATGCGTTGTATTGAAACATAGAGTATTAAGGAGAACAACAGCTTATTATAGAGAAAAGGTAAGACCCAGATCCTTCAGAGTGGGAGATGGTCCTTAGGAAAAAATTAGTTTCAAATCCAAGGAATTGTGGGAAGTTGTCAACAAATTGGGAAGGACCATATGCGGTGATCAGAATTGTCAGCTCTAACACCTATTGGCTTAAAGATCTACAAGGAAATCGACTAAGACGACCTTGGAATATCACTCATTTAAAGAAATATTATCACTAATATTTGAAGGAGTCACTTAGGAATTAATGATGAATTTGTACTTGGTCACAAAAGTTGATTCTGATGATGAATAAATTTCTTTGATCATTCGTACGTAAATCCATAACAAAGGCTCTTTGTCAGCCATTTTATCAATAAGACTCTTTGTCAATCATCCTCTCAAAAGGCTCTATGTCAGCCATTTTCTCAAAAAGGCTCTTTGTCAGACATTTTCTTAGAAGGCTCTACGTTAGCCATTTATCAATAAAGGCTCTATGTAGATTTTATCAATAAGGCTTTTAGTCAACCATTTTTCCAAAGGGACTAGCCATAAAGGCTCTTGACAACCTTTTTCATAAAGGTATTGCTAATTAGACTTTTCACAAGTCACAGACTGAAGTCGTTTTGTAATTCATGAGATTTCAAAGTCACGGAAGGGTATATAAAGACTTTGGAAAACAAGGCTTCTATTAGCCACGGAGTAGCACCCAGGGCTGATCAAGTTCACTAAGATTTCTAGTAGAGTAAGTGATGATCGGCACATCAAGAAGTAAAATAAAGAGTAAACGAAGAATATATTTTGCAAGATGGTCATACAACTTCTTCAAGAGGGTATAGTATATATGATCAACAATGATGAAGAGTTGTATTTCCATCTCAACAGAATTAATGAAAAAGGGGCAATAGGTGGTCAAAATCAAAAGATTTAAAAATAAAAAAAAAGGATCCATATCTAGGAACAGAAACAGGGGGCTCTCATTGTCAAAACTATCAGTTCCCCCTCTAAATCACTTTCACTCCGCCTAGGAACGTGTCTTTTGGATGTTGGAGTCCAAGAAGGTTAAAGAAGGCTCTTGTAGGAAGGAATCGAGGAGCAACTTTCAATTGGGTTTATTTGTCACCCCTAAAACTAAAGTTGGGTTGGACTCTGAGCACCTTTCCCCATACTTATTCACAACAAGCCTTAAACATGTTGCGGCAGAACCCATGAAAGTTGGGTTCTCTTTAGCTTGTCCAATGGCTTCACTAATTGTAACAATCCCTTTTAATTCTAACCCAGGATCCGTATTGGAAGTTTGAATACCCGAAATCAGGAAAAGGCGACTATCAGATTGAAGCCCATGATCCATATTCTGAGCTCATGGATCTGGATTCTATCAATGAACATCCTATCATACTGGGAACCCAAAGGAGATCCAGTAGAAACCCTGATGGACTAGGAAAGTGGATCACTAGCTAGAGTCAAGTTGAGTTTGAAGATGTCTGGGATCAAGGTAAGAACACCCACACATGTTGGTTAGGGTTATGTTAGTGTTGGGGATCAACCAAATGAACAAAGCATCCAAGTACTGAAAAGTACTGAGGGCAATTGCTTAAGGCGGTTGATTGACCCAACCAATCATCCCAAACGAACGGCCAGGTCTACTTACGGGAATTAAGTCCTGTTTTGCTCCAGCCCTCTATAAATAACCAACCATGATTTATTTTTGTATTATTATATTGGTGGAGGTTACTGTGGACGGCTAGGAGGCAGAGAACACGTGTTCGAAGGTGAAGAACTATTGATTCGCAGAGAAGCTATGATTTGCGATCCGTTTTGCAAATCAGTTGGAGGTAAGATGATCTCACACTCCTTACTACTCCTCTGTAGTAGTGTGTTGTCTTTCTCCCATATTTCTATGGATGGTGAATTGTGATGGTTAACATCATTCCAACAATGATCACAATTAGATCAATACCCAAAAATGGATCCTTATATCTGAATAAAGGGTTGATTGAATCAAAGGAGATGATGTGATTCTTCTAAACCATTTGGCTTCATGGTTTTGGATTGAGTATGACTTTTAAGCTTGATAAGGACGAAATTCGGATTTAGATCATCCCAAAATCTTATTAAAATTGGGAGATCAAAAGTCGGAATTTCGGACTTGAGTTTCTGTTTGAAAGAGGGGCGGTTGCTCAGGATAGTTGATTGGCCCAACCAACCGCCATAAGCGACGGGCTGGGTCAGAAGCTTTGTCAGTCTAATTGTTGCTCTATTTTGACTTTTGTTCTTAATATAACTTTGTAACCATATTATAGGTGATCACTAAAGCTCTCTGGACTTGTTGTATGTGAGGTTTAACTATAGTTTAATAGTCTCTTGAGCTTTGACAGGTAAGGTTACATTCCTATATATATGTATTGATATGATCTATGATGAGTTGCTATAACTTCGAATGCATTAGTACTTGTAACTTGTTGTAACAATATGTTTAAATGATTTATGGTTAGTTATATATTGTGAATAATGATTAGATGTACTTTAATTACTATATGATGTTGAATGACTGATTTTGTGATAACGAGTGATGATGTGTTGTGACTATGATTGAGGGTATCCTTGTTGGGTATCCATTGTCACATCCACCCAGCCGGTACCCTACCTGGCATACCCGAGTATGTGATCCGCAGTCCCAAGGATCAAGTATCAAGCAACCATGCCTCCCAAATATGCGATAACACAATCATGAACAATAATAATCAAGGTTAAATCATATAATAAAAGAAATCATAAATAAGATAAGAACAGATAATTAGAGTGCGGAATAAAACGATACCAAATATATAATCAAAAGGAAGGAAGTGAGCGGAAATCACTCCCTCAGGACATAGTGGAAAGTAGATCAATCAAAGTTGAAGATTACATATCCAAGTCCTTAAAAGAGTATAACAATATAAAAGTTAAACTAAGGTCTCCTCGGTCTTGTACAAGATATTCTCATAGGTATAAACATAGGAGACCAACAGGTTCACACTAGGTCGAGCTAATCGACGGAGGGTAACCACCCTTGGGATCTTCACCGTGACCTTCATAGTAGCCAAGACCTTCAAAGTAGTATGAGGAATCCAGGTCCGTCTCGAGGAAGGAGCCATCAATTTCTTCAATGCCTGCAGAGTAATCTAACAAAACAATTACACAGAAAGGAATGAGTTCGAGAGAACTCAGCAAGGCAGTTTTTCCATAATACATAAGTTATATGATACAAAACATAACATAATGCAAAATGATATGAAATAGATGATGCAAATATGATTCTAACTCTACATATGCTAGTCTCTATGGTAGACATGCTTTAAGTCATAGCACCATACTTCTTTGGGTAAGTCTCAGTCACTTAGCACCGGTTGGTAATGGATCCTGCATCCATCTCGGACAATCCATGGCTGGGGTTTCGGTCACCACTCTCTCACATCACCATTTGGTCTAAGTATTGGTGCATGTCAAGATAAAGCCTAGCCCAATGCAAGTCATCTACTCAGGAGTATCATGTCAGATCCGGATACGTCCATTCCTCCCATCCCGAGATCCTTTCCGGTATCCTTCACACTAGAGTCAGCATATCTGACTCTCTCAAATATGGACTCATCAACTCTATTGGTCATCCACAAATAGTAAACGGGAAGCTCTCAAGTCCTCTCATGGATATGACTCACCGATCTCGAGCGCCCATGAGCCCAAGTCTAGCTATTTGCGACCCTACCAATGAATGGCCCCTTTCAGCTATCCGCAATGTGATTTATGTCCTCTCACGGATATAACTCACCGGTCTTGAGCGCCATCAAATCACACTACTACCACGGGTCGTTCGGTCTCAATGCCCTTCCGATTCCGGTCTGATACAACAAGGACATCCTAGCCAACACATCTAGACAAGTCCTATGTATGTCATCCAATAATCCAGGAAAATGTCGATGGGCATCTTCGGAGAACATCCCATACTATTCCCTTCGATGTCCAAGGACAGAAATGTCAAAAGGACATTCCCCAATCCCAAATCATACTTATCCAATCACATTCTCAACTTCTTCAGATCATACATACATGATACTTCATCATATTGAAAGATAAGTCATAACATCACATGATCAATCATATATGAAATTTACAAGAAATAATAATCATGATAAGTAAGAGTATGTAAACATGAAACTATTGTCATAAGGTACTTACAGCAGTCATATGATGTCCAAATACAACCAATAAGCTAAGCCTACTAAGTTGTCAACATCAAGGTAAAAATCACATAGTCTATGTTATATGGGGACTATTCCACCTTAATCGAATGATACCAAGGATCACTTAGAATAGTCCCTAAATGAGTGCTTGCACCCTAGACAACATATGTGCAACATTAGATAAAGAAACAATCAAATCGGAGGTCAAACAGAGCAAATCGAGCAAATACAAGGTTGCTGTACTCAGCTGTTTGACTGACTGGTAGACTGACTCAGTCGACCAAGTGAACAGTGCGGGGTTGAATAGTAAAATTTGATCCGAAACCTAGCTTTCGGGGCTCAGATCAATCCGAAACTTGGAGGGATTGATTGCAACAATATAAGAACACTATCTAGCAAGTAATTAGTATAATCTAATGGTCTAATTAGGAATCCCCAAATTGAAACCCTATGTTCTAAAGACAAGAATCATAGCATCAATTGAAATCAAATGAATTTGCAATAGAAATGAAGGAATTAGCTAGGGGAATTGATAAGCAATGGATTAGGATAATATGCTAGCATAGTAAATAGACTTAGCATACTTCATACTTCAGTTTAGGACAAGAATACAAGAAGTTAAGAAGAGAATTAAAGAAATGCATATGCAAGAATCAAAATGAGGGCATAGCATAGGCAAGAATGGAAAGAGATCATACATTTGTAAAGAATGAACACTTGGAGTGGTGGTTGCAAGGTTGCAGCACCAACTCCAAGGTTACAACAACAACAAGAAAAAGAAGAGAATAGAGTAGGATAGAGGATGAGAAAGAGAAATCATACCTTAGAGAAGAATTTGAGAGAAGAAGCAAGGATTCTTGAAGAGGATCTTCACTAAACCCAAGAAAGTGCTTTGGGAAGCTCCCTCCTCGTTCTCTGGAATCCAAATGATTAGGGTAGGGTTCTATTCATGAGGTCCCAATAAGTAGGCTTAAAATAATCAAGAAATTTGTAATTTTCGTATTTAATAACCAGTTGGTCGACTGACTAGTCAACTGGGTCAGTCGACCAAGCAGTGACAGCAACTTCAAACATGGAAATGGAAGGCCAGATGGGGTTAAATTCTATTGGGCTTTCTCCTCCAACTAAATCAACAAGTCTAGATTAAAGAATTACCTTCAAATCAAGTCCGGAAGTGCATTAGATACTTCAACTAATTCACGCCTCTTCTAGGTGTAGTTTCTCACCGAACATTGACAGTGTATCCAAGTAAGGGGCATCACTGTCAATATCCATAGGCTCGGAATCAAACACCAAGTCTTTAACTACGAGGGCCCACAAGTCTCTTCTTCTTCCACTCCGGGTCTTCGGACCTAAAAGCATCAAAGGTTCTGGGTCAAGGTCAGGGTTAGGATAGGGCTGGATTTCACATCCATTGTTTGGGATATCAGGGGCTATGATATGGGACATTGTTTCCTGATGCCCCCAACACTATCATGGTTGCTGGATGACATACCTAGGAGGTCTAGATTGCATGGCCAGGTACCCACACATGCTACTACCCTTTCGGTAGGGGTATTGAAGCCGAATGACCCGTGATAGCAGTGACGTGACTTTGTTTCATACTACAGCGGTAGCCGTCCATGCGGAAACTCAGTGGTCCACTGTTGATCATGCATTCGTAGGGTTGCATATGTTAAGGTCGGGCTCATGGGCATCTAATAAGCGGCTGGGAGTTGTGGGGGGACATGAGAGCATCCACCCCAACAATATGTGGATGACCATAGGGTTAGGGAATGGAGTCCAACAGAGGTAGTCAGTCCATAAGGATTCTCATTCCTAAGTAGAGAAGGATACTGAACCGAGTTGGTTGGTGCCATAGGAGAAGTATATGGACTACATGTAGTATGTCATTGTATGACCTTGCATTGGATTAGAAACCTTGACATGTGCCAATACTCATGCCAATGATCGTGGTGAGAGAGTGTGGACCTAAACCCCAGCCATGTTTGATTGACGAGGACTAAACCCCTTGACCGAGATCCCAATAGAGGTAACTAGTCTGTGAGGGATTAGAGTGACTAGACCTATCCATAGGAGGGCTGGTGTATTATCTTAAAGCATGTCTGCCATATTAAAGACTTGCATGGTTAGTTACTAGTTGCATCCATACATTTGCATATCATCCTTTATATATGTTGTCTACCATGATATGATGTTTACATATATATGATATGTGTTTCCTAACTGTGTTCGCCAGAACTCATTCCTTTTGTGGATTATTGTTAAACTAAGCAGATGGTGATTTTGGATCGGGGGAAGTTCTGCAAGACTGGGATAACTACAGTGAATAAACTTTGGAGGCGCCAGTGGGAAGTGGCGATGTATACCACAAAACCACCTGTTGGTGCTTGAAGTGTGCTTACAGCCCCGATTGATGGCAGGAGGATTCAGGTGGCTCACCATTTTGAGAGGTCGATGAAGGAGGGTTGGATGACTCCTTTTATCGAGAAGCTAGAAGATAAGACTGCCGCCTATGAACGAGAACAAAGAAACAATTGAACTTTTATTATTTTGCTTCCGCTAAAACTTATTTTTTAGTCATGAATTACTTTATCCTTTTTCTTTGATTCTTTCCTTTCGGGTTTTGGACTCATGTAATCCCTTTTTATTTAATTATTTGGATTATTCTTGCTCTTAATTATTATGTGTGTTATTTATCATTGATGGGTAAACCGTGGATTGCGCTCACGGGTTATCGGGCGGGACTGGGGTGTGACACTAATAGTTCTAACAGTTTTGGGAACTGTGGAAGATCAGCAGAGAATGTTATGGCTGAAGTGGCTACCTAAATAGTAAGTGGAACTTTAGCAGGCGGAGCTTTGGGAACTGTGGGATCATTATCTTCTCTTGGACTATCCTCTTCCCCAAAGATTTGATCAACAATTTGCTCAATCACTTCTCCTGCGGCATGAGCAACAATTTCTTCAACAACTAGCTTGATTTGATCAACTAGGCCAATTTGAGGGTCATCAGTTCTTATATCTTGATTAGGGACTCTATCCAAGGAAGCATGAGATTCTCTAGTAACTTCATAAGATATTGGCAAATAAAAATTTTTAGTAGACTCTAAAGACCGAACGATGGGAATAACTTCCTTACCGGTAGGAGGATGAACTGGGGAAAGCAAAGATGCGACAATGTGTCTAGAGGGATGGTCAGAAGTGGCTGTCCCCTCTGTATTTTCTTCACCCCAAGATTCTCCTTCGAAGCAGGGGATTTGATCAGCATTTTCCTACTCCTCTTCTGAGTGGTTAGCTCTTGACCAGAGGACGGACCTATGAAACGGAGTCGCCTCCTTGAGGTCCAATTCCTGTTGGATGACTTTTTGGCAATTCTCTCATCAACTCTGACACTAGTGATTTCAATGTCATCATCGTCCTCTTCAGCTTCCTTGCTCTAACTATTTCTACCCAAATCATCCCCCTCATCATCTTCATCTTTCTTGCTTCCTTTTCCATCAATTTTCTTTTTCTTTTTCATTTTTTTCTTCCCCCTATGGTGTCATCGTCTTCCTCCTCAAAACCATTGTTACCTTTATTAGAATCTCTCTCTTCCTCAGTAAGTCTTTTCTTCTGTGAAACCTAACCAGAACTACTGGAGGGTTTCTTCCTCTTATTTTTCTTCCCAAGTGCAATCTCAGCCTCTTTCTCAGCATGCGCATCCTGTTGTTAGCAATGCTAGGTGCATTCTAGGTCCCAGCCCCTAAATGGTATTTGAAAGTCAATTCAAAGGAATAATGCAAAATGATGGAAAGCAAAAATAGAACATAAAAAAAATACACCTGGAAGAAGGCCATAACAGGCTAAACCCTCATCATATCTAAATTCATTGCTGTCAATCTGTTCACCAGAAGGAAACATTTTCCATGTCTCCTGATCCTACTCATCCAGATGAGGTCTTTGATTAAAAGGAGCCAAAGACTCATAGAGTGTAAGCTCCATTGGGAACGATATTGGGAAAAGGAATTGCATAGAAGAAATATTTCTCCCTCCAACCTTTGTTGTCATTAGGGATAAATTTTCAAACAAAAAGGGAATGGTTGTCAAGCTCAGCACCAATGATGTTTCTCCCAGCAAAGTGTAGGAAACCAAGCTCACTGGAGACTTTCAAAGTATGATAGTTCCGAAACAAATTGATAGAAGGACTACATCCCATGCACTGAATGAAAGCCCAAAAATAGTTAACAAGCCTCCAACTATTTGGGGTAAGTTGGCAAGGACAGACTTGATAATAATCAAGAAGAGATTGAGCCCAAGAACTTAGAGGAACCCTACATCCAGCTTCTAAAGATTTGACGTAAATGGCAATCACTCCAAGGTCAGTAAGAAAGGCATGATCAAAGGGTTTAGGGATCCAAGCTTTGAACTCAGATGGAAAGCGATAATCAAGAATTGGCTTGGTTTTCTTAATTCTCGTTGGGAACCCTACATCCAGCTTGGTTTTCTTAATCCTCATTGGGAACCATTCAAGACAGCAGTCTTGAAGTTCTTCTTCTTTCCAACGGTTTCAATAGGGTTGTAAGGAGTGGCGATTTCATTATGGGCGTAAGGAACAAGATCCCAATCAGCGTTAGGAGCTCTACTAGGTCTAGCAGTAGAAAGGACAATAGGAGCCTTTCCGAAGGAAATATTCGGAGAAGTTTCGGGTTCAGAAGCAAGGTTGGGGCCAACAGGGTTGGTGGTAGGATCCAAAGGAATTCTAAGGTAAAAAGAAGGAATCACAGGGGAAAGTAAGGCAAGAATAAAGAAAGAAGGGTGAAAAAGTTCGAAAAGTTCTCACACAACAGCTTGGCTTGTAGACAAGACTTTGGGGTTTAAAAAGACAAAGCAAAGATGAAGATGAAGGAGAAAAGTGCATAACTAAAGAACAAGGTAAATAAAGGAAGTGAAACAATGTTGTTGGGAAATGTCATGTTAGCATTGCCACATCTGCCTCCATTAGTTTTGATGATAACAAACATAATTTACTAATATCTACATTAAGTTGTGTTTTGTCCGACTCATTGGTAAAGTGGATCAATTCCATCTCGTTGGACCAAACTCATCGGATACTCAAGCCCAAGTCAAGTCAACCAATTTGGACAAAGAACCAAAGTCAAGATGAGTATCAAGTTCAATGCACAAGAAGATGTGAAGATCAAGTCAAGAATCAAGACTTAGATGAATTTAGGACTTAGGACACTTTCACATACAAAAATATGTAATCACACCAATTATATGCATTTCATGTCACTAGACTAACCTAGGACATAGTAGGAAGGTGTATGTGGCTTAGGTTTGACAAAAAAGACCAAAAACCCAAGCCAAGTCCAAGTCCCAAATTAAGTCAAGCTACTATGCACCAGACGGACGTCTATCTGGTCATAGTAGGCCAGACGGTCATCCGTCTGATCATTGACTTAAGCCCAACGGCTATATTTTAATGGCTATTTCTTGAGACGGAGCTCCATCTGGTTAGACAGACGTCCGTTTGGAGTAAAATTTCATTGAAATTTTATATCCGTTGGGAGGTTGGGCCAAGCAATTGGAGGACTTCTTTATAAGCCCAACCACCCCCATTTGAGGGGTTCTATGTTGCCAGCAACCCCCCCCAAAAAAAAAAAAAAATGGGGGTGAAGGAGGAAAAAAAAGCAAAAAAACCCCCCCCAACAAGAGAGGAAGAAAAAGAGGAGGGGGGAGGCGGGAGGGGGGGAGGGGGGGGTGGGGGGGGGGGGGGGGGGGGGGTGGGGGGGGGGGTGGGGGTATTGGGGAAAAAAAAAAACAAAAAAAAAAAAAAAAAAAAAAAAGTGTCACTCTTCTTGTTAGGTAATATCCATTACTTCTTAAACTTGTATTGACTGTTCAATTCTAGTTTAGGTTGATTAGAATTGGTAGAGGGTGCTCTTGCCTTATTTAGAACAAATATTGTAAAGGGAGCTCTTGCCCTACTTAGTAAACAAAGATTGTAAAGGATACTCTTGTCTCGTAACAAAGGTTGTAAGGGTTTGATTCTCTACCCACCGTATTGAAAGAGAATCACTAGTGGAATACTCTCTTGAGGCCAAGAGAAGAGTGGACGTAGACTTGTAAAGTCAAACCACTATAAATTCTTGTGTTTTGATTGTTTGATATTGTCTAATTTCATTTAAATCTTCAATTTATATTGAAATTACAATTAAACCGAGAAATTGGGACAACCTATTAGATACAACCTAATCACCCCCCCCCTCTAGGTTGTATTAACGGATGCAAATAGACACCCTCTATATTTGGAGGGAAGATATACGATGCTTCGAATCAAAGAATGCAACTGAATTGAATCGACGCTTGAGAAAGAAAAAGTGAATCATCCACATTTTGAAGGGAAAGCAATTGAACACATGGAACAAATAGATTAGTCAAGAAAAGAAATGCAAAGTTGTACCTTGGAGGATCAAGCGTATTGGATAAGAAAAACCAAGCATTTATGAGTAGGATGCCAAAGGTTGACAGGATGGAACGTTTAAAACTTTTGAAGTAATAATGGGGGCTAAGTGGGGGCTGAGTGTTTTCCTAAGATGAATAGATCAAGTACAGATAATCTCGAATCAAGACATAACTCATAGCCAACTTTTGAAGAATCTTAAGCGTTGGAGAATCCAAATTTAGCCATGTGGAAGAGCATATGGAGGTAAAGCTTGAGTCAAATGAATAACTCTAAAGAAGAAAGCAAGGCTCTGATAAACTCAGTATTCATTGATGAACTCTCATGGTCAGGGAAGAATTTAACATCCTCTAATGAACTATTCTGAATAGAAAGATGAGCTCAGAATTAATTTCTGATGAACTCTATTGATTAGAAGATGAACTCAGAACTCTCTGATGAACTCTCTTGATCAGAAGATGAGCTCAAGATTTTCTAATGAGCTCTTTTGATCAAAAGATGAGCTCAGTTTTTCTAAATAAATCCTCATGACCAAAGATGAACTCAAATACCGATGGACTCTCACAGCTAAATATAGATGAAGAGCAAATCCAAACAAATCTGATGAGGAATGATTATTTGGATCATAAGAATAGTTTAAGCCTCCTAACCAGAGTATTAGCTAAGGTCAACAAGCTTGGGGGCTCATGTTATGAGTAAAACATTAATTATTGGTTCGCACTAAGTGAACCGGCGGTTCAAATATAGCACAAGGTTGAACCATCAACTACATGAGAATCTAATCATAGCTCTCAATCTAAAGGACTGCATCGGACAGTCCAAATAAGACTTGATCAATAAGGAAAATCTATAAATAAGGGGTAAGTGCGAGAAAGAAATACAACGCTTCATTTTTCACTAAACTTGCAACTTTCCCGCTTTGAGCTCTTTCAAGCCTAGGGTTCACCTGAACTCTAGTTCGATCTCGCTTTAGCTCACTACCAACTTGATTGTTGGAGACAAACCGCTGATCAAAACGATCGGCACCATTATGACAACATCTTCCAATGAAATTGTAGGTGCACGTAGATCCAATCAGTTCAGCCAAAATTGAAACGCTTGGTGTGAGACGCAATCTGTAATCTTGGCAAATTTGACACCAACAAATATAAACTACAAACCGAATGGGTCTATAGATGCATCAGTGAATAATCCATAGGATCTAGCTGAAGGAGATAAAAGAGCTAGGAAGGGTCCCAATAACCATGTATGTGGTGGTGAGTCGATAGGCCACGTAGAACATATTTTAGTATATAGTTTTTATTTTGTAAGTTCTGATTGTAAAACATAATATAAAGTTAAGGATGTCACAAATCTTTTTCTATATCTAAGGGCCTTTTGGTATCAATTCTCATTCTCATTCTGATATTTTTCATTCTTTTAATGAGTTTGACATCTATTTTTGTTTTAAAAAAAAAAAAATCCCAAAATCCATAAAAAAAATTTCAAGTCCAAATCCTCTACCCCCATGCTCCCAAAATTTTTCTCTCATAGCCTACCTTGTCAGGGCGGTTTGTATCAAGTGGGTTGTGAAAAGGAACCATGGGGGCATGTGGGTATTGGGGTAGAAGATATATTTTTCTGTTTTTGACTATTTTGGATTATGAGTTCAAAATTCATTCTATTCATTTTCAAAAAAGTCACTTAAAATTCACATTCATATTGAGGATATAATAGTAAACATATATTCTTTTTATGAAAATTTTGTTGTTTTCCATTTTAAAACATTCCAAACCCTAATAATTCATTCTTAATTTTCATTGTCATTTTTTTTTATCAATTTTTAAGTAGAAGCACCAAACTTTTTTTTTTTTTATTCCATAATTTATTTAGAACAAAAGTTACCAAATTATTTATCATTTCTAACCAAAAATGAAATTCTTGTATTCATATCTTTTAAACATGTAAAATAAAAAAATGAGAATTAATACAAAAAACGCCCTAAGAATTTTTCCTTAAAAATAAAAAGTAACTTAATTATTCTGAAATATCATTGAGAAGGAGAAATAATAGTTTACTAGGAAGCCAGAGGTAAAATTTTTAAGAAAAAAGTAAGAATAAACAGAGTGTAAGGAGATGGGATGTAATTTTTTTTTTTTTTTTTTTTTTTTTACATCACAAACATCCGAGTCAACCTTAACCCCTTACACTATCCTTTCTACTACAACCTCGATACAGTGAATATGCTAATTCTTGCTTTGATTGCAATTTTATCTAGAAGGCAAATGTCAAACATAATTTAATTTGAAAAAAAAATTAACCTTTCCTATTCTTGGTCTCTAATTACTCTCACAGTGATTTTCCCAGATGAATGAATTATTACCTTTCCTTACCTTTAATTCAATTAAAAAAACTTTTTCTTTTTTAATCTAAAATTAATTTTTTTTCTCTTTTTCTTTCCTTTACTCCCTCTTTATAAAAATCTATTATAATGGTATAATTTTTTAAATTTCCTTATTTTCCCCCTCTTTTATTGGAATCCTTAAATGGATTACATGTTTTTATTTTCCCTTTCAGCCTCTTGTATAGGAATCTATTAATTACATATATTTATTATTATTTTATTTTACCTTACTTTCTTAGGGGAGAAAATAATAAATTTCTATAGAAGGAGAGAGGAATTCTTTTTCAAAATTAAAAAGTACACCTAATCATGTGTATTGGGTCTCCAAGGAAGAAAAGAAAAGGAAAAATAAATAAATAAAAAGAGAAGAAATCACTTTAATCAATTAAAAAGTAAAAATCAAGAGTAATTTAACTATTTTGAAATATCAAGGGAGAAGAAGAGGTAATGGTGGGTTTTGGGAGAATCATGAGAGGTAAAACTTCCGATAAAATAAGAGTAAATATAGGGAGAGATAAAAATATAAAAAAATGGCTATCTTATTTTAATCATCAGTTATTGCAGAACCCATGAAGTTGCAAACGCAGATTGCACAGCAGTTTTTGTTTTCACTCTAATGCACTTTTATCTCCTTTTCATCAAAACTTAAAATACAAAAAAGATACACAAGTAATAGGGTGAAGACATCCCAAAGCATGTTTCATTTACAGGGTCTGATTTCAAATCACTGGTTCGGTGGGAGAAAATCTCCCCTCTCTACCTTCCAAGGACCATAATAGAACTTTGGTTTCATGAGGGGCACTGCCTCTCCTGGGTGATCTTCCCAATATTTCTCCTGTTCAACACAAAGGAACCAAGATCTCACATTAATTTCAGAAATATGGTTTCAAACAATGAGTAAGAAAATTTTATTCGAACTAAAATGTGTGCATTTGCAATTTATCTGTACAAACTACAATTGGAGAGGGTCTTGGTAACCATCTTCCATTGCTGCTATTTACTAATAGTTTCTGTGATATTTCACCATGCAGAATTTCATATTTTAGGAGAATGGAAACATCAACATAATCACATTTATCGAGCAATTCAGGACACAGGAAAAAGAGCCTTGAAGAAACATTATCATGTGAACTAGAGTCTTAAGTCTCCCCTTCCAAACACAAAAGCCTGAAAAGAAATTAGTTTTAAGTTTGACAGATATAATCTACCATCCACAAGCAAGTTTCCTAAGAAAGGAGATAAATAACTCAAGTATATCCATAATAGACAACCTTTGTCAGAAATGCAGTGAAAGGAGAAGAAGCAAAGATGCTTCAATTGAAGGAATGATAATCAAAATGTCACTACTTCACCCTAATCTACTTCATCAAACTTGAGTGAAAACCTAGTGACCCAGTTTCTTCACGAGGAATGTCAACTTCAATTTTCAGAATGGTGCTTCCAGGAAGTAGGTGATGAAACATAACTGGTAATTGATATTAATCCAATAGATGATGCCTAACAATGCACAGCAGAAGATATGGCAGATGCTGTTGTTTGATACAGTAGCTAGAAGTCTATCAATCAAACTAGAGGACCTGAAATAAAATATAAGACAGATAATACAAAATGAGAGACCAAAGTTACTAAATCCTGTAGACATTCACGGAAGCATACTTGTTCATTTGAGTAACATTTTAACAAATTCAATATTCCCAGGGTGACATTGAGAGGAAAGGGAGGAGAGTGGAAAATCTGATTTTGTAGTGTCTTATCATTTACAGCTCGTATGTACACAACAGCCCCCCCCCCCCCCCCCCCCCAAAACAAAAAAAAGAACAACACCCCAAGTTTCAATCCAAAACAGGTTCACGGGATTTATACATCCAACAAAATGGAGTTACACTTCTATCATAAGTAGACAACATGATCAAACTACATGGTTTGGTGGTGTGCCTACAACAATGGTGCAATACCCAAACTAGGGTATCGAATTTTGGACTATACAACACTTAATTTTGGTTGCAAACAACCCAGGAGCAAGAATCCCTGCTTCAGTTTTGCAACAACACAAACAATGGCAACAATCATTCTCCAATCAAAGTCAATTCTAAAGTTTTACAATTCATGAATCTAGAAGAAGAATTCAAACAACCCACAACCCCCCCCCCCCCAAAAAAAAAAAGTACTAAAAAAAATGAATACAATACCCAAAATCATGGTTTCTGAGCTTTCTAAGATTCAACAAAGCAAACAACGCAGAATGGCAAAACTATGGTCTTACAAAATTATATTGTCGCTCAAAGAATAAACCCAGCAATTATGACACATCTAATGCATGGATTTCACGCCTTGGTACGCTGCACTGCTCAAACAACATCCAATTCGGAGTTAGTTATGCTTATGGGTATCTAAAGTTTTACCATCAATTACCAAACCCCACACAAGGGGGTTTCAAACTTTTTCGAGAAAGAAGGGGTTTTCTGCAATAACCACAAATATTTGATTTGGTACTACGATAGTGCCACAAATAATCAAGTTTTGAGCAAATCACTAAATCAAATATTTGTGGTCACTGCACGAATCCCCTTCTTTGTTGGAAAAGCTCAAAAACACCCTAGATTAGGATTTTGACAATAAAACTGTAAGTGGCTGTAACTAACTCGTTTTAAAGGCATTTTAGTCTAACATTTTTTTTTCCCTTTCAAGTTTCAAATCAGGTATTCTTGAGTTTCAGCTAGAGATCATACAAAGGCAAGAAACCTATGCACTAGATGTGTCATGGTTGCTAGGATTACCCTTCAAAAGATAATCTAATTCCATATGACCCTAGTTTTGATATTCCATGTTGTTTGCTACTTTGCTTTGCTAACTTGGATTGGATAGGGATCCTATGGATATCTTATGGATGGTTTTTGGTTTTGAGATGGCTAAAAATTACTGGGTAACCTATGGTATGGTTTGAGTGGGAGAAAAAGACTATTGTTCATGTATTTTAGGTTGTGGGAATATCCCATGGCCCTATGGGATTGATCCGTGTCATTAAGCAATAAAAAAATAAAAATCCTAAACTAACTAGTAAGCAATGAGAAAGGGTGTCGATTTACAAGGAACCAGAAGGCTAATTACTAAAATTAATTTTGAAAGTAAATTTAGGCGAAACTAATTAAATCTGAAAAATAAAAGATTTAAACTAAAGGCAATGGAAATAAATCTAATCTAGTGAATTGGAAAACAGTAGAGATATATATGGGAAGGTCTATCTTTAGGATTCGAATCCCCAATGGTATCAATTAAATTGGTCTCATGCTTTAATTTATCAAAACCATAGGCTTGATAAATTCACAAGTAGGGTTTATCCTAGGCATAGACCATCTTGACAACACTATCGTCCTTCGCTTTTCAAGCTTGGCATGCTTAGTTTGTTCAATTATAATCTATCTCTAGTACTACCACATTAATAATAAATATTATTGCTTGAAATGAAAATAATGAATCACAAAAACAAAATTTCCCTAACTTCAAAAGTTCAACTATTCCTAAAGACTGATATGACCCTCTATCTCTCTGCAATAACTCACTCTCCTGATTCACAACCAAGTGACCAACACCAACAGTACAGCGAAGAATTGATAGCAAACAGATATTCACTTCACTCAACGGGCTACTGACCAGTTACAGAACATAGGAAATAACTACAAAATTGGTAGAGTTGAACTACTAGTATTAACGCAAAATTGGACTACAATAAGAGTAATTGCAGCCATTAATACTCACCTGGGAACTGAGTTCTCCCCCCAGCAAGACCTCCTTGCTTAACTACAAACTTCATGCATAAAAAAAAAACCTTCACCTCTCTCCCCTTACATAATCCCAAAAACCCTAGTAACTAACTGCTATGCTCTAACCAATCCTTTCTTGCCATCTGGACCATTCTCTGTTGCTGTCATAAGCTAAAGTTAAGGTTGCTGTCCACTTACCTCTTGCCACCTGTCCCTCCCAACTGAGAATGTTTCTTAAGTGTTCAGCTGGGGATGATCCCCTCTAGCAGTTGATGATCCTGTGCTGCTCTTTTTCTTCTTGCACCTATTCATTCTAGCCATTAGAAGCTTATCCAAGAGAAAAGAACTTACAACTCATGATGGAAGATGGGCAACAAACACATCCCTTGGCTGAGTAGTTCTTTGTGCCCATCTTCCATCATGAGTAGCTAAGTTGTTTTTTTTCCTTTAGGAGTAGATTGACTTTTGGAGTTATTAATTAATTTTGGTTTAATGTAATTGCTTGATGTTAGACTAAACTCCATGAGAATGATTTTTATTGATATATATCTAGTAGGGAAATTTTGTTTCTATGATTCATTATTTCCCTTTCAACCAATAGTAGTTATTGTTAATGAGGTTGTACAAAAGATAGATTATAACTAAATGAA
Organism: Hakea prostrata; assembly: GCF_041222555.1. NCBI lineage: Eukaryota > Viridiplantae > Streptophyta > Magnoliopsida > Proteales > Proteaceae > Hakea > Hakea prostrata. The sequence goes on from NC_142606.1 coordinate 61,408,870, forward strand.
CTAAGTGTGTCAAGCTTCAAATGCGAAGGACGACAATGTTGTCAAAATAGTCTATGCCTAGGATGAACCCTACTTTCTTGTAAATTTATCAAGCCTGTGGTTGTGATAATTTAAAGAGTGAGACCAATTTAATTGATAATGCCACTGGGGATTCAAATCCTAAAGATAGACCTTCCCATATGTTTCTATACTGTTTTCCAATTCCCCAGCATGAAATCTTTTATTTTTCAGATTTAATTAGTAAAGCCTAAATTTACTTTCAAAATTATTTTTAGCAATTTAGCCTACCATTCCCATAGATCGACACCCTTTCTCACTGCTTGGTAGTTAGCCTAGGTTTTTTATTTTTGATTGCCTAATGACATGGATCAAGGTTGACTTAGGATTGATGGGAGAAGTAAGGCAATATCCTAGGGTTAACAAAATTGATATGGGCAAGGAATTGAGACATTAAAGGTGCGTTTGGCAATGGGCCAATGAACAATTTTTGGTGTTCTTTGGTTCTTAGAATGTCAAAAAATGCCAATAAGCGGGTTGTTCTTTTGTTTTTAGGAAACAAACCAGTTCAATTTTTGTGTCTAAGAAGGCTTTTGACAAAACAACTTTGATTTGTTTCATCGTTCTCAACAACAAGAAGCACGTCTCGAAATTATGCGCAAAGAGGGACACCCAGACCAAAATTTAATCCACACACAACTTCTAACTCCTTAGTGTCTTCATTTAAAAAGAAATCCCAATCGTATCCCGCAAGAAGACCTCTTAAAATTCTATCCACTCTCCACCTTCTCTCTTCTCTCTGTCTCTCTCGTGTCTCCAACCAACGTAACTCAAGTTTTTCTCCTAGGTAGACCTCTCCAACCAACGTAAAATTCTCCTCTCTCTCACATCTCTCATCTTGTTATCTCTTGTCTCTAAATGCTAGATTGTTAATTGGCTCGATTCTTCAGAAAATCTTGACAAAACTTCCTAAGTTATCACTAGTATCTCCAATCGCTGATCAAAGAGAGGTTTCCTAGTTATATTTGTTTTTCAATGAAAGGCCTTCATTCAATAATAGGGGTCGTTGCCGTTGTCAATACTGATGTTGCTATAGTTTCTGGGAGTTTCAGTCTTTAAGAAGTATTAGTAGTTATTGTATCTGTATTTTTTGCTTCAATTTTTGTTGAAATTTAGAAGAAAAAAGAAGGAAAGGAGAAAAAGAGACGTCAGAAGTTACAATTGTGGCAAGTACTTGTATCTGCGATTTTTCTCAAACGTTGAATGAAAAATATCCATTTCTCTATATGATTTCCTTCCTCTTAAGTAATCGAGACAACAGCAATTTAGAGAAACTAGCAAAGGGAGAAAAATTAATAAAAGCAAGTATTGCTGGTGTGTACAACACGTTTAAAAGAGAGAGAGAGAGATTATTTAATGACTCTCATTTTAGGAAATTTTGTATTAGTCTTGGACTTAAAGACTGAAATAGTTGAAGTTAATCATTTGGCACTGAGGAATTCTGTTCTCATTCTCAAAAACCCAGGAACAACGAAGGTCTGCCCTGTTTTGTGATAATCATTGTTGATTAATTTATGTATATGATAATCGAGCTAATGTGTTTCTCTGGGTTTGGTATTTTAAATCTTGTAATCCACATAACAGTGATTCCATTGCACTTGATTTCGGCGGAACCATTTGGGGTTTCTCTATAGGACCATATGATGGTCGGAAAAGAGGTCTCTCTGGCATTGCTTGGGGATCTTTTGTGGTAAAGTCAGCTGGTAGATATGGCCACAATCTGAACTCTTTGCCGGAATCTTTTCTGTTAAACGTTGTGGAGTTCAACGATATCGCAAAGGAAGAAACAACTTTTCCAAGAAGTTCAATGTTTGTTCTGTAATTTTTCTAGCTTCAATGATTAAATTTAAGAAGTTTAGGCAACAAAAAAAAGAGGATTATCGAATTACCAAACGTGGATTTGTTTCACAGGCATTCTCAAACTTTCTCAGCACAAATTTTACCAAACAGTGGAAATTGTGCTCAAACCACCATTCTTCGATTCGATTAAAACGCTAAGAAACGATACTCGAAAAGAACATCGTTATCAGAAAAGACCATTACTAAACGCATACTAAGAAGATCAAGGAAAAGGGAAATTTACAATTTAGGGATAGGAAAAAAGATGCAGGAAAAGGGAAATTGGGATTAAGACATTGTGCAATGGGAAAGGAAGGGTTAGGGTTTTGAAGATCTTAGGCAAGTCATTCAATTCTTTCTTTTCGGTTTCAGATGTGCTGCAAGTCAGAAAAGAGAGGGAGGGAGAGCAGAGAGAGAAAGAGAGGGGAGGGAGGGTGCTGCAGGTTTTTTTTTTTTTTTTTTTTTTTTTTTGGGGGGGGGGGGGCGGGGGGGGGGTTGAAGAATGGGACAAGAAAGATTGCAGGGATCTGTGAAGGGGATCTAAAGGGTTACAGTGGTGTGGCGGGGGAGGGGGGATTAGGGGCTGTGATGGAGTGGGGGTGGGGATTTCTAGGTTAACGCGAGAGGAGAGAGTGTGAGGAGGGGCTCCAATGGGTTTGGGATGAAGGGGACGGGGCTGGGGGCATGCATACTTGGAGGCTGCTGGAAATGAAATAAGACTGCTGGTTTGCTGAATGGTTGCTGCAATTGAATCAAGACACTAAGAATCCATTGTGGCCCTCCCAAGAAGGCCACAAGGCCCACAACCCATTTCCGACAAGAGTTTTTCAATTCTTTTTTCAATGTAGACTGTCTTTACAAAGAAAGAATGGCTTATTTATGGCCTTACATCAACAAAGAAATAATCTAACTCTAATGGGGAAACTAACTTAGACTAAAATAGGACTTAGAAACTAACTCAACTAGGGTTTCCTTCATAAGTCAGGATACCCTTTACAATTAAATAACAACCACATAAAATTAAAGACCTCTACTTGAAATAAAAGACCGAATTACCTATAAAGAGTCCTACTTAAAAGAAAGACTCCTTATAACACAAGAACTCAAATACTAACTCAAATCAAGACTTCAAGACATGACTGGACTCTAAGAATTAAAACTATAATTCTGAAATTAAAATCAGCAGCAAATTAGGATAGAAAATGACCAAAATGCCCCTTTTAGGGCTTTGGCCAGCCCTACGTGCACCACCTTGTAGTGTCTTGGAGCCCACTCAGGGGGTGGACCCTTCTTCACATGGGGGGGGGGGGGGGAGGTCTAGATCGTTGCCATGATTTATGTTGCTGCACAAACCGAAGCTTGTTGTTACTAGGTTGTGGTGATAACCAAATTATGTAGCATATATTGCAAAATACGATACACTACATTGGCTATTGCATCACCAACGTAGGCACAAAATCATAACCATATAATTTGATTGTGTTGTCTATTGGTCAAAGAAGTGCAATGATGGGTATGTGTTCCTTGGCAGACCTAACCTATCTTGGTTGAAGTTCAGGGCACATGTGAACTATAATCAGTAATTATGTAGTGCTCCAATCAGTGGTTTAGACAGGTGACAGATTGACAGTAATAGCACAAGGATAACAAACTGTGGTTGAGAGGAACTTTTTCTAACATTAAATCACACACCCCAAATGTCAGCCTAGGAATATCAAAATCTAAAATAAAAATAATAATAATAATACATGAATAGAACTGTCTACTAAAGGTTAAAAGGTCACAAAATGTGGGTGAAAATAAATACACAGAGCATTGATCAAACCCAACCATTGATTTAGTTATATCAAACCTTAGTTATCAAATGAGTTTCCATCAATTAAGGCAGTCACCACTTTTATCTTCTATTCATTCTTTGGAACTCCCATATCATACTGAACACATTTTTATCTTCTATTCATCCTTTGGAAATCTTATATCAAACTGACTCCCAGCTTCACCTACTAGGCTGCTACCCCCACCTGATGAGAACCCAACTTTAGCGTTAGGGTTTCTTGGATGAAGTCCCTAAAATGGAGGGTTTGCTCAGAATCTTCCAGCAATTAATTATCAATTCTGGATGGAATGGAGAGCATGGTTAAATTTGGGTTCTAGGCATAGAAGAAAATTCGACTGAAATTGTCGAAATTTCGGAGATTTCAACCATTTCGGCCGAAATTTCGACAATTTCGGAAGTTTCGACCGAAATTTCGACCATTTTACATTCCAACTTGTTTTTCCTTTGATTGACAGTCCACAGCCTAGGGTTTGGGCCTTTGGGTAGTTAGATCTGTTTGGGTTCTTAAGGCCCATTCCACGGGTTTATTACACAGAAAGAAATAGCCCAAACAGCTTAGGGGTCTAATAGACTTGAACAACACTTGAACTGGAACCGCCAGTTCAACCCTTTCTTCTTCCTCACTTCTTTTGCAATCTGCTTGTTGTTAGCCCTAAGCGAAGCCCAAATTTTTTCTGTTGATGGTGAATCTTCCTCCCCCTCTCTAATTATGGGCAATCCCCAAAAATACTCCTCAGATTTTGCCATGAGATCTAATTGGGTAACCAAATCGCAAAGATCTCACACAAGATTTCTGCAGGAAATCAAGCTGTCTCTGCTCCAACAGTGCTGATGAATCCTCTTCCATAGCTATCACCATCACCCTTGGAGGTTTTGCTAGAGTTTGTGCCACCCAACCATCGTTCACTATGGATCGACTTTGTTTCTCCCATGGTGGTTCAGCCTCTTTGCCTCCTCTTTTAAGAACTCAACTGATGCCTCATCGCTGTTGATTCGCCGAGTCTGGATTGCTTTGAAGGTTTTTAAAACGTCTTTTGCAACTTCAATGTTTTCAGTAAACTCCAGAGGTTCAACCGCAGGCATTCGTAGGTCTCCTCGTGCATTAGCCCCTTTTGGTTTCTCACGATCAGAAACCCTTCCAATCTTCTTCATTACTACTAAGTTTCAAAGCTTCTTTGAAACTCGCCCAATCAAGTACTAACCACACCCTCTAGTAGAGCCACTCGAGAACTTCTCCTTCCAGGTGTTGAAGAGCCACACTCAACCTTCGCTCCTCAATTTGGTGTTCCCAACAAAACAAGAAAACTTCAAGAAGCCATTCTAGCACATTGCCTTCGCCGGAAAACATGCATAATCTTGTTTCCATTGCTTCCACAGATTGAAATGTGTTTTTTGATACCAATTTGATAAGAACCCACAAATCAAACATGAAAACTAATATTATTTAATTAATAAAATAATGAAGAACAATGATAAACTAGTTACAATGATGCCAATCACCCCCACAGAGATGCTCCTCCCTCAGCCTACGGTTGCTTGATGAGTAGATTTTATATCTACTAATTAATTGGTTTTATTTCTATAACTTTGGTGATTTTAAATATTTCCTAGCAAATTCTAATTAAGATTTATTATTTGTGCTTGCAGGAAATCAACCAAATTTGTAGGGTTATTATTGGGAAATTCTACAAAAAGAATCTTAAAAAATCAAGCTGGATTTTATTCCACTTAAAAAAAGGAAAGTCTTTTTCATCAAGTTAGAGTAGACTCCAGAAACTTCCTCAAGTCAAAAACGTGGAGAGAAAGATTCTTTGCATGCTTCAGGGTTTTATTTCCTATTTGGAACTAGATCAAAGAGGGAAGAGGGAAAATCCCATTTTTGAGTGTCTCTGTCCAGTTTCGATCAAGTTTTCATCGGATGGTCATCCATGTGTCCGATTAAGCTGATTTTTGGACAGGAGCTTCATAACTTCTGTTGAAGTATATGTAAATTTGGTAGTTTTACTGTTCACGTTACTGTTCACATGAACAGTATTATGCTATTGTTTTTATTATATTTTCTATTTTTAATGTGGGAGTCTTGCTACATAAGTTTTGGGAGTTTTTAGAAAGTATAGTTTCTATTCTGGTGGTAGTTTCTATTTTCAGAACTTTCTATTTTAGGAGTTAGGAAGTTACTAAAGTTGTAATATTTTGTTTCCTTTTTCTAGAGGACAATTACTTGTCTCTCAAGTTGTATTAGATTCATTAGAAGCTATAAATAAAAGTGCTCTGTGATTCTAGACTCTTAAGCAAGAATCACAAGCCTCTTCTACTAGTTCTTCATCTCTCTTCTCTTCTTCTTCTTCTCTCTTTTCTTTGTTCAAGTTCAGCTGCTGTTTTGATTATTTAATGCTTGTTTTCTAACATGGCATCAGAGCAAGTTTAATCATAGGGACTGTTTTCTCTCTCTTGGCTGCCCAGTTTTTTTTCCTTTTTCTTATCTAGGGTAGCCCCAACCTTCGCTGCAGTAATTGTGCATGGCTGTCCTTCTTTAACTTTTGAAGCACCAAGTATTTATGTATTAATACTATAAAAAGGCCCTAAGCTTTCTGAGGATATGTCTACCTATTTGATTCAACTGAGACTGCTACTACCCCTTTTTTGTGTGCAAATCTGAAGTTCAATCTGCACTATACTGATGTCTTGGGATTCCTCTTGATTCTTGCAAAGATATGCCCATAATTCGGATTGCAAGACCTAAGTATTGTCTTCCATTGTTTGTGCTATAAGTTTAGTTGCAAGTCGTATACTAGTACCCTTGTTTCATTGAATTTCTCTCTTCTGAAAAATTCTGCTGCTACCTTCTTGCTTTACTACTTCTTCCGTTGTTTATTTCAGAATCAAGTTTAGCCTTCTTTATATCTAATACTTCTACAAAGACCTAGAGGACTATTTTTCCTTCATATCGAGATCTGTTAGAGTTTCAAATCTAGCAGAAGTTTGCTGCTATGGTCCGAGATCTGATATTATCTGCTACTGCAGCAATTGTTATTGCACTTCTTCCAAGTGGATTGCTGCAATGACTACTTCAATTTTGAGATTCCAAGCTGGTTCAATATATTTTTTTTCCTGATCTAATTTGCTCCTGCCTAAGGGTTAGCGGTGGTCCAAAAAAAAATTTCCCCCCTTGGTGCACAAGACTTTGTCTTGTGAGACAATTTTCTGCTGCTTGATCAACTTTATTGGTGAATAATACACTCCTCATCATTAATTGTCCACGTGTAATGCTACAGGTGAGGGGGAGAATGGTACCTTATTCTATATCTACTCAAGATGTGCTGATGGATATTATTTGTGAAGATCTTTGTCCTCAACCTATGGCATTCTACAACGATATCATTACATGTCTTTACCTATATTGTCTTTTACCTTACCTACTCGGTCCGTAATAACCCATACTACCTTACCTACTTGGTCCGCAGTAACCCATACTGTCTTTTACCTTACCTACTTGGTCCACAGTAACCCATACTGTTTTTTACCTTACCTACTTGGTCCGCAGTAACCCATACTGTCCTTTACCTTACCTACTTGGTTCACAATAACTCATATTGTCTTTTACCTACCTACTTGGTCCATAGTAACCTATATTGTCTTTTAGCTACCTATTTGGTCCGTAGTAACCCATACTACCTTACCTACTTGGTCCACCTATATTGTCTTTTACCTACCAATTTGGTCCGTAGTAACCCATACTACCTTACCTACTTGGTCCACAATAACCTATACTGTCTTTTACCTACCTATTTGATCCGTAGTAACCCATACTACCTTACCTACTTGGTCCACAGTAACCTATACTGTTTTTTACCTCCTTACTTGGTCCACAGTATTTAATATTGCCTTATACCTACCCATACTTTACCTGTTACTTGCCTTCTTGTGAAGCGTTTATATGGACTTTGGAGTTACAATTTTGAAGATCTGGTGTGGATATTTCTCCCTACTACCGGCATTATATGGATAGTGTCTTTGATCCTGCTACTTATGGACTTTGTTCGTCTTCAACATCGTCGATTGTTCTCAATATTGGATGGTTCTATTAACATGAAGAATTAAAGTTTTTTTTTAAGTTGGTGTTGATTATCTCCTGGGTGAAGTTTTCTCAGTGTTTATCGACATCTGTCATTGCTACACAATTCAAGATTGGTGCTACTTTTCAAATTTATTCTTATTGTGCAAGCTGAAGTTTTCTTTGTGTACACTCCAGCTTGAGGGGGAGTGTTGAAGTATATGTAAATTTGGTAGTTTTATTGTTCACGTTACTGTTCACGTGAACAGTGTTTTTACTATTCACATGAACAGTAAAAACAGCTTTTACTGTTCACGTTCTTGTTCACGTGAACAGTATTATGCTATTGTTTTTATTATATTTTCTATTTTTAATGTGGGAGTCTTGCTACATAAGTTTTGGGAGTTTTTAGAAAGTATAGTTTCTATTTTGGTGGTAGTTTATATTTTCAGAACTTTCTATTTTAGGAGTTAGGAAGTTACTAAAGTTGTAATATTTTGTTTCCTTTTTCTAGAGGACAATTACTTGTCTCTCAAGTTGTATTAGATTCATTAGAAGCTATAAATAAAAGTGCTCTGTGATTTTAGACTCTTAAGCAAGAATCACAAGCCTCTTCTACTAGTTCTTCATCTCTCTTCTCTTCTTCTTCTTCTCTCTTTTCTTTGTTCAAGTTCAGCTGCTGTTTTGATTATTTAATGCTTGTTTTCTAACAACTTCTTACTCTTCAAATCCAACGGTGGGATTGTGCATTTAAGCTCTCGAAGTCAGTCTGATTTGTACAGCAAATCCTTCATTAGTTAAGTAAGATTAGGAAATTAAAATTTTACCAAATTGAGTCAAGGATTTATATTAAAAAAAAAAAGAACATCAACTTGAGGACGTTTTGAGAAGAGTAAAGGACGAATTTTGGAGACGTTGGTTGGCTTTGGAGACTTGGAGCTTGGGTATAAGTTTTTCTTCATTTTCTTTAAATGTTCTCGAACTTTTCTATGATATTTTAATTTTTAGAATGAACTAATTTAATTTTTCTAGGGATTAGATGTAGCCTTAATTTTTCTAGGGATCAGATGTAGCCTAACTTTGAATTTCTTTTTCTTTTTTCTTTTTTCTTTTTTGTTGAAGCCTGACTTTGAATTTCCACTCTTGAATTCATCAATATAATTGTGAATATTGTTTTCATTGATTGAGTTTTTACTTTTGTTCTTAATGCTTTTGATTAATTGGCCACTAATCAACTGATTCATTAATCATAATCAACTGGTAGGGGATTTATGTGTTTAGTTCATTGGAGTAAATGTCATGAATTACATGAAGGATAGAATATACTTACATGGTTTGTGTAGTTGTTACATGGGAATCCATAGAATAATTAGAATTTAATGATCATTAGTTGTTTTAACTCACATATAGATATAGTGGATTAGCAATTAAGAGAATTTCTATAAGTACTTGAGAGAGTACTAGATAGGGAAGGGAATCTCAACTATCAATTAGAAAAAAATATTTCATATTATAAAGATGGATCAAAGGGTTGGAAGGATTAGTTATGGTGAAATCTATCCCCTAGGTTTTTAGGTATTAATAGATCTCAATTTAAATTTCAATTTGCAATTTAGTTTACAATAACTCTTTTTCTTATTATTCGTTCGAATAAAATTGGTATAATTATTTTGTTACTTACTCTATAATCCTCAAGGGAACGAATTTTTCGTCATTATATTACTTGTTACAGCAGCATACACAAAATGACAACGCTGCCCAAAACTACTCACATAAAATATTCGATAACAACTTCTCACATCTTATCCCTATTTATAACCCCTAATCAACCCTAACCCTCTCTCTCTCTCCGCCACCAGCCACAATTATGGGGCCCTATCAGGGTTTGCCCAGGAAATTCAAGCAATTACAGGTAAAAATATTATGGATTACCTAGGATAGATAGAAAAGAAACTAAATAACTTTGGATGGTGAAAGGATCGCTGTAGGTCAGTCCAAAATTATGTGGGAAGGGTTTTGGAGAAAAGGGAAAACTCAGAGTTTGGTCAAAACCCGAGATGGGATAGTTTACTAGGAAGTAGGGTAGCCAAAATAATATTAGCGAAACAGGGAGGAAACCTGTAGTTGGGGTGTGGAGGGGTTGGGTTAAGGGATAATTCTCGGGAAAAGAGAAGGGAAGGGAAAGAAAAGGATACCAACAGTAGGGTGGGGATGACTTTAGGGTTTTAACAAACCCAATTGAATGAAGATGTAATGGTTAAAAATTGGATCTATAGGGTCCTTTCTTGTGATCTCTTTTCTTTTCTTTCTTCTTTCTTCTTTCTTCTTTCTTCCCTTTTTCTTTTTTTCTTTTTTTCTTTTCTGTATCTCTTTTCGTTTTTCTGCTGCAAGAAAGAGAGAGAGAGAGACCGAGAGGGTTGGGAGGAAAAGGGGAGGGGTCATAGGGCAGGGACGGGGTGGGAGGGGCTCAACAGGGTCGTGGGAAGTTAGGGAAGGGGCTGGGGGAATTGTTAGGGCTAGAGGGGCTGCTGGTCAGGTGCGACAGCAGGGGCAGGGATGGAGAATGGTTGTGCAGAAACAGGGGAGGGATGGGGTGTCTTGCGTGAGAGGGTAGAGGCAGGGGATGGTGTGGGGAATGGCTTCTTTACTTGGAAGCTGCTTGCGTGAAGGCTTTGAAGAAGACTTGAAATCTGCTGGATTGTTGAAGAAGATGAAGTTTGCTTGCAGACTAAAGAACTTTCAAAACCCGCTGAGGCCCCCTCTAAACAGGAACCCCGTTCCTTGCTCAATAACTTGACTCAATAATCCAGACTGAAAAAATAACATTACACAATGAAGCTATTTATGGCCTAAAAATAAAAGACTCTAACTCAACTTTGGAATTCCTTAACAGATAAGGTTCCAATTACACCTTGGACTGGACTCTTAATGATAAAGCAACTCCTAATGGATAAGAAGGAATCTTATCTTATTTCTCAACTAACTAATTTCCACTAAGGATTCATTCAAAACAACTTTAACTCAAAACAAAAATCTCCAAACAAAACCAAACCTAACTCAAACTAGCAAACTGGACTCAATGAAAATTCTGAAAAATTATAAAATTAATTTCAGAAATAAAATAAGGGCTAAAATTCCCAAAATACCCCTCAAAAGGGGTTCGGCCAACTTAGGGTGGCTTCTTGGAACAATCCGGGGGGGCCCACTTGAGCTTTCGGCCCAGGGGTCCTTGTGTCCACATCAATTTGCTGTCTAGTTCATGATATGTCACACTACGTCCATCCTTAGGTATAACTTGTCGTGGTAGAACAGGAATTACACATGTTACAACCTTCTCGAAGACATTGAATTCTTCCTTAGGATTTGTGGTCCTAGCAGTATTGCAAATTACTCGATACGGAAGACATGCATTGAGAGAGAGATCCATAGACTTAGGGCCAAGAAAGTGAATTACCTTGCCCTATTAGAGGTTTTGAGAAGACCCTAGATTGTCCTTTGTCATAGTTTTCTCCCACACATGTTACCTAGTGCATAACCACTGGCAATGGTTGGTTATACTGCGGGATGGATCCTACATTGGTTAGGGAGACTATTAGGGCCCTAGGATGATGCCATGTGAAGGAGAGAGAGTATTAAGGTTAGTTGAGGGGTAATAAATAAAGGGGAAATTGAGTGGAGAGGGGAGGAAAATGGGATATAAGTAATTCTTGGGCAGCCGTAGGCTGAGGGGCACCGTGAGGTGTGGGGTTGATTGGCACCATTAAAACCAGCTTATCCTTGTAAATTTCTACTGTTTTATCATTGAATTTCATAGTGAATAGTAGGTTCTTATCAACTGGCATCAGAGCATTAATGATCCTCGAGAGGTGAGATGACACTGTCGCTGTTTTCCGGTGAAGGACGAGAGCAGGAATGGTTGAATGAAGTCGAATCTTTCTGCAAGCAACATCAGATGGAACATGAATATTGGCTCGGAATAGCTCTCCAATATTTGGAAGGAGACACATTGGATTGGGTATGCGCAAGGTCTTGGCTGGTGTTTGATTGGGATGAGTTTCAGAGAAGCCCTGCAAACTGAGTTTGGCGATGGCCAAGGGACAGCTATGGATGTGATTTTGGACGGCACCCAGGAAGAAATTATGGGTGCTAATGGAGTGATGGAACTGGGAGACTAGGCAAAACCGAGGGAAAGAACGCTGAGTGAAATCGATTGATTGCTATGGTGGTCCCATGTCATACTTGGAGAAGAGAGAAGAAAAGAGTGAGAACTTTGACTAGATTAAGGTTTCAGCAGCGAGAAATCATGCTGCTAGATCAAAGGTCTGCAAGAAGAAGGAGAATCGAAGGAGGCCAAAGGCAATCAGTGGAAAATTCCAGACAGCGGCTAAGGTTCATGTTTGCAGAAAATGGAGAAGACGATGCTGGCTTTTGAGGGTTTTTAGGGTTGGTTTGGCTCAACTCAAACCAGTTTATGGGTTTGGTTCACACATTAAGAGCCAAGATTCTTATAATTTGGGCCCAACTCAGGTATGCAAAGTATCAAACTTAGGCCCAAACAGAACCAAGTTCAAATAGTGGGCTGTCAGTTTCCCCAAGAAACCCCCTTGGGCCCAACCCATTCCATTAGCTCCAAGCCCATCCGATTTCATTAACCCAATCTACAATCCGTTTTTCTTGGCGCATAGTTTTAAGTGGTTAGGCTTCACCGATTTAAAAGCAACACTAGGGGCGTAGTCCACTTTATTAACCATAAGCCCAACCCATTTCTTTTACCCCATACCTAGCCAGTCTCTTTCAACCCATGGGTTTAAATATTTGGACCCCACCCATTTAAAACATCTATAATGGGCCTGGCCCATTTCGTTAAACCAAAACCTATGTCCTCTCATCACCATTTTGGGCCTACATGATCTCAGACAATCAACAAACCAGACCCAAACCAGTTCGAACCAAGCACTTACCGAACCAGGGTCTAACCAAGCCACAAAAGTGGGAAATCATCGTCTTCAACCTCATAGAATCGAGACGGAAAGCAGGCAGCATGAATGGAGTTGCAGCATTGTGATGGGTGTTGGTTTCGTTGCCGGCGACAGAAATTCCCAGACAAAGTTCTTCGCTCCAAGCCTTAATGCTACTTTCCCCAAGCTTCTCACACATTTGTTTTGGCCTCTGGTGCACAGAACTGTATGCAAGTTTGGAATGGCAGTACAAAAGAGGGTACTCAGGAAAGACCTGATGCCTCTCACTCAGTCAGTTCGTTTCCCAGAGGACCAAAAATGTTTGGTCATAGCTTTGCTTGCAGGACCAGTTATCGACGATCCTCAGGCAGCTACTTTGAGGCTCACGGAGCTGACGGAAGGGCCAATGAGGATTGTGAACCCGACGCTTGATGAAATCATCAATCCTACTCTTGCTCATGGGTTAACTGCTTCACGTCCTGCACCTAGGAATCTGTTGAACAATGAAGAGAAGAGGTTTTTTAATTGCCTCCGTTCGTTAGCGGTTGGTAGAGTTGCAGTGGTGAAATCAGCACACACAATTCTCTTTATTTTCAATCCAAAACCTCAATTTGACGATATGTGCCTCCTGCGGAGTGTACGGGACCCTTGTGCAGCTTTGGAACTTGGAGAGTGAATTGTTCTCTACTTCTCTGGTTGCACAGTATGTAGGGGAATACATGGAATGGCCTGCAGTTGATCGCTTCCTCTGCACATCTGAATGGCAACTATCCGTTGAAAGTCCTTCATACCTATATTGATGCAAAACTCAATGATTCATTACAGCAGGTGTTGTGATCTATAAAGGGCTTGTTGTTCATGGTTTTCGGCTGAACCCAGCTCCTATTGCTATTCATGGTGTGTTCTTGCCATCAGCTGAAGCTTCCAAGCTTTTTCTCTGTATGGATTGTTTCGAACTATTCGGATTTGGGATCTGTGGGCTGCCAAGGAGGGCTCGTCAAGATGCTGAACTAGCATGGTTATGTGGCAAGCATTTGAAGACTAAACTTCAACATTTCCATCACCTTGAGGACAAGGTGATTTTCGAGGGGCCGCTAGTGTTAGGGCCCTAGGATGATGCCATGTGGAGGAGAGAGAGTATTAGGGTTAGTTGAGGGGTAATAAATAGAGGGGAAATTGAGTGGAGAGGGGAGGAAAATGGGATATGAGTATTTCTTGGGCAGCCATAGGCTGAGGGGCACCATGAGGTGTAGGGGTGACTGGCACCATTAAAACCAGCTTATCCTTGTAAATTTTTATTGTTTATCATTGAATTCCATAGTGAATAGTAGGTTCTTATCAGAGACACAGACCAAGTTGCGAGTAGCAGAGAAGCTCGAGAAGCTCGAGAAGCTCAATCCGACAACCTCCCTCCAGACCCTCTTCAATAGGCTTAACATTGCAGGGACGACTCTTCTAAAAAACACTAGGCAGTATACCCCCATTAAGCACCCTCACACGAAACTTGACTCCAAGGATTGCCAATCTATAGGTGGCAATACAATAAGGAACCCTTTCTTTGGGAATGGTCGAGTTAGAGGTAGAGGTAGAGGTCATGACCCCCATGGGCAGAGAGCCATTCTGAATCATCCTCCATACAGGGGTGATGAGGACTTTGAGCCCTATGATAGAGGATTTGACATTAGAAGACTGGTTAAGGTAGAGGCACTGTCCTATGACGGTCAAGTTGATGCCAAAATCCCACTTGATTGGAGTAGGGAGATGGATAGGTTCTTTGATTTCTATGACATGCTAGAAAAGGTCCGCTTCAGGTTTGCTAAGATGAAGCTAACTAGAGCAGCACAGGACTTCAAAACTGATATAGAATCTCAGGCATATGATTTAGGGCAAGAATCAGTGTCTACTTGGGTTGAAATGCAAGAGAGGCTCAAAGGAGAGTTCTTACCTATGACTTATAGGTTGCAACTGTTGGATAAGATGAATACCCTAAAGCAAAGGAGGCTATCAGTCATTGAGTATATGTCCAAGTTCAACAAGTTGAAGATAAGGAACACTTTTTGGGGCCCGGGGGGGATGAAATGAAGCTTCAGATTTATGCATCTACAAACCCCCACACCTGCGCTTTACGCACCTTGAGGCTAAATCGCCAGATAAAACAAAATTTATGACATGGGCATCAACAAAACCAGACTCAATTACATAAGAAAATCATCTCCAAACAAGAAACCACTACTTTTACAAATTCTAAATTTTGATGAACCCCAGAGAAGAAACCCCACAGAAGAACCACATTGCTATTGACTGTCACCAAAGCAGCCTGTAAAATGTCTGCCAAATACAGTCAAACGGAAATAATGTTGAGAAAAAGCAGCAAACCAAATTTTAGCCAACTCTAACGACTATAAAATGAGATATGAAGATGACATCCGATAGCTTTGTTTTTCAGTTTCAAACAAAACCAGCCTGTAAGTGTTCCCAAAACAGGGTAAAATGGAGATGGTGTTGAGAGAAGCAGCAAACAAATTTTAGCCAATTCTGATGGCTAGGAAATGAAAGATGAAAGTTACACCAGATAGCTTTGAGGACCAGCAGTGTATTTGGACCACAAATAAAATCAACTGCATGGTATGTTGAGATGAGGCTCCGCAGCAGCTTTGGTTCAGTTTTGATGGAGGGATTGACAATTGAGAAATGAAGAGGTTGCACCAGAATAGAAGGCTAAAGTCTACAAGCCTATCCAGCCAACAGATTGCGTGGAGTTAAGATCAAGTGGCCCTCTTAGATGGCTATATCAAACCCCCCAAAGGTCTGCTGAGACAGAGATCCCAGAAGAACGGTTGATCCAAATGCCTCAGACAGCAAGCTGAAACAAGTCTGCAAAAGTGAATTCTACAGCAACTTTGAATGAGATTCTTCCAGTACTTGAGTTGACATGGCGCTGCAGTGTATATCGAACAGAGAGAAGGGGCAGGGGAATTGGCTCACAAGGAGGATCACCATAATTAATGGCAAGCATGGTCAAATTCTACTC
The DNA here is from genome assembly GCF_041222555.1 of Hakea prostrata. Taxonomy (NCBI): domain Eukaryota; kingdom Viridiplantae; phylum Streptophyta; class Magnoliopsida; order Proteales; family Proteaceae; genus Hakea; species Hakea prostrata. Next base: position 61,424,646 of record NC_142606.1, read on the forward strand.
TTCAATGATTTGTTCCTTTCGATTTTTTTCTTTTTTTTTCCTTGGGGGGGGGGGTTGGCAGGGTTGCGACGGTGCAACCTTAATTGCTAGGGTAAGTTCAGAAAATAGAAGATAAAATAGATAGAAACTTTCAGAAACTGAAAATAGAAACTACCAACCTAGCAACTACTGACTGTAGTTTGAAATTTCTGTCCCATCTCGGTTTTTCAACCTGATAACATTGTACCATGTTTCAATTGCATGTTTTGGTGGGTTTTAGGTGGATCTTGGGTCTGATTTCCTGTGTACAACCTAATTTGAGACCAATAAACTCAATGTTATTTTTTATTTATTGTTTTTACTAAAACCTAACATAATGCAATCTTCTTGATTTGCACATGCCTGGCTGTATGCAGTTGAAACTAGATCATGTATTTTCACAAATCTAAATATGGATATACAAGAAAATACTAAAGAGCAAGAACAAACATTGAGTAGACAAATCTCTATTACAATTTACAATTATACCCCCTTGAAATTCATTGAAATACTGAAATTTCATCGAAATTCAGTCAATTGACTCAATTTTGTTTTGGACCATCTTCCGTCTCGGTAGCGAAAATTTCAGCAAAATTTTGGTGCTACTGATAATTGAATATAAAAAAACTAAAAATTAGAATCACTAACGCTTCAATAATCAACCTTCTAAAGAACACTAAAATAGAAACCAAATAAAATCCAAGTTCCCCCATACATAGACAAATTTGACCATTCTGAAAAAGTAATCACATGATCCGGTCTGAGCCCCGCAGAATCTCCAAATAAGTAACATTTTCACCAAGGAAAAATATGAGGCTATAACACTGTTCATGTGAACAGAGTTTTGGCCTCTTTTTCTTCAGGTTTTGTTCCACAGCACCATGACTAAAAAATTCCTCGAGCCAAATTACTAAATTGTTTAGGTATTCACCCCATACGCATCATAGATTGATAAGCATCTTCAGACAGAAATCTTAAGGATGTATTCTGTAAGTTTAGAGGTGTCAAAATGATTACTTAGATCCACATGCGACTATTGGTATTGCACATCCAGCAATAGTTCCATTCACAGGTTAAATTTTATAGGCCAAACAAATACAAATGGATAAAATATATGTATAAAGCATAGCAACAAAACCCATCAAGGTAAGGATGAATTCCTTCAAAAATTAAGCATCAGAAGTCCATAATTTAAATGTGAAAGAAAAAAGAGGGGGAGGGGAGGCCGGAAGACGAACATGTAAGTTTAAAAGAGTATGAATGATAACTGTTACCTTGTACAGTTGCTCTGTAATAGCAGATCCAATGACACCTGTATAGAACGCAGCTACATAGATGGTGATGAGTGGAGTGAATGACTTTGGCCGTCTGTATGGCTCAATCATGTCCCAAAGGAAAGTTTTCTCCCACTTTGTGTACAAGTGATCTGCATATTTCCGCCAAAGATAGCTGGTCATTTCCTTCTATTATCACAGGCCTGTGAAACCTAGATCCAGAGAGAATGTGAGTTATGCAGGCCAGGTATAGAAAAACTCTATCCAGTTTTGTGCACGTAACCCAATGAGAAAACAACACTACTACCAAATTAGAATTGGATGACCAATAACTTCTCAACATGTCTGCTCTAGTTGATCAATTCTAGAAAACACATAGGCAGTCAAACTCAACAGAACTACGGGGTGTAATAGCAAACCCAAGGGCCACTTAAAATTTGTAGATTACAAATAAATCAAATTCTGCAAAAATTTAAAAATCCACCACCAACTAATTTTTTTTCAAAATTCAAGATTTGCAAAGATGGATAATTTTTTAAGTTACTATTCAACCATGACTACTCCATACCTGTCCAATATTTCTAAATTCATATTAGGTTTTAGGTCATGCACCTAGAGATTTGAAACTAACAAGCTGGTCCATGGTTTTTATTGGGACAGATGCACTCATTCACTATTTAATAGATGTCTGTGCCACCTAATAGGCAACAGCAAGAAAAATTAAGGCAAAGGTTTAAATACTTCAATATGCAATCACCAGAGAAGCAATTCCAAATAATCAGATCCTCATCTAACAGCACAAATCAATAACAGAAAACAAACAAAAGAGAACAAAATGGGAGCGGATACATATGGAAATTAAACAAATAAGACAACAATAATTTTTTTTCCCAAGAATCTGACGTAATAAAATGTGTAAGACAATGATATGGCATGTGTTTGATACAATCACTTTGTCAGCAAAAGCACCGGCATATATTCACTATTCAACAGTCATCTGCACTACCAAATAAACAATATAATAGTATATATGGAAGAATCTTATAGGAAAGCTCAAAGTTGAAACAAACAAATTAAAACAAGATAACTAAGAAATTAGTAATTTGAAATAGAAAAAAATTTCAGCGCCAACCTCTGAGTTACCCCCCAAAATAGATGCACCACAAAACAAATCAAAATGTCAGTAGACCTCCTATACCTTAAACCGTTAGTCTTGTAAGCCTGTTTTACAATATTACCCCCACATTATGCCTTGGTAAAAATTTGAAAAAGTTTACTGCTGAACTAGTTCTTTCTTCAATCTTGGGAGAAGCTGCGATTTGGGAGAGACTGCAGGAGAACTGCAAGCTTCATCGGTAAGTTATACCACTCCCCTTGCCCCTTCACTTACTGTACCAGAGAAAAATGAACCTAGAAGCTTCTTGAAGTTTGAAAAATGAAGACTCTGTGATCCATATGCCAGTGGAAAGTGCACCTGTAAGCTTCATATCTCTTCCATTTTTGCTATGTATGCTAAAAAGCCCTGTTGAACCCTTCCAGTGCTGCCACTCACCTGCACAGACACCCCCTCATACTGCCCCTCCTGCACTGTTTTATCTCTTCAATTCAAATTTGAATATGGAAATAATGCCTCATTCAGACCAAATCATCTCTCCTAATTCAAAGACATAGTTTATGTTGATACCCCCCACAGATATTAACTGTAGATCCGAATATTTCAGGAGCTTATACAGATGCTTACAGAGAAGACATCAAAATTTTAATTCAAACTTGCACCCCTAACTCCAGCAACAGCAACATCTCTAAAGTTTCTTCATCAAAAAAGGAGACTTGTCATGATCTGAAGACAAATAAGAGCTCCTGTGGCCGCTCTAAAACATCAGTGCTCAGTACAGACTTTCTTTATGTGATCCATTTGAGTTATGGTTGTTTTTCTTATACTACACTCTTAATTTCATGTACACCTATTCTTCTGTAATGCACAAATAGATTAGCACACTATTATTCTTAAGGTTTAGACTCATAACTGATGATCACAAGAGTACTACATAAGTTAGACCAATTCAGGTTTGACTGTGTTCCACAAGTCAAATCTTTATTGATATTGCTTTTGTGCCACGCTTAATTCCTAGATAACTGAACTGTAAGATAGATTACAAAGCAGCAAGAAAGCAAAGAAAAGAAATCTGTAATACAACCACAGCAATCACTTGATTTAGCACAAAGCCAAGGGAAGAAAGCTGGTATGTGGTTAGAGAACCCCTTACCAACTCTTTGATCTGTTGCCCATGCAACAGTTATGGACGGAGCCAGCCTTCACAAGTTCATGTTTCAATCATAAAGCAATGAGCATGAAGCTGGGGGTTTTTTTATTTTCTTTTTTCAGAAAATGGAAGAGAAAAATAGAAGGGGAGGATCGAAGAGGAGAGCAAAATGGAAAAACACAAAGGAAGACGAATGTGCAGATCAGTGCAAGACTGGAAGAAGACGAAGGAGTGTGTAATTGTGGGAAGGGTTTTACCCAGGAGGGTAGTTTGATCTTTTTAAAAACACTACTTTGCTTACATCATCAGATGATCAAGGCTTACCAAGGGTTGAGGTCTAAGTGATAAAGTTTCACCCAGAGGATCTCGCTGGACTTTGTACCAGTTTCATATGCAGTGAATTGCCAGCAAAGCGGACTCTATGTCACCGGCTCTGTATACAACATACCGAAAACAGAAAAACTAAATGCAAATTCATTCAATTATAACAGAATCCCAATCAAGGTGTTTGACTCTAGCCATTTCTAGTTTCGGATTCCATGTGGGTGGAACCTAGTCTGAAGAACAACTAATTGTAACCAATAGTTGATGCATACCAAGAGATAAAGAATGAATATCCTAATGGAAATTCTCCGTTGTTATCATCTAGGAAGAGGAAAGACTTACAAAGACAATAATCGGAGACTCGTTGGCTGCCGTTGCAATCAAATTAGATTTTGGAAATGAATAAAGGAAGGAGGCAAGGACACCGGACACAAAGCACAAGTTGCCGGCTCCACTAGTATGGTAGGTAAAGAAGTTCAGAAGATGAGAAAATGAAAGAGGTTATGGTTCCAAAACAGAAGCAAGCTGACCTCCCCTTCGGACTAGGCATTTTGGCTGGGTTCTGCGATTTTGTAGTGATTTCCTCTTTTCTTGAACTGAGGTTCGCTTGGGCCAGCTTGTGCGCACCTCGACTACATCCAAATGTAGACCAAAATATAACTTGCTCCCCACACCTCTTCACCACACATTAAGAAAGGGGGCCCACTGGGGGTCTCACCTAATTCATCTTGTTAGAACTCAAAGGTGGAACCATCCTAATATGCGATGTAAAAGTGTGAGGGGAGCTCAAACCTTTACACTAGACGGGTAGAGGATCTGAACTTGAGTTTATATACCTCAGGCTACTCAAGTCTACTGTACATTGTATTCATGATTTAAAATATTCCATGCAAGGTTTAGAGTATCGCATAACAATAATGTATCGGTCGTTTGATTTTAAGGCATGTCTCGTTTTGTATCTTATTGTATCGTAGATACGTATTAGTAAGTGTAGAATTAGATGGAAATGATTAAAATGCATATGGAAATGGTCCAATCTGAATATAAAACAATAGATATAGCTATTACAACTTACAAATAGTAATAGAAAATTCCTTTTGTTTGAAGGCCCCTTTGAATTCAGAGGCAATAAGGCTAAGGGTACTTAAAGTTAGATCCTAAATAATTTTAAAACTTGATATCAAAATCTATAACCCAGTCAACGCCTTCTTTTGTTTTTGTAGGGAACTTCAAATTTGCTCAATTCTCTCCTCCTACAAGCTCAGTCTACGTTGGCACTAAACACATGAACCTTCTTTTCAACTTCAATGGAGCTCAACCCAACAGTGTTCTAAAGTCTCTCTTCAGTCATCATCTCCTCTACTTTCTTCTACATTCCCGCATCTGCATATGTATTTGAAAGCAATGTCAAAGCACTCGATTGATCAGGCTCCAAGACAAGGAGCCTCTTAGCCACTTCTTCAGCTATTGCAACTGCCTTGTGAATTCTACAAGCACCTAGTGGATCTGCCAAATACTACCACTAGGTATAGCTAACATTTTATCAATCACTTGTTTTTCTGATTCAATTTTCCCTCCCTTGCCTAATAGGTCAATAATACATGCATGAAACTCCTCTATAGGATCAACACCAAAGTACTTAATTGATTATAAAAAATGCCATCCTTCTTCAACCTTACCAGAATGGCTGTAAGTTGATAGAATTGAATTAAAAGTTATGGAATTGGGTACCTAATAATACCCAAGAAAAAAAGAGTAAGTGCTTTAGAATATAGACCACGTATTCCAAACCCACTGATTATTGCACTCAAAGAACATACATTTTCCTCAGGCATTCAATCGAACAGTTTGTAGGTATCCCAATGGAACTGCACTTAGGACACACACCAATGAAGGCAGTGTAAGAGAAAAATCCTCAGGCATTCAATCGAACAGTTTGTAGGTATCCCAATGGAACTGCACTTAGGACACATACCAATGAAGGCAGTGTAAGAGAAAAATAAGAGACAATCGTAAGGAAGAATGGTAACCCGTTCTCAGAAAAGAAAATGAATAAGGCAATCATAACGAAGAAGAGAAAAAATAAAAAATGCTAACCCGTTCTCAGGTTCAAGCGTTAGGTTCACCTTCTTTAGTTGAAGCTACAGGCAATCGTAAGAAGAAGAGGAAACAAAAACAAAAAATCTTAATCCGTCTCCAATATTTTGGGCCGTCGTTCACCCTGTGGCGTCTGCAAAGGCGAGCCCTCCTTTCACCGCTATTAAGCTGAACGCCGTTTGTATCGATATGTATTGGATCGTATCGTATCTATCGGTTGGGTACTTATCGTCTTATCTTTTTCCTTTTTGGTAGGATACGCGGTATGGTCGCTAGTCGCTACTTGTCTTTCGCCAAATAACATTTTTCAATACGATACGCGGTACGTAGCGCAGTATCGTATCGTATCATTTCGATGGCTAATACATATGATACTGGGGAGACGATAAGGAAAACTATACTTTCAGACATGTATCGGCCTGTATCGCAGGCTTGCAATAGCAGTACGTGTCGATTAATACAAAACTATACGGGCTGATACTTTAAACCTTGAACCCATGATAAAATATTAGCCGAACAGATATCCAAATTGGAAATAGCAAACATGATACAATCAAATCCATAAAAATTAACACCACCAAAGGGGGGAAAATCACTTTCCCCCTCGGGGTTTGACCCAAATCACCTTTTTTTTTTTTTGATTGCCAACCCCGGTTTCCAAGGCTTTGCCCTGACTAATCCGGTGTTCGACCCGGGTCACACACCTGGCTGTGGTGGGTGAGTCTCCCAGCAGGGATTTTTTGCATCCACAAGGTTTTGATACCAGAACCTTGCTTAAGCGAACTAAGTTGCTTACCACTTGGACCAATGTTGAAGAGTCCATGTCAAGCACCACTGCACCGGTCAAACAGCCTATGGCCAGCTAAGACATCAGTTACTTGATCTTAACCGAAGTTACTTGATCTAACCAAATTTACTTGGTCCTTCTTTGTATACTGATATAAACACTTGTAAACATACTATATAGAGTAGATTAGATTGTAAAACATTCTATATTGAAAATATCTGATTACCTTCTCAACATGGTATCAGAGCTTAGTTAGGGCATTTGCTCCTCTTTCGGTTCTGGAATGGCCACTGCTTCCTCTCCTTCCTCTTTGAATTCTGCAACTCCAGCATTAGTTTCCATTAATGTTGCTTCTGCACTTCCCATAAAACTTTCTTCTTCCAATTTTCTGCTTTGGAAAGCACAATTCGTGCCATTGTTAAAGGGATACAATCTTCTTGGCTTTCTTGATGGATCTTATCCAAAGCCTTCTCCAAATCCTGCTTCTTCTTCGATTGGATCTTCTCCTTCTCCTACTGCTTTGTGGGAACAGCAAGACCAGTTAATTTTAAGCTGGCTTGTTGCTTCCGTTTCTGAGCGTGTTCTCCCACACATCGTTGCTGCTCAGGGTTAAATGACTGAAAACCTTGATCTCATTTGAGATCACAATCTTATATTTATAGAATATGACAGAGACAAATATGAAAAACAGACACAGGCACACCAACCAACACAGGCACACCACACCCCCCGCAAGCAAGGGTCCCAAGAACCGAGTTTGGAGCGAGAATACCAAAATGAGCGGAGGAGAGAGCTAGGAGAATATCGCAAGTTGATCATTTGTAGAGACAAGCGAACACAAAGATCATGTTTAGCAACCATCACGAACAAAGTGAAAACAACCCAAGGCTCGTCGAGCATGAAAATAGGGTTGCCGTCAAAAGAGTGCACCAATATTATCACACCATAAGACCGGAGGAGAGACGGGAAACCTCAACCCCGAGAAGAGACGGATCCGGTAAGCTCGGAGGGCAAGGGCAAAGCACGATATTCACTCTCGGTGCTAGAACGAGCAACGAGACGTCTTGGATTGCCAAGAAATAAGATTGGAGCCCAAGTAAATAAGATAACCACCGCGATTTCGATCAACAGGGCAACCAGCCAATCGCATCGAGTAGGCCCAAAGAAGTAGAAGAAGATGGCGGAGATGAAGACCAAACAACAAAGTACCCTTCAAGTAACGCGCAATCTTTTAAGAGCTACCCAATGAACCTCTTGAGGAGAGGCCAAAATTGCAGAGCTTATTCACCGAATATGATAAGTCGGAGTCGAGTAAGAGTAATATATTGAAGACCACCAACCAAACCCGATATAGTGTGGGATCAGCCATTGGGCTAGTAGACATAGCCGAGAAGTGAAGAGAGGAAGACATAGGAGTGGAAATAGGCTTCGATCCAATAAGCCAGCTCGGTTCAAAAGTGTAGTAATATATTTTTGTTGAGATAAGAGAATCCCATTTTGAGAGGAATGAGTTCAACACCCAAAAATACCGAGCGGGACCTAAGTCTTTGAGAGCAAACCGGATGCCAAAGTGGATAGGAAAGCATCAATAGTAGTGAAGAGGGCCCAGAATGAGTATATCATCAACGAAACAAGAACATACAAAGTTGTTGTAGGGTGATGCCGAATGAATAATGAGGAATCGTTTTAGAACCATCAAATCCATGTTGGAGAAGAAAAGTACTAAGACGTTGAAACCATGCCCTTGGTGCTTGTTTGAGGCCATAAAGGGATTTCGCAGTTGCAAACATAAGAAGGATGTCGAGAGTCCACATACCCGGCGGTTGGTGCATATAAATTTCTTCGTTAGATTACCATTGAGAAAAGCATTGTTGACATCAAGGTGCGAATAGGCCATTTGGAAGAGACAGCCAAGGCAAGAATAATGCGAATGGTAGTAGGTTTTACCACGGGATGAAAGTCTCGTCATAATCCAACCCGTATTCTTGTGTATATCCTTAGCTACTAGACGAGCCGGACGTTCTATGGTCCCATTAGCCTTACGTTAACACGATAAAGCCACTACACCTATTAATCGACGATCCAAGGTGGAGGGGAAGAACCCAAGTATGATTGGACAAAAGAGCATTAAACAGATCCAGGCAGACGGGAAAGTGATTTAGAGGCTTGACTATAACAAGTTGGTTCATCCCGGATGAGAGATGAGTAAGAAGAGCAAGAGGAATAGGATATCGAGAAGCATAGTAACTTTAGGTACTTTGGGAATGCGGGTCCCATCCAAGAACGAGTTACCATAGGATGTTTTGATATCACGGGAGGATGTGAATTGGGAACCTATTAATGGAAAAGGAAAATGTTTATCAACGCCGTAGTTACACAATATGATCAAAAGAAGAGGGCCCATTAACAAAACAGTAGGATGTCAGAAGAAGCCCAACATGTAAAACTCATTAGTAGGCCCATATGTGAAGCGAGGTGTTGAGATGTATTCAGTGAGATGGAGCAGCAGAATACGACCACCATTCAAAAAGTATTAGATCCATTTGAAGAAACTAAAAAGGATCACATGTAGAAACAACAAGAGAATTTCAGCCAAATGACCCGAATCAGGCGAAGTGGTAGGAAAGAGAGTCGAAGAATCCTCGAGGAACAACAACTCATAATTTTCAGGCAGAAAACCAAAGTAACACATAATTTCCGAAAGCAGAACGCGAAAGTTCATTCATACAGTGAAGCGAGAATGTGAGGAGTCTTGGCGAGACTAGAAGCATGAACAGCAACCTTGGAGACTTCACCCAAAGAATGTGAGTCAATAGGCGATTTGTCTTGCATAAGGTGGGGGCAGGAGCAGATGCTTGAAATGTCTTGAGATATGTGGTGTATTATGAGGATTCCCAGTGAAGAATGAACAGCAGATGAGCAAGGATGAGAAACGGGTTTAAAACCATATTTGCGGGTAAAGAAGAACAAGAAACATATGAAGGAGATTGTGATAAAGAAGAAGTGGAAACAGAAGAATGCTCGAATGAAATGGAAAAGAAGATTCATCAAAGATAACATGACGAGAAATGACAATCTTTCCGAGATAAAGACAAACATTTATACCCATGATGTTTAGGACTGTAGCCTAGAAAGACAGATGAAGACCTAAAATCAAGTTTGTGTTTATGAAAAGGCCTTAAGAAGGGAAAGCAACGACATCCAAACACTTTAAGAAAGGTATAATCGGATGTCGATTAAAAGTTTATGAAAAGGAGTGTCAAAACTTAAAGCGTTGTAGGCAAGGATTAATAATGAAGGTGGCGAGAGAAAAAGCCTCGGACCAGAATTTCAATGGCAAAGGGAATGAGCAAGCAAAGAAAGACCCATTTCAACAATATGACGATGTTTACGTCGACACGGCCATTTTGTTCGGATGTGTGAGGACATGACAAACGATGTATAATGCCACAAGACTGTAGAAAAGTAGTGAAGCTCCTAAATTCCCCACCCCGGTCGGATTGAAAACTTTTAAGAGAGCAAGAAAATTGGTTTTCAGCAAGAGCTTTAAAGATTTGAAAAACCGAAGAGCATCGAGACTTTTTAGCAATGGTGTAAAGCCATGTGAATCTGGTAAAATCATCCACAAATGAAATATAATAACGATGACCTTGAAGAGAGAACGAGAGGAAGGCCCCCACAAGTGAGTAAACTAATTGTAGAGGAGCGAGTAGTAGTAGTGGAGCAAGAATGAAAAGGTAAGGGTGGATTTACCAGTTGACAAGGGAGAAACGAAGAAGTGCGAGAACGAAGATGGTAGATGAAATTGATTTATTAAACGAGTCACGGTGGGAAAACAGCATGGCCTAGACGAAAGTGCCAAACATCGGAAGAAACAAGAGACTAGAAAGAGGAACAGAAAGCATGCAACATCACCGGGAGTTTATAAATGCCATTATCAAGCAGGACCTCGAGAAGGGCAGGCCCGAGCACCGATCCTTAACAACAAAACCATATGCACCAAATTCAATCACAACATCATTATCACAAGCAAACCGATGTAGACAACAAGTTATGAGCAGAGAGGCACATGAAGAACATTATCAAGGTGAAAACTATGATCATTAACGGAGAATGATGAAGAACCAGATGAGAGATGGAAAGACGAATCATCACAAGACGAACGAATCGGGACCAAGATATCACGGAGACCCGAGAGCACCAACGAAGTGATGTGATGAGAAGCACCGAATCGGTATCCAATCATAACACCAGATTTGCGGAGCAAGATTAGCTTGAGGAGAGTTCAAGATGAAGTAGAACCCAAAGCGGATCTCGAAGCATAGCGTGAAGATGAAAGCAAGATTGCATATGACGGACGATCGCGAGATCGACAAAACAGGGAAGAAGAACGACCGCCAGACGCCCTCGGAGGACACAAACGACACCAAACGGCATTAGAAAATCGAGAGTTGAAGGAACGGAAGAAAACCACCGCGAGAAGACGAGAAGCGGAGGGGCGCCACGAGCAAGAACAGAAGATCGCAAAAGAGGACAAGCGACCCACAAATGAAGACCAACGACGGACACGATCGGAGGTCACGAGAGGAGAGGAGAACGCGAACTCGGAGCCAAACCACCAAGAAGAAAACACGATCGACCGAAACGGCGGAGCGAGAGCAAGAGCAGAAACCGAGAGCAAAAGTCGCCAGGAACGAACCAACATGAGAGGCAAGAGCGCAAACCGAGAAGAGAAGCAAAGCGAGAAAGAGCAGGACAGAGGAAGACCGAGAGCGAGGAAAGGCGGAGGCTCGAGGAACCAACTAAGAAGAAGTTGATCGGAGAAGGAGGAAGTCGGAGAGGGAAGCGAATCAAGATTCAAAACGGTGAAGGTTAGGTAGTACCACAACAAAACAAGAACACGAAGCGAGGGAGAAAGATGAAGAGATAGCGGGAGTTAAGAAGAAAGAAAAGGGAAAGGGAAAACGGAGGAGAAGAAAAAGAGGAAAGCAGGAGGAGCAGAAGGAGGAGGAGGAGAAGAACGAGGCAAGGAAGAAAGACAAAGAAGAGAAGAACAAGAAGAAAGAGAGAGAGAAAGAGGAGGAAGGAGAAAAGAGGAAGAGGAGAAAGAAAGAGAAAACGATTAGAGATAAATAATAAGAAAGAAGGAAAATAGAAAACAGAAAAAAAGACTAAATGGAATCTTGAAGCTTGGGACAAGGTGCGGATTATCTTATAGAGGTTTTGTCCATTGCTGATTTGCTAGCTGCTGCTGATGCTCCGGTCTCCAACGAAGATTTAGTTCTTGCCACGCTTCGTGGTCTTGGGGAAGAGTACAAGGATTTTGGCACCTCTGTGCTTGTGCGCGCAGATCCACTTTCGTTTGATAACCTTCAAGGTCTGTTACTCACGCACGAGATACATATGCGTGCTTCTGCAACTCAGACTGTGAGTTCTTTGATCTCTGCAAATGTTGCTGTTTGTAATAGTTCAAATCCCTCTATTCATCCCTCTGTTTCTACAAATCCAGCAAGAGGCTATCAAGCGTTTGTGCCTCGTGGAAGATCTGGAGGCTTTCATTCTAGTCGAAGGCCTTGGAACAGAAGGTTTTCTAATAGAGCTTCTTATAGCAATTATAATAATGGTAGTGCTCGGTTTAGAGCTAATGGGCAGAATTTGAATGGTTGCTCTTTGCCCTCTATTTCTGCAAGTTCTTTGCCTTCTCCCTCGTTTATGAATGAACAGAGGATTATTTGTCAACTATGTCAAGCTGAAGGTCATCTATGTGCTCATTGCCCACAAAGGTTCAATCATGCATATATTGGTAAGCTTGCTTGTTCTTCGATTTTATGTTCGCCTGAAGCTTCTTTGGATCAATCGCTTTGGATTCTTGACTCTGGGTCTAATAGTCACATAATTTCAGATCTTGCTCACCTTGATGTTCAAGAACCCTATACTGGTTCTCAGAACGTGGTTGTAGGTAATGGAAGTTCTTTGTTTATTTCTCACATTGGTATGATGAATGTTAAGGCTTCTGGTTGTTCTTTTCAATTGTCTGAGGTTCTGTTTGTTCCCAATATTAGATGTAATTTGTTGAGTGTATCAAGATTCTCAAGAGAAAATGATGTTTATTTTTGTTTCTCTTCGGATATGTTCTACATCAAGGATCGACAGACTCACAAGGTTTTGATTCAAGGGAAGAGTTTTAATGGGTTGTTTGCTGTTAGATTTGAAGTGAACAAGTTTGCTACATCACCAAGAGATTCTTCATCAGTTGTGGTATCTTCACCATCATAGTTTATTGCGTTTTTAGTTTCTGCTGTTCAATGGCATCGTAGGTTGGGACACCCTGGCTCTAATAGAACACTTGAAGTTCTCAAACATATGGGTGTTCATGGTTCTGGTAGACTTCCTTCTTGTAATGCTTGTAAGTGCTCAATGAGTCACAAACTTCCATTTTCTACTTCTGATTCAGTCAGTAGAAGACCTCTTGATATAGTTCACAGTGACTTGTGGGATCCTTCTCCCTGTGTTTCTTTTGATGGATTTAGATACTATGTTGTATTCATTGATCAATATACCAAATATACGTGGATCTATCCTATGAAAAATAAATCTGACTTGCTGGCAATTTTCACAAGGTTTAAGGCACTTGTGGAGAATCATTTTGGTGTTAAGATTAGCACATTACAAACTGATGGTGGTTTCGAATACCAAATGCTATTTAATCTTCTTGCTGCTAATGGTGTTTCTCATCGAGTTTCATGCCCTTATACACCTCCCCACAATGGGATTGCTGAGAGAAAGCACAGACATGTGCTAGAGTCAAGTTTGGCCATGATGTTTCAAGCTGGTCTTCCTCAGCTTTTTTGGACAGCAGCAATTCAAACTGCTGTGTATTTGCTTAATCGAATACTTTTAGTAGTTTTGTCCAACATATCTCCCTTAGAAGCTTTATTTGGGGTCAAACCACAATATGGATTATTAAGAGTTTTTGGATGTCTATGTTACCCTTGGTTGAGGCCCTATTATCAATCTAAGTTGCATCCAAGGTCAAGACCATGTGTGTTTTTGGGCTATCCGTCAGCATATAAAGGATATTTTTGTTATGAACCTGGTACTGGTAAGATGTTCAAGTCACGGCATGTGGTTTTTGTGGAGGATCAGTTTCCATATTCCTTCTTGAAGAATTCTGCTTCTACTTGTTCTCCTAAAGAGTGGCTTTCTGTGTCTTCTTCCCTTGATTTGAGTTCTGAAAATAATGTTTATGGGCTAGGAGATGCTGTAATTTTTAAAGGAGGCTCATCGATGTATCACCAGTCTTGTACAAATATTATTCATAGTGGAAATATCCCTACCCCTCTTCATGGGCCTTCGGGTCACTTACCTGCTGGTGGGCCAAATGGCTTATCAGCTCAAGAATTTGGTTCCTCGGTTCTGCCTCAAACCGAGTCTTCTGAGCTACGTCAACTTGCTGTTGAGTCTTCACCATGTCAGCATATTTTTCTGCCTTCTTGTCAGCCTGCTTTAGCTGGTTCAACAGCTGAACCATATACTACGAACACTTCTAGCAATATGGTTCCAGAAATTGTTGGGTCCTCAACAATGGATTCTCAACAAAATGATATATCAGTTTTGCCTCAAAATGATTCAATTCAGCCATTACAATCAAGTTCTATGCATCAAATGGTGACTCATTCTCAAACTGGTTCTCTTAAAACTAAACGACTTAATCTTTTAGTTTCTTGTGAAGATGCTTCAGTTCCTACTACTTATCTCCAAGCTGCCAAGACTTTAGAATGGAGAAAGGCGATGCGTGATGAATTTAATGCTCTTCTCCAAAATGGAACTTGGGTATTAATTCCTCGTGACAACTCACAAAATGTCATAGGTTGTAAATGGGTATTCCGGGTTAAGAAAAACCCTGATGGAACTATAGAAAGGTACAAGGCTCGTCTTGTGGCAAAAGGTTTTCATCAACAACCTGGGTGCGATTTCACTGATACTTATAGTCCGGTAGTTAAGCATACCACCATACGGATTATTTTGTCTATAGCAGTGACAAATAAATGGCCCATTAGGCAGCTTGATGTGTCTAATGCTTTTCTTCACGGTGATTTGATTGAGACTGTATTCATGGAACAACCTGCTGGGTTTGTCGATTCTTCTTTTCCCTCTCATGTTTGTCATCTTAAGAAGTCTTTATATGGCTTAAAACAAGCCCCAAGAGCATGGTACACCAAACTTTCCAATTTTATTATTTCACAAGGTTTTAAAGGGTCTCGGACTGATACTTCTTTATTCTACTACAAGACTACAAGTGTGACGATATATTTTCTTAGCTATGTTGATGATATTCTTGTCACTGGAAATAGTTTAGAGGCCATCTCTTCTTTGTTGAAAGCCTTAGCTACAACTTTTGCTATCAAAGATCTGGGTGATCTTCATTATTTCTTGGGCATAGAGGCTAAAAGGACTTCTGACGGACTTTTTCTTTCACAACGAAAGTATATTTCAGACTTATTGAGTCATACTAAAATGAGTGATGCAAAATCAGTTGCTTCTCCAATTGCCTCTTGGGCTTCTCTTTCTATAACTGATGGCACTCTTCTTTCTGATGGAACTGAGTATCGTCATATGGTTGGCGTTTTACAGTACCTTGCCAATACTCGTCCAGATATCGCCTATGCAGTTAGTCATGTTTCCCAATTTATGCATGCTCCAACAGATGTTCATTGGAGTGCTGTGAAATGTATCCAACGCTATCTACGCGGATCTGCTTCCATGGGCTTATTTTTTTTCTCGGGATTCTTCGATGGCCCTAGCTGGCTATTCGATCTCTGATTGGTCCGGGTGTCCGGACGATTGTCGGTCCACTACAGGATTTTGTGTCTTTCTTGGCAATCATCTCATTTCCTGGAGTTCTCGTAAGCAACGCACAGTTGCTAGATCTTCTACTGAATCGGAGTATCATGCTATAGCTAGTGTTGCTACAGAACTTGTTTGGGTTCGGTCATTATTGGGCGAGATTGGTGCTTATTTGCCTACTGCTCCGATGATTTGGTGTGATAATATCGGAGCTACGTATATGACTGCCAACCCTATTTTTCATGCTCGTACCAAGCATGTTGAAATTGACTTTCACTTTGTTCGGGATTTAGTGGCTTCTCGACAATTTCATGTACGTTATCTTTCTACTATTGATCAGCTAGCAGACATTCTTACTAAGGGTTTGCCTCGGACCTGATTTTCAACTCTTCGTGACAAGCTCACGGTTTTGGACCCGGTTCGCTTGAGGGGGCGTGTTGAGGAGTCCATGTCAGCACCAGCTGTACCGGTCAAACAGCCTATGCCAGCTAAGACATCAGTTACTTGATCTTAACTGGAGTTACTTGATCTAACCAAAGTTACTTGGTCCTTCTTTGTATACTGATATAAACACTTGTAAACATACTATATAGAGTAGATTAGATTGTAAAACATTCTATATTGAAAATATCTGATTACCTTCTCAACAACCAACCCCGGTTTGCTCCAAGAAAAACAATATTTTGATTTGCCTCTCTTATAAAGTATGGTATGCAATTAAGACTAATTATGGACACACCACTAGTGACCGTAGTTAGTAAATACGTGTATTAATTGACATATTAATATGCGCATCCAAACGTATAATTCAAAAAACGACATTTTTTCGCACAATAAGCTTACACATAATGTCGTACTTGACTTCTAAATGTAGCTATACTGATTTCCTTATTAATTATTGTTTTAATTGGCCGATTAATTTGCATACTAATTGATTTTATTTTTTTTTTAGAAAAAGTAAATAATAGAAAATAGAAACCCAAAATACGATTCATTTCCTCTTCTTCTTTTTTTTTTTTTTTTTTTTTTTTTTTTCTTTTTCTATTTTTCCTTCGCTAGTGAGTGATAACTCTCAAAACCCAAAACTTATTCATCGTCAATAGTGGCATTTGTCAGTAAATAATTTGCTTCCTCTTTCATAAACTATTTATATAATGTCTTGGATTTTCATTCTATACCATAAACACTTCTTTCAAAACATCAAGATAAATTAGAACGGATTCGGACATGGAGATCAAATTTAACCCCTAAATAATATAGAACAACCACACAATATATCTTCTAAATACATTTTGACTTGCTCATGTCATTTCCCAAAGTAGCAATTCTTATTGCAATGGAAGAACAAAACCCAATAAACTGAGCAATGTGAGTGGGAAATTAGACTTGAAAGAGATGACTCTTCCTTTTCAGACTCTTAAACCCCCCCCCCCCAATAACATGGATCTTCAGAATTATAGAGTTGCCTTTTAAAAAAAATAGTTATAATAAAATAAATGTACCTTAAAAATGTTCAAACAAAAGATGTGCTACCCATGTGTTGACTTTAGTCTCATGATATTGATACTCCAATTACAATGATACTTTGAGTTAGCTGCCTATTATCTTTAGTGTTCATTTTACATGATTCTAAGAAACAGACACCATTTTAGATTTATTATTTTTATTGGTAAAGATAATATTTGCTGGATTTAAAAGGTTATGAGGTTATGTCATTATGTGATATATATATATATATATATATATATATATATATTAATATATATATATATATATATATATATATATATATATATATATATATATATATATATATATATATATTCCTTGTTTACCTTAGATGTAGAGATCCAAAATAATGAAAAATGGTCCCAAATTAAGTTTTTGTCTATTGTTTTTTGTATTGAAGGTTGTTTTTTTAATTTATGTAGGCATAAAAATTTTGAATTAATTGCAAAATATCAATTTACTATTGATTTGTAAAGAGACAAAACACTCTCCTCCCCTGTATTCTTGTTTTCATACTTATTCAAATCAGTCGTATTAAAACACATATTATACATGTAAAATATGTTGCCGTACACTACTTATTGAGTTGATTTATTAAGAACGTATCATTTGTCGTATGACCTTATCAATTGTTGTACGTATTCGTACTCGAACTTACTAACTATGCTAGTGACCAATCGGTTTCTGCTAGTGTAGTCATGTTTATAACAGAAATACCCTTCTACCCTTTTGATGTGGAGAAAATATGATCGAACCTGGTTCATGCTTGGTTTGACCTTCGACTCCGGTCGGGGCGAAGAGAGTCGACTCACTTCGGAACGAGCCGGGTCCAGGAGATAGCTTGCTGAGGAAGAAAACTAACTAGCCACAAGCACGCGCCTAATCCGACTTATGGATTAGGTTAATTACCCTAATGATAGCAGACACAACTTGGCGGCTGTCACTTATCACTATTGAAGGGATAATCATCAAATAACCGTGAGGTTATCCTAGGAGTTCTCTACTAGTTCAAACTAGTAGAAGTCTATCACTCAACGGATCTAACTGTTAGAATCCAACGACTATCCGAAGAAGGCTCAAATACAACCAATGAAGAAGATTCGAAGGTACACTCTATATAAACATCACTTACCTACAAGGTAAAGGAGAGATCTAGATCCATACACACACATTTGGATGTAAACACTCAGATGCTTATGATCTAAATCGTATTCCAATTATTCATTCCTTAGCTATGCGCTTCTAGCAGAGCCATTTGTGATTAAGTTCATCGATTGACTTAGCCTTCAGAGGTGGACTCCCGACCCCAGCGGTCGGGCCACATCTGATGCTTTCGTTTTGCAGGTCATTAAAAGGAGATCTAAGGGCTGAGCAGATTTTAGACGCATCACCTTTCAATCTCCTTTTTTCAACTTACAATAATTAATTATCCAAAAAAATTTCGACATGGATTTTGAAAAACATATACCTAATAATATATTTTAAAAAAAGTTTTATTCAAATGAATTATAGTTTTAAAAATAATTACCAAATGCTAAATTTTTTAATAATTTTATTGCCTAACCAGTAATCTACTGTGAACTACCAAAATTACTCTCAATGTCAAGTCTATTATATATTTAAATTTAGCTCGTATTTTTTTTACCCTTTTTAAAAAAAAAAAATCCTAATTTAAGTCTTAAAAGGTAGTTAAACAGTCCCAGGTGACTCTTTTACTAGAAGGGAAATTTTTTTTTCTCACGACTCTTATTATTTTGTGAGGCAGGAAATTTAGAGAGAGACTCTTCTCTTATTCATCTTGTTCTATGTAGCAGACAATTTACAAAGAGGCGTAGAAATCCTATTGTTTTTCACTTGTAAATCATTAACATTAAATCTTTGATTCTCATAAAACCAGTGAGTATTGTCTCTTTCTCTTTTTATGATGTTGTATTTTCTTTTTTCCTTTTTTTTTTTTTCTCACTAATAATACAATCTTGCTATGATAGAAGTTTTGTTGTGTATCGTGGATAGGTTACCATGTTAAAATCATCATCTTGTTTAAGTTAGAGAAGCAAACAAAGCCGCTGATTGGATGTCTAAGGTGCAACTTTGTCTCTTGGACCCATGGGCATTCTTCCCAGATGCTCCACCTAGGTTAGAAGGAATCCTCATGGTGGATAAAGAGTTTTGTTTAAGTTAATTTTGCTGTTTGTTCATTTGGGTTGTTTAGCCCCGTCTTTGTACAAAAAAAAAGAGCAAATTGCACTGGCACCCCAAAATGGAGGCTTTAAAGCACTGACACCCCATTTTATGTTTAAAAAACACAAACACCCCATTCATTAAACACACTAGTCCATTTTGTCCCACAATTTATTTTTTTTAATTCCAAAAATGTCCTTACCAACACTTAAAACCAAGGAACGGAACTTCGCCTGATTTTTGCTGAATTTCGGGTTTTGCTGGCCAGCGAAACCAACGAAACCCTGAAATTTCGGCAAAAGTTCGCCAAAATGCAAAATTGAAAGGAGAGGAAGGAATCAATCATGACGATCGATCATACCCAACCTTCTAATGGGAAAAGAGACCTGGGTATGTCAATCAACAAGTTCATTTGTATAAATTGTCTTCCTTTCTTGAAAGTTCTTGATATTGATGGGTGGCTTGTAAATCTAATGGTGTTGTTGGCAGGTTATCGCACCAAGGTTCCTCGCAATTCAAATATGGAGAAATTGCGAGATGGGTATTTGTTTCCAGAGGTCTGTAAGATTCTATTTTCTTCACTAACTCTTTCTTTTACTGCTTCTTCATCTCGTCTCATCCCTATTTTAAGTGCAGATTCGAATAAGGGAGGAGGAACTAAGGGTGTCAAAACCTAACCCGAACCGTTAAAACCGGACCGAACCGGCCCGTTATAGCCTGGACCGGCCCAAACCGAAGCTTAATGGGCTGTGTTTGGGCTGAAAAACTTCAGCCCGCAATGGTTCGGGGCTGGGCCGGGCCAGCCGTGTGTGGCCCGCTAGCCCGAACCGTTTGGCCCGAAACTAGCCCGAACCCGAACCAACCCGTTAAACCCATTATAAATAAATGAAATAAATTAAATTTAAATGTAAAAGACAAGAAAACCCCAAAGTGTTCATTTATTTTCCTTAATTGTTTTGCTTTGGAACATGCAAACAACAAGCCAGTCAAAGCCTTTGCCATTTGAAAGATGGGTTGAGTGAATATTTAGCAATTGTATTATCATTTGAAAATCTTTAAATGCTTTATTTTGATCCATTTTTACAAATGTTAAGAAGAGGGAGGAGAATAAGCAGAGACAACCCACTAAAATTCATCAAGATGCCAACTTTTATTTGTATATATTAGTTCTATAATTTTTACTTCTTTGTATAAAAAAGTTTTTGGTTTGAACACCGATAACAAGAGACTTGGAGAGAACTTAATGTTTATATGTGTTTACATGCCCTTGATAAATTCCACACATCAACAAAGTACTCAAAACATATTGACCGTTAATAAATCCAATTTTAAACCGTTAGCCCAAACCGTTAGGCAACCCAAACCCAAACCGCACCGGCCCGAAACCGGCCCGAAACCGTTATTTTCTTAATGGGCCGTGTTTGGGCTGAGTGTTTTTCAGCCCGAAACCGTTAGGCCCGGCCCGAAACCGGCCCAACCCGAACCGTTGACACCCCTAGGAGGAACACAAGAGAAAGTACCCAACAACAAAGGTGATAACCCTAGGAGTTGGTGATACTACTCTGCCAATTTCAGAAATCATAATCTCTTCCATGACTCAGTTAATCAATTCATTAATATTAACAATTCCAATCACAACGAAGTCAAAAACCCTAGAAGAACAAGAATAAAAAATATTAGATAAACATTGTAAGGCCATTTTTGAATAAAAAAAAAAAAAAAACAGTGGGTTAATGGTTTTATTAACAAAATCGACTAGTGTGTTTAATGAATGGGTGTTTGTGTTTTTTAAACATAAAATGGGGTGTTAGTGCTTTAAAACCCCCATTTTGAGGTGCCAATGCAATTTGCTCAAAAAATAAAAAAATTTCATCATTTGTTCTTCTTTTTTATTCTAATGACCTTATTTTTTACAACTTGAATTAGCCGATGATTAAATATTAGATAAACATTGTCACTAGAATTCAAATAATATAATTGGATTCTGCAATTCTTCCTCTCTTCAACAAGTGTATCAATAGGAAACTGAAATTTTTTTTTTAGTAAAAGAGTTACGTTAGATTGTCTAACTATTTTGAGGAATTGAATTTGAAAGAAAAATTACTTAAAAATAAAAAAATACTAATTAAAATTATATATATAAATACTTGACTTTGAGGATAATTTGGAGTAGTTCGTAGTAGGATATTAGTTGGGTGGAAAAAATTATTATAAAATTTAGAATTTAATAATTATTTTCAAAAATAGAATCTATTTGAGTAAAACTATTTTAAAAATATCTTATCAAGTAAATGTTTTTCAAAATCGAAACAAATACTTTTCTAGCATAAAATTGAAAAAATAATAATTATGATTAACTTCCATAATTAAGTTCAAAAAATACTTTGTTCTACAAAATAATATTTTTAAGGGATAATTATCATTGTCTTCTGTACTACAACTTAATTACTAAAAAGACCTTGCTCTTTATAAAATCATTATTGCCCCCGCACTTTTAAAAGTGTTAAGAAACCATTATAGTTTGACGTTTAATGTTTATTTTACCCTAGTAAAATTTAAAAGCCAAAATACAATACCATACCAATGTCTACACAAGAACAGTGAAAAACGACAAAGATCAACTGTAAGATCACAAAAATCGCACTTGGGAGCACTAAATCATCTAATACAAGCTCTGCCAAAATTCGCTTGAAATGGGGGCAAAATTTCAACAAAATAAGCCTTTTGTAGTGAATTTCAGTCGCAAATATTGCATGCTCTTATATCACTCTCAGTTTTGTTTCGGTACTTACTAAAATGATGAGATTTTGCCGAAATCGCAAAATTTAGTACTATGAATGAAACAAGAAAAACAACTTCATATGTAAAATTAAAATAATAAATAGATTTTAGAAATTGTAGACATTAGATTGTTTTGAAAAAGTATAATCACTCTAAAAAAATTCTACATGGGTTTGCACATTTTCAGCGCTTAGAGTTTACTTGTAAAATATACTAACGTGGATAATAATAACTCATATATAGATTGCAACTAATGGTTTTCAGCCATAAGAAATCTATAACTAGAGTTAACTTTGGAGAATTCATTAATAAATTTAAGAGAAATTAGTTTAACCTTTCAATTTCCTAAAAGAGAGTCATGCAATTTCTATTAGGAATGAGTTCTAAAAAAGTTATCCATGTTATGAAATAAAGAAGATATTGAATACAAAGAAGAAAGACAAGATGAGTTCAATCAGAACTAATTCATTCAGTTGAGCGCATTACATATTTATAGTAGAAGGAACATCTACTATGATATGGAAATATCAAAGTCTACAAAGAAATACAATATATGATTCTCACACACAATAAGATAATCTTGATATGGAAAGATAGATTGCCATCCAAGATAGAAGGTGCATAGAATGGAAATATTGACTGCCAACATAGTGCGTTGAGATCACTGTAATCTTCAATTAAGATTGGAATGTGAATCACCAAGATTGTATACTGAGGTGGTTGAGATCTTCAATTGGAAATATTGTCTATTAGGGGTGATGGATATCCACAATCAATATTATTTATAACACTCCCCCTTGGATGTACATGAATAGATATGTACCTCATTAAAACCTTACTAAGAAAAAACACTGTAGGAAAAAATCTTAGTGAAGGAAAAAGAGTATACATATCTAAATAATACGTATTAGTAGTTGCCTCATTAAAAACCTTACCAGGAAAACCTAATGGGACAAAACCTTGGTTAAGGGAAAAAGAGTGCAGCACGTATTTTACTCCCCCTGATGATAGCATCATTGAATATCTTTGAATATGTACATTCCAATATCATATACTTCGAAGTATGCAACTTCTCAATAGATAACTCTGTTAAATTATCACTTGAACGAGTTTGTTGAACATCGATTTCACCATTTCATTGAAGACCATGAATGAAGAAGAATTTCGGTGAAATATGTATCGTTCTATCTCCTTTGATGTATCATCGCTTCAATTGAGCTATGCATGCAGCATAATCTTCATATAATATTGTTCAAACCCCTTCTTCTAATAGAAGACTGCATGCTTCCTGAATTTGTTGTATCATTGATCTAAACCAAATATAAAATAGCTAACATTCACTTATGAATAAATAGCCTGTTTGAGATCTAGTTGTATATAGATTAGATATAAATCTTGCATCTACATAACAAGTAAGTTGATGTCCACATTTATAAAATAATATCATGTCAATAATTTCTCAAATATACTGAAATATATGTTTTATAACATTTTAGTGTCTTCATATTGGAGAAGAGATAAATCTTGCTAATACACTTATAGAAAATGTTATATCTGGTTTTATACTATTAGCAAAATACATTAATGCCCTAATTGCACTAAGTATGGTACTTTATGACCCAGAAATTTTCCACTATTTTCTTGGGGTCGAAATGAATCTTTCTTTATATTGAGCGATCTCACATCCATTGTGAACCATTGTGGTACTCAATGGATGTATTTTATCTAGATAAAATCTCTTCAAAATATTCTCTATATAAGTTGATTGATGAACGAATATTTCATTCGTCAAATGCTCAATTTACAAGTCAAGACAAAACATTGTCTTTTCAAGATTTTCATTTCAACTTTTTTTCTCCAAATAGTATACTGCTTTTGGAAGCTCTTCAGGAGTTCCAGTGATATTTAAATCATCATCATATACAATTACTAAAATTAGATCAATATCCTTTAATAAAGGCACAATAATAAATTTGATCATTTTTATACTTTTCATTTAGTAAATATCCACTAAGGAGATTATACTATATATGCCTTGATAATCTTTGAAGCCTTATTGAACAAACTTTCTAGGAATTTTTATGTGCTTCAGGTATTTTGAATCCTTCAGGGATTTTCATATATATTTCATACTCGAGTGAGCCATATAAATAGGCTGTAATAATATCCATTAGAGGCATGTCAAAATTTCATATACTGCCAGATTAATAAAATATCTGAAGGTGATTGCATCCACCACAAGAGAACATGTTTTCATGTAACCAATGCCAAGCATGTGCGAAAATTCTTATGCCATAATTCATGCTTTATATATCACTATTGTCATTCTTTTTTTTTTTTTTAATTGTTACATAAATGTTTTTTTACCTCTTCAGCACCCAAAAATAGTTGGACACAATGAAAAGAAATGGCAAAACTATTTCTTACCTAAAAACAAAAAGGAAAAAAGGAAAAAGGAAACGTTACATAAAATCCTTGATCTCCTTTCTAGATTGATTTCAAATGTAACCAACCAATTGACAGCCTTACATAATTAGAGTTCAAACTCAAGCTTTGGTTTCACTGAGTATGCAAATACCAACTTCAGCATATATGGAGATGATAAGAACGAATCAACTAAATATAGCAACTCTCGGAAGAAAACAAATTTCTACCTAAAAGTTATATATAGTATACTTTCATTATAAATAACAAGTGAATTGGAGTGAGATCCACGCTTGAACTGCACTAACACATTACACAAAGTAATAGCCAGAGCTGGAAAACATGAAGTTCTCTTTCTCCATTACTTGCGTTCTTGTTCTTCTCCTCCTTTTCTCTGAAGGTAAATTAGTCTTTCATTCATTAACCGAACCAGTTGAACTGCTATGATCATTGATCAATTTGATTGATTTGAATTTCATTGTTTAAACATTAACTAGTTTCTGCTCATGGGTTTTAATTTTGTGCCTTGAATTTGTTGTTTTATGTCATAGGGAACATCATCGGAGAGGGCCAACAAGGTTGCTTTTCAGGTGCCATAATGCCTAGATGCACTGATCGTCGTTGCACCTTTTTCTGCACCAACGAGAATCGTGGAAGAGAAGCGAGAGGATATTGCGAGCAAAGAGGAGCCCCACAAGGCCCGGAGTGTGTTTGCACTTGTCCCATTCACTAAAAACTCATGTTTGATAATGTCTCCTACTTAATAGTGCTGCCCTTAACCTAACATCTATTAAATAAACTTCATTGTTAGGTGAAAATTGATATTATGGATTCAACAAATCCTATGGCAGGGTTCAATTTCTTTGTGATCGAGCAAAATGCAATGAAGAAATCCATAATTTTGGCATAAGTGGTAATGATTTTTCAATCACTTCAACAAACAAACTTGTATGAGTCTCTATGAACTACCACCTCTCTCACTCTTAGCCAAACAACCTTGCAAGTTTGGAGGCAACGCCAACTACACTTTCCTTTCTTTTCGATCTCTTGTTATATTTTCCAACTTACAATGTGAATGCATGTGTTATCTAAATGTATGTGAAGGTGATTGATCGTACGTGTGATCATGAAAGCCACTTACGTACATGCATGTGACATGTAATTGGCTCGCACATATATGTGTATCAAGAGGAACTGATCTTATAACTATGAAGAAAGGTATTGAACAAAGTTTCAAATAATCTTAGTTTTGATGCCAATTACAACGTTTTAAGCACTAGGTTTAATTCTCAATGAAAGTGGTTTCAAATTAATTAAAGATTCAAAATATTTATTTGAGTGGCACATCATTACCCACCCCCAAGTGCCTAATGATCAAGTGTCGAGTTTTTTATGAGACACTAAAATCCCAGTAACATTCGTATGCGGGCATTTTAGATCACGATCGAAAGCACATAGATTCAAGGAAGGGGAAGGATAAAATGTATAAGGGCGGTGGCTCAATCCAAAAACCACTCCGTCACTGAGGGGAGTTCCTCTCCATTGAAGACATGTATAGATAGAGGTTAAAACCTGAAAGGCTGAAACTGCTCAAAACCACTCGGTCATAGTGGGGAGTTCCTAAGTTTCTGTTTGATTAAAAAAAGATCCATAAATAAGGAGTTCATCACTTTAATAAATAACAAGGCGCATGAAACAATCATTCACCTACTACTCAGAACTAGCTCAGAAGCATGAAGAGTGCTTTGTTCTTCTCTTTCTTGGTACATAATCTTTCTTTCCAATTTCCTTTCATGTGAACTTCTCCAGTGTTATGGTCATTCCAGTTCAAACCCTTGAACCGGATCAGACCACTTGAACCAAACCATGGGATCAAACTTGGTCCAAGATAGTTCTATTGACGAATCTCAGTCATGGCACTTCTCAGAGGAGATGCCAGCTGAGAAGTCAAGAATCATGCATCACAATGACAAGCACACAGCTGTCATCGTATGACTTTTAGGCATAAATAGTGCTGGCATAAAATTTGGCACATCCTCGCCCAGATGTCAGCATTGAATGCACTAAGTCTCATTAAATGCGTATGGAAAGCCCAGAAGCTTCTCATTCGCCCAAAGCCTGGCCTCGAGTCTGCGTACTTCTCAAATTTTTTTTTCGAAATTATTATTATTTTTATTATTTTTTGGTACTGGTGCTTTTTTAATACTGAAAATGTAATGTCGTTCGCAAGGGTTGAACCCAAGACCTCTCCACTGAGAAGCGTGGATCTTTACCACTCAACCAACCGTGCATTGACAAAGCATGGATTTTTAATAAGGATCCGTGGTGCAATGGTAGCGCGTCTGACTCCGAAATTATTGATGTCACTTACTATTATGCTCAGCTAGTTAACGGATGTTTGGCATCTTTGTATTTTTCAAAAACTCCAAAATAACCCTAATGTTTATTACTATTTATTCATCTCATTGGGATCCAACTCTTTGATATTCAAAATTACAAGAATATAAGAGAGAAAGAGAGAGAGAGAAATTTGGTACTTAATATGATTTTTCTACTACCTAATTCCAATGAAGGGCAAAATGCACATAACTGTGCTTGGCTCCCAAGAGGGATGGCCCGGGAGAGGACCCTTATGTTAGAAATGAAGGGAAAATAGTAATTTCATAAAAAGCAAAAGTGCATTATTAATGAAGTTACAGTACAAAGAGGCAACAATCATTATTTTATTTTTTTATTGTTTTGTATTTTAAATATTAAAGTATAATTTAGTATATTAGATTTCAAATTTTTTTTCGGTTGTCTGTTTACTTTATATATGTATTACGGACTCTTTTTCTCACAAACGTAGCTTCATACCAATTTTACAATTGTATTCTTCTCATTTTGGATTCACACACACACAAAACAAAAAAAAATAAACAAAAAATCTTAAATAAGTAAAAGGTAAAATTTAAGGAATTACCATTTTTTTTTTTTTTCCTTATATTTTGAAAATGAAATCTTTTTTTTCCTTTAGTTGCTCTCTTTATTTTGATGAGTGATTAAGATTGTTTAATTATGGTAATTTTTTCCTAATTACTAAGAGTAATAATATAATTTAATATAAAGTATAAATAATGAAAATTTTAAAGTTACTTTTGAACTTTAAGAGAAATCAAAGACACTAGATCATCACTTAACGGCAAGGGGGCATCAGTTATTACAAGAAAAGTCTAAGATTTGACCATTAATTTCAAAAATTGTAGGGAAAAAAGTAGTAACTAAGCAATAGCATAGGGAGGCAATAGTAATTATCCCTTTATTTTATATCTGTTTCAAACATTCAAAGCATAAGTTTTACAAAACAGCAAAAATAGTGCGAACGTTCAAATGATTCTAGAAAAGAACACGGTTATTGGAGAGGCTGTTACCAAACGCATACAAATGTATTTCCTATTTCATTCTTTTTTTCTTTTTTAATTGTTACATAAATGTTTTTTTTCCTGTGTAACGATTTCAGCACCCAAAAATTGTTGGACACAATCATAAAAAACAGCAAAAACTGTTTCTTACCTAAAAACAAGAAGGAAAAAAGAAAGGAAACGTTACATAATTAAAACCGTTGACCTCCTTTAGATTGATGTCAAAGGTAACCAACCAATTGACAACTATACCATATATAACTTTTTAGGTAGAAATTTGTTTTCTCCTCAGACTTGCTATTTTTGGTTGATTCGGTCATATTGTCTCCATATATGCTGAAGTTGGTATTTGTTACTCTCTATGAAACCAAAGCTTGAGTTTCATTATAAATAACAAGTAAATTGAAGTCAGATTCACACTTGAACTGCGCCAACACATTACACAAAGTAATAGCCAAGAGTGGAAAACATGAATTGCGTCTCTACATTTTGGCAAATCATTTCTTGATTTATATTCATCAACAAATTTATGTTCAAGATTTTCGTCTTGTTGTATTATTTCAACAATAACATAATATGCAAAAATGTTGTCGACAACTTTATCTTTTCGGTTCCATCTTTTTCCTGCAATGACATAACTAATCGAGAGCTCTTCATTATTTTCAGGTACCTGAACCTCTTCTGGGGTTTTATAGAAAGTTATGTTTTCAGGATCTTCATAATCAATTGTCTCCATATTATGATCATCTTGATCATTTCTTTTTCTAGGATTTTATCCTTAGAACCGATTGATCTTCCACGTTTTAAACGTGGTTTAATTTCATTTGCACTGATAGATTGTCCTGCTTGGACATCAATTCTAATTGGAGCATTTACAGCTGGAATATGAGATTTAGTAACTCTTAGCAGGTCAGCAAATCTGGCAGTTGATTCATAATATATATTGCATTATCCTTCGAACTTCAAGTTCACAGTGCTCAGTACGAGGATCTAATGAGATAATGATAATGCATACAATCAATCTCTTTTTCCAACTGTTTATTCTCTCCCCCTCATGTTGGAAAAACTAATTCATTAAATAAATCTCCTATCATTGGCAATATATTGCATTATATAAGGAGATTCATATCCGATATATAAACCCAACTTTATTTGGGAACTCATCTTTGTGCGCTGTGGTGGAGCAATTAGGACATAAGCCACACATACAAAAAAAATTTAAGATGATAAATATTTTGCTTTTGACCATAAGCCAATTGTAACAGGGAGAATTTATGACAACCTTTTGGCCTGATGCGTACAAATGATTCTTTGTTCTCATAACTAATGGTTTAGCTATTAATTGAAGACATTTAATAAATGATTTTGCTAAACCATTTTGGATATAAACATAAACAACATGCTATTCAACTGTGATCTCAGTTGTTATACAATAATCATAAAGCCTGAGATGTAAATTCACCAGCATTATCAAGACAAACTGTCTTTATCTTATAATCCATAAATTATGTTCTTCATCTCATTATTTGAGTAAATAATCTCGCAAACACCAAATTGCGAGTTCATAATGAACATACATGTGACCACTTTATAGATGCATCTACTAAAATCATATATTATCTGAATGGTCCACATGATGGGTGAATGGGCCCATATATTTCACCCTCTATACGTTTAAAAAACGTAGAATGTTCAATCTCAACTTTAGCTGGTAAATATTTAATAATAAATTTTTCTTGAGAACAAGCAATACAAGAAAATTCACTTAATTGAAGAATCTTCTGGTTCTTCAGTGGATGACAATTGAATTTTCAATAATTTTTCGCATCATACTTGATCCGGATTGTCCAACCGGTCATGTCAAATAATAAAATGAGCAAATTACACTGGCACCCCAAAATAGAGACCTTAAAGCACTGGCACCCCACTTTATGTTTAAAAAACACAGACACCCCAATTCAATAAACACACTAGTCCATTCTGTTAGTGAAACTGTTAACTCACTGTTAAAATTTTTTAATTCCACTAATGCCCTTACTAAAATCTGAAAAAAAAAAAAGAAAAAAAAAACTCAACTCGTATGATAGCACTCAGAAACCGCGAATACTGGGTCAGGCTATTAGGTGCTCAGACCCATCAGACCCATCAGGCACGTCAGGCTCGTCAAGATCAGGATAACACTCGTGCACTTGCTTTTCTGCTATGACCGCTATATGACCCCTGCTTTCTTCATTTTCTCAATTTTCACTCAAGCATGGAAGAAGGATGGATTAACCGTAGGATTGTAATGATGGATTTCATCACAATTACAAACATGAGATTCATAAAACATTCTCTTCTTTCTGTGGTTGCAACTTTGATCTTCACCTCCAGCCCACGGGAGCCCCAAAATTCAGAGAAATGGAGTAGATGACTACTGATGAGACCTTTGAAGGCTTAACAAGAAGAAGAAAGAAAGAAGAAAGAAAGAAGAAGAAAGAATGGTTGAATGGAGGGAGAAATGAGAAGTGAAATGGCCTCTCTTTCTTTCTGTCCCCCTCTTCCTTGCAGCAAACCAGAAACGTAAAGTCAGAAAAAGAAAAGAAAGAAGAAGAAGAAAGAAAGAAGGAAGAAAGAAGAAAGAAAGAATGGTTGAATGGAGGGAGAAATGAGAAGTGAAACCGTTGAAATCCCAATCGTGCAAAGGGTTAGGTTTTTTTTTTTTTTTTTTTTTGAGTAAATGAAAATAGATTTCTTGGAGAATAAGTCAAGGGTATAATAGTCTTTGTATAAATATGACTAATCAAGTAATAACAATTCTAACAGAATAGGACCTATGTGTTTTTTAAACATAAAGTGGGGTGTCAGTGCTTTACGGCCTCCATTTTGGGGTGCCAGTGCAATTTGCTCTAATAAAATTATTGGAATCAATGTTCATTTGATTTATCCAAGCATGTGTTTCAACCATGCGATATTCGTGTAGTACAAATTGGGAGAAATATCTTATACTTTTGTATAGATATTTATTTATACCATTATTTGTAGTCTCAATCTGATAATCATTTTGGCAAATAGCTTTGAAACTGAATAAGTTTCTTTGGGACTTACTACAAAATAATGAATTATTCATAGCCAATTTTATCTCCCAGATAATAATAGATTAGCTCTTCCGGAGCTTCCAATCAATATTGTACTACCGATTTTATATGAATATTGGCTTCCGCATCATCAAATAAGAGAAATATGTATATTTTTCTCTCAGTATAATATGCGTCACAGCATATAAGAGAATATTCACATTCTTCATCAAAATGAAACAAAATATATTAAAAGATATATAAAAAGTCAATAAAAAAAGTTATAGAGGAAAAAGATTAAATTTAAGATAAACTAACATATGAGATGAGATTTGAAGAGAAAAGAACTACAAACTAATATAATATTATTTTTATTTTTATTTGAATTCTACTAACATAATCAAATCTTCAACTATTATCTTCAAAGAAGTTTGCAGTATCTAGATGTGTAGTATCTGTGAGGCCATCAAAATCATTCCTTTTATAGACAAAAATTGCTCAAGTATCATGATTTTGAAAAATCCAATTTATCTCCACATTATTTTTATTTCTTTAATTAAGGCTTGACAAAGCTTAATTAAATATTGTGGAATACAACAGATACATGTCTAATAGCTTTCATACCACATCGGTAACAAATATTATCTTCACTTCTTGAATTGTTATATTGAGAATCCTTATTGTTCTCTTATTTATTTCCATAATAATGACGGTAATTATTCCGTCTTTTGTCTCATCCTCTTCCACAGTCATGACCATAATTTTAATTTTGCCTTCTTTCAGGCATATCATGAATTGCTGCATTCACTTCAGGGAACTTTCAAGCATATCATGAATTGCTGCATTCACTTCAGGGAATGGAACAGAACTAATAAGATGAGCTTCATGACATTTCATTAATAGTCTATTATTTTACTCAGCCACAAATAGGCATGATATCATTCAGAGTATTTCGTAAAACTCCTTTTACAATATTGTTATTGTAACAACAAATCTGAAACTTGAAAATTTGCTGACATATTTTCATGAATAATATTTTCTTCTTATAATTTCAATAGAGAATTAATTTAAAAAACTACAGAACTGTATTTATTTACAGTTTCAAATCTTACAGTTTCAAATCTTGTAACTTCATGTGCATCTGCAGAACTGTATTCATTTACAGTTTCAAATCTTGCAACTTCATGTGCATCTGCAGAATTGTATTCATTTACAGTTTCGAATCTTACAACTTCAAGTGCATCTGCAGAATTGTATTCATTTACAGTTTCAAATCTTGCAACTTCATGTGCATCTATAGAACTGTATTTATTTACAGTTTCAAATATTGCAACTTCAGGTGCATTTAATAATATTTGTAGTGCAAAGCTAGCAACCACTATATACAATAAATAAAATCAATTGTTAATGGCAAATCACAATTATTAAGGAAATCTAATATCTTATTATTTGTTTGATTTTTAGATTCAATAAAACACATACCTTGTTATCATGATGCACTTACATTTCAAGATGGACAAGGTAAACTCCATTGTTTACAAAAACGTGCGAGGAGGTCGATCATTCTTTTCACTTTGGAATAGAAAACATAATGATACATAGTTTGCTGTCTTTCTTCTCAAAACGCAATACTTCGAGCAGAATCGTGCTGATAACGTGTTATGAAATAAAGAAGATATTGAATACAAAGAAGAAAGACAAGATGAGTTCAATCAGAACTAATTCATTCAGTTGAGCGCATTACATATTTATAGTAGAAGGAACATCTAATCTGATATGGAAATATCAGAGTCTATAAAGAAATACAATATATGATTCTCACACATAATAAGATAATCTTGATATGGAAAGATAGATTGCCACCCAAGATAAAAGGTGCCTAGAATGGAAATATTGACTGCCAACATAGTGTATTGAGATCACTGTAATCTTCAATTAAGATTGGAATGTGAATCACCAAGATTGTATGCTGAGGTGGTTTAGATCTTCAATTGGAAGTATTGTCTATTAGGAGGTGATGGATATCCACAATCAATATTATTTATAACAATCCATAATATGTGATCTTTTTCTAATTTTACGTTATTTTTATCTTATGTAATATTATAAGGATAATTACTGTTGCCCCCTCATGTTAATATCTTATGTACTACTTTATCCCATATACTTTTTGAAATTTCTAATCCAACCTTAGATTTTACTTGTAATTACTGTTACCCCCTACTATTAATATCTGTTAGTTAAGTGATGATGTGGAAATTTTTATTTATTTAAAAATTTCAAAATAACCCTGACATTTTATTCTACTTATTTACACTTTGTATTAAATTACATTATTACCTTAGTAATTAGGAAAAAATTATCCCTAATTTGGTAGCTCCTTATTTTTTTAAACTTTTTTATATTTACATTTCAATTTGGTGTTATTTTTTAGATTTTGTTATTTACTTTCCAATTTAGTTATCAAATTTTGGAAGTTCCCATTCTCATTAGATTTTCATTTATTTACTATCTAATTTGGGATTATCGATTTTAAGGAGTTCTTTTTCTTAGTGAGAAAGAAAATAATTTAGGTAGTTTTTTTGGAATTCAAAATGATAAGAATACAAGTGCAAAATTGGTACTTTGTATGATTTTTTCTAAATAAGTATAGTATTATAATACAGGGCAACAATAATTATCCCTATATTATTTAATTTTTGTCTTTGGGCGAGAGATTGCTTCTTGGCCGTGTGATCTTTGCATGCTAGCACTAAGTCCAATGAGAAATGCGTGTAAGGACATTAAGGGCCTGTTTGGTTACATGAATCCAGAGATTTCAAATCTCTAGAATCATGAATATGAGAATTATACCTGTTTGGTTGTAAAAATCTCTAAATTCATGAAATCTAGAGATTCACCTTTTTACACTAAAAACGTGAATCTGTAGATTTATGGGTAATGGGTGAAATCCAAAGATTTCAAAAAAGCTATACATTTGAACATTCACAAAAATCACGTCGATCAAATAGTTTTTTAGTATGAATCCTCAGATTTCATTCCACAACCAAACATCTAATTTTATAAATTATAACTCCATATATTTGAAATCTATAAATTTGAAATTTCTAGATATTTGAACTCTCCAGACGCATGTAACCAAACAGGCCCTAAAATAATGACACTTTTTGTTTCATGAGGGATAGGATGGTAATTTTATCTGTCAATGTCTAGGTGCATGACTACACAACGAATACATTCTCCTATATTTTTTTTAACAAGAGAAAAATTTCTCGAACGCAACTCATATATCTGGGTCATTATTATTTTCTACATTTATTAAGGGTTCATAGTATCCATTGGTATCATAACGAGGCTTTAACTGCAATTAAATGAAATAGGGTGAACAATAAACAATATGCTGTTTAGACCTAATTATAAGATTCTTGATCTTCGAGCTTTCATGTTAAAGTAAATCCTAATTCCATGGGAAGGGAAAAATATAAAAAGAGCAACTTTATAAAACGTTATTTGTCCAAAATATCTTATTATGTAAATAGGTTGGGCCACAGAGGTCAAAGGAAAACTAGATAAATTTAGCACATCCCTAAAATGTTTTAACTTTGACCCGTGAAACATGTGGCCAAAATGAATGGATTGCATCCACAACCTATAAGGCATGGGTAGATGTTTCTAAATAGCAATTATAGCTCCAATAAATTCTACCAAAGTCAACCATTTCATAAGTTTGACATGCCCCTTAAATGCATGAATTTGACCTCATAAATTTCGGTCAAATGAATTGATTGCATGGATACCCTGCTTGGTATTACTTGAAAATTTTGAAAAGATTTATGGCTCCGAGGAACTCCTCTCGAGTCAGAAGTTTCAACTCTTACAAATACAATATTTGTGTGGCATATTTAGTTAAGGGTGAACTTTCCTATGTTGTTTCCTTTCAACCAATGGTCAATTCATAAATACAATATCTAGTGGCAATCGTCCTCCATGGCATGCTTACAGAGGTCGCACCAATCACCGAGGCAGATCTTGCCATGGATGGTCTAATGCTACACGTCCCTCAAAAAATGCTCAGCCAAATTCCTGTCAATTTGGTGGTTACACACAGTAGCATTTTCAAGAGTCATGTCAAATTTGTGACTGGCCAAGACATAAAGCTTGTGATTGCTATTAGTGTTTCTATCATGCTTATCAAGATACCACTAGTGCTCCTCCTTCCATGAATATTATTGCATTTTCTAGTGCCTCTATTACATATGAAGATTGGTATGCTGACTCTAGAGCAACAAATCACGTAACCAATGCAATTGAGAATCTCCATGATGAGCTCATTTATGTGTGAAATCTTAGGGCATAAAGCATGCATTTACACACTTAGAGTGGAGCTACCTTGGATGTTATGTTGTCTTTGCAGATTTTAGGACTTTTCAAGATTTAAGCAAATATTTGGAGTTTTGGGTATGAATCATGCAATTTTACACGTCAAGAGGTCCATTCTAATTCTCAAATGCGAAAATGAGCCTGATGGGCTAGAGATGTGATTATGGGCCAACTCCGAAATATTTAAGAGATAAAGAAGGCAAATTTGATCTACGGCTGAGATTATAAATTATCAATCAAATTTACAGAGATTTTATTGAGAGAGTCCACATGGAGAAAAGAGTCCTTGCATACTTCAATATCTTATTTCCTATTTGTGATTTGATTTAAGAAAGAAAAAGAGGAAAAATAATTATATTCACATAAGGAAGAAGGAAAAATCCTGATTTTGAATGTCTCTCTTCAATTTCCATCAAACCCTTCATCGAATGGTCATCCGGTGTTCGATCGAGCTGATTTTTGGAGGAGAGCTTCACGACTTCTTGATCCTCAAATCCAACGATGGAATTGTGCATTTGATCTCTCTAAGCCAGTCCGATTAGTACACCAAAACCCTAATTGGTTAAGTCAGATATGAACTCTGAGTTTGATTCAAATTATGTCAAAATTCATATTCAATGTAAACTCTATAAAAAGAGAGCATACTCCATCAAGGGAGAAGGTGTTTTAGAGCTTATGAATAACACATTTTCTTTTCTCTTCAGTTTATTTAGGCTTTCTCTAGTTTTCTTTGCTTGCTTTTGTGAGATTCTAATTTCTAGATTGAATGTTTAGGTTTAATTTTTCTATGTAATGTAATACAAGTTCAAGTTCAAGTTCAATTCAAGTTTCAAGTTTCAAGTTTCAAGATTCATTTTTCTTTGGGTCTAGCAATTGCAGATCTAGATCATTCTAGATCTAGATCTAGTTGTTAGGGTTGGGAGATCTAGATCTAGATCATTCTCTGGTTCAAATTCTTTTTTTATTGTTTGAAGTTCAAAGATGCAAGTAAGTAATATTCTCCAATAATCTTCTCTCCCCTCTCCATTCCCACTTCTATTTACCCATCAATATTCTTAATTTAGGATTTACTTTCAGCATTTATTTATTGTTCTCCTTTCCCATGGGTCCTTGATCAGAGATGCCTATAGTCGTGCCTCTTTTTGGTTAAGGTTTCCCTTTCCTTTTATTACTATGTTATTTACTTTCTGCAATTTACTTTCAGCATTTATTTATTTTTCTCCTTTCCCCTGGGTCCTTGATCAAAGATGCCTACAGTCGTGCTTCTCTTTGGTTAAGGTTTCCCTTTCCTTTTATTGTTTTGATTATTTATTTTCTGCAATTTCTTTTTCTCTAATATCCGTTCCCCTGATCAGTGGATTGTAAGCTACGGTAATGGGTCCACTGTCAAAGTCATTATAATTATACTCCCCTTCCCTAGATCAAGAGCTGACACTCGGATCACTTTCATTTTATTTTTATTTATTTATTATTCGTATCATTTCTGCTTTTTTAATTATGCGTTGGTTATGTTTGCTTTATTTTTCGTCTCAATTCGATAGCATTAGATGCATGGATTAGGACCATTTGTTAGTTTAATTAAGTAATTAACAAATTTGAATCATTGCACTCTCGCATTATCATTAAGAAGTTAATTATAAAGTGGCATATCTCATTGAGATCGATCCGTTAGCTACATGATACCATGCGCTTGCGGTTACTTTTAATTTCACAACCACTCTACATTGCTCAACCTTATTCTAGATCTAATCAAGTTCAGTTGGTTATAATACATGATTGCCGATTGATCGCACTGTGATATTTCTATTCAACCAGCTTTATCTTGTGTACAAACATCACCCAAAATAGGCTCTATTGAAATTTTGCTCGAAATGGGGCGAAATTTAGCTTGAATTTGGGCAAAATTTCAACGAAATAAGCCTTTTATAGTGAATTTCAGTCGAAGATATTGCATTTTGCATATCACCCCTAGATTTGTTTCAGAACTTACTGAAATGACAAGATCTCGGTGAAATTGTGAAATTTAGTACTATGAAGAAAAAGAGAACACAAATTAATCTATAGAGTTTATTGGGATTTATTAATTATTAATATAATTATATGCGCAAAGGAAAAATTGAAAACTAACCTTTAGGATGGTTACAAAATATAGAGTTATATATTTTGAAAACCACCACATCACTTTGTTTGATTAAATTATTCGTACGTGAGATTTCCTGAAAGTTGGCTCCCTCTCCCTCTTTTCAAGAAACGCAGGAAGGAGAAATTATTCAAGGATCTTCTTCTCCTTGTTTTGGATCTCAATCTTATACCATCCATCCACACGGCATTTGGGTTGTGGAATTCATTCATTTTCCTCGTGATTGTGGAATCAAATCGGTGAAGAGTTCGTGGAGGAATGAGGACGTTCTTTGGTCCAAATTAACTTCTTCTGCGGTAATTCTATTTTGGAAGAGTGAATCCAAGTAAGGATCTTTCCCCTTCTATTATCGAATAAAGATATATAGAGTTTTAACCTCCAGAGTTAAAATAGGAAATATAATATTATAAATTGCGCACATAGGATGTTTTTGAAAAAGCATCAGCGGGCTCCTAAATTCTACATGGGTTGCACAGTTTCAGCTCTTAGAATTTACTAGTAAAATACAAGTACATGGATGGTTAGGAGTTATCGATGGAAGGTTTTCGGGTGCAAGAAATGTGTAACCAGAGTTGACTGAAATCATTAATTAAATGACAATCATACTAGCCAAAACTTAGAAGTAGTGAAAAGCATAAGCCATACATGGCTAACTATGTTTAAACACAACAAGAAAACATAAAAGTTCATATGAGCCTACACTAAAATGTCCACGGTCTACCAGTTTAAACAAGCTGTCCATGATCTATATTAGTTTGAATTAAACAGACATAAGAATCTTCATGTTCAAGCAAATATACCTAAGTCCTTCGAGGACACCCATCTAACGTTGTTTCATCTTCCACGAAATCTTCCAGGTTTACCAATAGACCCATCAATGCCTGTAAATTGGAATAAGTAGGATCAAATTTACTTGAGGAAATCACGTTTAGATGAAGAAGAACAAGAAAGAAGCTGAGTACTCAAACATGTTTGTTACAATATTATTGTCTATATCTTGCATTTTTTTGGCAAAAATGTTGAGAAGAAAATCTAGACTTAGAAAAAAAAATGCAAGATATATACAATGATATTATAACGATCTATCATATATTATCCATGTTTTGGATCCAGACCTCAATTTCTTCGTCTAGCATATCACGATCAGCTGAACTGTTTGCTAAGGAGACCCTTTCATCAGCTTGAGCTGGTGGTGGTGGTGGTGCTAGAGTAGTGTCCCGGTTTTGGATTGGGAGGCAGTATACATTGGGGTTGTTGATGGTGAGAGGGTGGTAGAAGATATCAGCGTCAAGAGTAGCTTCATGGTTGTCACTGATGGTTTTGGTGGCGGTGGTAATAGGGTGGTTGCAGTGGTTACTAGCTGTAGCAACAGCTTGGTGGTTGTTAACTGTGGCCACGGTTGTGGTGGTGATAGGTTGATAACTAGAAGCAACTCTGTTATTGTTCTTGACGCTGGTGGTGGCAATGGCGATGTTAGGGTTTTCCAATGGTATTCTCATGAATGGATCCACATGTGAAGCATAACTTGGGTTATAGTCTGATAAGATTGATGGAACCCTACAGAAATGGAAGAAATTAATCAGAAAAAGTAATTTGTCACTGAGAAATGAATCCCAAGGTTATTTAGAAGCATTCCAAGATATAATACAATACTAGCCGATATGTATCCACATTAGATACAACCGATACGATACATATCGATAACTCTCTCTATTGGATTGCATTAAAATAAATTAACCAGTACGAAACAATACTCAATACTAGATGATGTATCTCTTCAAATCAGTTGACCGATATGATATTTGATACTAATACTTCAAACCTTTGAAATTGACTATTTCAAAAGTTGATATTATAGAAGTAGAGTACAACAAACCTTGGAGGATTAACTGTTAATTCTGGTGCATTCTGATTCTGTCCATAAGAACTGGAGGATGCATTTGGAAACCAATTGCTTTCTTGATGAATGAAGTTAGACATGGGGGATACTGTTGGCAACTGTATCCCTTCTTGCCAGTTTTGGTTGTTCTGCATAGGATCATATTAATGAATCACAATCATCAAATTAATGGAGTTAATAAACTAGCTAGCCAGGAACTTCACCTGAAAGAAAAAAAGAAAGAAAGAAGGAAAATAAACTAGCCATGCAGGAACTTTACTACAAGAAAAAAAATACTAGCTAGGAAACATGTAGCAGAAGTTTACAGTTTACCATGAAGGAGGATGTATCATAGGCCATTTGTTGCTCTTGATTTGGAATATAATGGTTGTTGCCGATGATTAATGGTTGTTGATTAATTGGAAGCATAGGAGGTGGTGCCAGCATTGGATTAATTGGCGAATTTGAGTTGGTTAACATAGGGATGGTGTTAACCCAGGTACGATTTTGGTCTATTAATTCCATTCCCATTGCCTGCTCATGCTGATTACCTTGTATAATCTCATTCCAGATAGGTGCTTTGCCAAGCCTAAGCAACGATTAAAGCAAATTGAACTGAATTATGATGGATACATAGATAAATATCAACGGTGTGTTTGGCATAATAAGAAAAATAAACAAGAAATCGTTTATCATATTAACCTCTGGGATGACTGAGCATTTGGAGTAAAGAAGCCAAACGAAGTCTGTCTCAGACCATGTTGGTTAGTCTCCCTTGGATGTAATAGTGGCTGTGGCTGTCATAAATAATTTTAATTAAATCAATTAGTTAATATTCAAGTAATAAACATAGAGAGATATTTAATAATCAAGTTGGATAGTTATGTAAATTTACCTGAGTGATCATTGTTTGATTGTACAAGAATGGGTTTGTGCTCCACTTGTTCATCATCTGTATCTGAAAATAAGAAAAATATGACGAGAGATGGATCAAATAATGTCTCTAGTTAAAATGCTTTTTTGACAATAGTAAATCCTCATCATAATATCTATTTACCCAAAAAAAATTCTTTTGGTTAGATGTATAGATCATACTTTCATGTCATTGACTATTTTCAAAGTGGCTTCTAAATATTGCTCTCTTCGCAAAGCTTCACTTAGAGAAAGGATCTCGAGCCCGGGCCGGATATTGCTATAATAAGAACATAAAATAAAGATTGCAATATTATTATCTCCTTAAAAAGTGTCACATTGTTACGAGGAAAAAGAATTCTGATCAATTGTATCACCTAGAGTAATTCTCTCATGAGTCTATTTATATTTTTTCTCTCTATTCCTACATAACAAGACAATGTTGTCTTGCTTGTTTTGAGGAGAAGAGAGAGACAAGCACTAGATTAAACTCTATAAGAGAAGAAGAGAGATGTGACATATAAGATCTTATCAATAAGAACGGCAAGTTATCGAACGTAAACCTTACCTAGCTTCTGCTTCCTCGACTTCTATCATTGTTTTCAAATGGTTTAATAGTACTTGAAGATGCTATAAATTTAAAAAAAAATAAAAATGAGAAGTTAGTAACTAAGAGCTTATTAAGCATTCAACATATTATCCTACATATCAGTCAAAAAGATTGACTATAACCAATAAATGAAAATAGAAACAGCCAAAAAGTAGATCTTTTTCAATAAAGGAAAATAACATTATCTAGTTGCATGCGCCATGCATTTTATGTGTTGCATGACTCTTTGGGATTGTGGCAATAACTTTATTCCTATATTTAGGCTTGAAAAGCATGGATACATTACTAGGTGAATCGAGATTCTCTACCCATGAGGGTAGAAAATTGTATTTCTCTTACATTTTTTTACCATATATTTAAGAGGAGTCCACTTCTGGTTCATTTTGACAATGCTCAGAGGTGTGCCTCCTCTTATATGAGTGGTTGATGAGTATGAGGGAAGCATAATCTTTATGTGTTTTTTTTTAGGTAGAAACAATCTGACAAAGCCCATTTATGCCTGAGCTGTATACGGTGAGGATGGAATGAGTGGTCACGGTCGAAATCTTGACCACTTGTTTCGTATGTTGTTTTTTTAGGTTTAACTTTTTCAACCATACCTATCTAAAAAAAAAATGTAAAATGAGCCTAATTCGATCGTGACCATACACAACTTAGTGCGTTGACAACCCCCTGCCAACCCTTTTGTTTTAGGGGGTTGGCAAGGTCTAATACCGTAATAGATTATGAAGGTCAGAATTGACAAAGGAAAGAAATAAGTAAAGTACTTACATTGATTCTATTCTAGTTGAATTTCACATCATGAGACCGCGAATGCCCATTATGCACCATATCACATCACATTACATTAATTCCAAAAAAAAATAATAAAAAAAAAAAAAAAAAAAAAAAAAGAAAAGAGAAAGAAAGAAAGAAAAAATTGAAGAAAAATAGAATCTAACGTGAGAGAGAGACCTGCTCTTCAAAAACGCAACTCTATCTTGTTCACTTATGATGTGTTCAACCTCCTTTATTTTTTCCTGCAAATATTGAAATTTCAAGTTTCACAATAAGATATGATTTTTTTTTGTTAAATTTCAAAAGAAAATCTCATCAAAATAGAAAAAGGACAACTAAAGAAGCAAGCCAAACTAACTTACCTCTGGATTATCTATTTTACTGCATGATCAGAAGAGTAAATTTCATCAGCAAAATTTCCAATCCAAGCAAAACCCAAAAGCCATTAAAAGATGAAAAAAAAAAAAAAAAAAAAAAAAAAAAAAAAAAAAAAAGAAAAAAAAAGAAAAGAAGAAAGAAAGAAAGAAAGAAAAAAGAAAAAGAGAAAGAAAGAAAGAAAGAGAAGAAGACAAAATGGGTGTATAAGAGATCATACTAATTCCTTTTGTTAATAGGTACATCTATGTACCGAAGCAGCACTTCCTCAAACCTATAAATTTAAACAAAAGATCTATCATAGATGCAGATCATATATGGTCAAAAATCAAGAGAAGAAAGAAATTAGAATTGGCAAAAATAAGAAAAGAGTATAAAGAACCTATTGTGACTGAAAAGATGAACAGAGCGACCAGTAGGAGAGAAAGCTATAAAAGCAATATCAACATCACATAGGATCGAAACTTCATCGACTTTCTTAGCTAAACCACTTCTACGCTTGCAGAATGACACTTGACACTTAGTAGCATCCTCTATCTTCCGCAGATAAATTTTAGATCTACCCTTTCTCATTCTTTCAGATCTGTCTTTTCTCATTCTTTTGTAAACAAAGTATCCACACAAGATAACAAAAAGAAGTCAAATTCAAGAACCTTAAGAAAAGAAGGTGATGGCTCTAACTTCCTTCTCAATCAACAAGAAAGAGAAAGACGAAGGGTTTTGGCATTTTCTCTTCGGACAACAATTTATAGGGAAAAAAAAAATTGTTCAAAAACCATATGTGCCAAGAAAACCTTGTGGGCGTGAAGGTTGACTTCCTTTTCTAATTTCACATTACTTTTTATGTATCTTGTTTCTTATATTAAATTCTATTATCTAATTTTTTTCTTTAGGGAAGAAATTACTTCTTGGTTGGGTGATCATTGCATGCATAGCTCTGGGTGGAATTTTATCAGGTGTTAGAAATGGACCACTCATTTTCCTCTAGATGAATGACACATGTCCATTAGTGACATCCAGCGGTTGAGGTAAGATTTAGAAGATAGTTAATTTTTTTATTTTAATTTAATCTTAACCTTTGGATGTGACTGATGGATATGTGTCCTCCATCCAAAGAGAAATGGACTTGATAAAATTCCAGCACTGGGTCCAATGAGAAATGCATGTAAGGACATTAAATAAGGACACTTCATTTCATGAAGGATAGGATGGTAATTTCATGTGTCAATGTCTAGGTGCATGAACTACACAGCGAATCCGTTCTTCTATATTTTTTTGACAATAGAAAAATTTCTCGAAACGCAACTCATAAATCTCGGTCATTATTATTTTCCAAATTTATTAAAGGTCTAATATCCATTAGTACCATAATGGAGCTTTTATTACAATTAAATGGAAGAGGGTGAGCAATAAAAGGTATGGGGCTTAGATCTAATTTAAGATTCGTGATCTTCGAGCTCTCAACGTAAAAATAATCTAGGGGCATGTTAAAAAAAAGAAAAAAAAAAAAAAAAAAAGAGAAAAAAGAGAGGAATTTTCATTCATAAACTTTAGACTTTTTCTTTTCCAAAAAGTCTCTTCTATAAGGAGATTGGGCCATAGAAGTCAAAGGAAAATGGGTAAGCGAACATAAGATACATATATATAGACTCCAATAGGGTAAACGAGTCGACACATCAAGTCGGTTAGTATCGTGCTGCTGGAGCTACGCCCTCACACCCCTTCCATAGACTGAGATCAATGTTGGGTTCTCCTTTCGCTTCCACCACAAATCTCCAAAATTGGGTCATTTGAGTCGTCCGATAAAATATGTTGGTGCGGGTCCATCTTAAAAATTGGGTACAAGAATTCAGGCCACAATATAAGAAAAAACAATGAAAGTAAATTTCTAATGTGTGTGCAAATCTTCACAACCCTAAAATGCTTTAATTTGACCCATGCAACATGTCGGCCATTGAATGGTTTGCATGGAATACCCATAAAAGCACAATAGTTAGATATTTCTAAGTCACAGTTGTAGCTCTGATAAATTCTACCGAAGTCAACTGTTTCATAAGTTTGACACACCCATTGTGAATTTCACCTAATAAATTTGGATTAATAGCCCACGGAAACGCAACTTCCTTCTTCTTTGACACAAACTCTCTGACATGTGTTAGGGTTCTTTGACAGCTAAACAATAAAATAATATGTTCAAGTGAAAATGCTTTAAATAGAGTGTTTAGAAGCCAAAAACCCAAAATTTCCCTCAAGCTATTTGCGGGGTTCTAGGTTGTGGTCACCTAAGGGGGTTGCCCCAGGCACCTACCTCCTATTGACCTCCAACCCCCCCCCCCCACCCCCAATTTTTACAAAGGTGGGCTCTTTTGGTCTGGTTTGTCCACACACTAACACAACCTTAAACACCACATTGGGGGCTCTTACTTGGAGGCCTTCCCCCTCCATCTTCTGTGAGCCATTAATCCAAATTCCCATACCATCCGAGTTCGTGTCAGATCTTCTTCTCAGCAAAGTGTTAGATCCTTAATCTACACCATCCATATCTATGGATTCTTGTCATAATCCAGGGTAGTCTATTTGGATTGCCCACAACTACCTTCTACTA
This sequence comes from Hakea prostrata, assembly GCF_041222555.1. Taxonomy (NCBI): domain Eukaryota; kingdom Viridiplantae; phylum Streptophyta; class Magnoliopsida; order Proteales; family Proteaceae; genus Hakea; species Hakea prostrata. The sequence goes on from NC_142606.1 coordinate 61,469,287, forward strand.
GCACCTCGGGTTCTCAGACCTGCAAATATGGTTATCATGTAATAACCCCTCGAATTTCTAACCCAGAATCCGTATTGCAAGCCTGAGTACCCCAAGTTCTATCTGGAAGAAGTTGTGGGCTATACGTATTGAAGCCCATGACCCAGACCTTGAACCCATGGATCATGATACTGTTGGTGAAGAACTTGCCTTACTGGGAACCCAAAGAAGATCCTATCGGAACCCGAATGGACTGGGCATATGAATTTCTAGCATAAGACAGATTGAGTTTGAAGAAGTCCGTGAACAAGGTAAGAGCCCCCTTCCCCCCAAGTGTTGGTTTAAGTTGATTTGTTGTTAGGGATCAACCGAGAGAGAAAAGGATTGGTGGTGAAGAACCCTCGATTCGTGAAGAAAGCTTGGATCTTGACTTTCAGATCTTTTAAAGGTTAGTTAATCACTCTCTTATGTTAGAGTAGTTTCTCCCTCTAAAATTCTGTAGTGGTGAGTTGGAGTGATTAGATAATTTTTCATCGATGATCTCGATTGGATCATGCCAGGAGATGGATTTTCATATCCGAATCAAGGGCTGTACTTGTCGAAGAAGATGATGTGGATTCAAATCATTCTTCTTCTTTGATCTGATATATGGTGACCTCTCTAGAGTTCTAGGGACGAAATTCGGATTTAGATAAACCCAAAAGTAGATCAAGGATGGGAGATCAGAAGTTTGAATTTCAAACTTGGAATTCTGTCCAAGAGTGGAGCGGTCGCTTAAGGCGAATGATTGACCCAACCAGCCACCTTAACTTGCCGGCCTACTTCCAGAGGCTATCTTGATGTTGTTCTCGCTTTGTTTGGATCTCAAACCTTGATGAAACTTCTTTATCCTAATCTAGGTGATCTCTGAGGTTTGTTGGAGTGCTTATTTTTACACTTTTTTTGTGATATTTTTGCTAAGACAGGTAAGGTTGCAATTGCATGTATGACTAAATTTATGATATGCTGATTTGACTTCTTTTCTAAGCATGATCATACTTTTACTACTTGTTGTGGTTGCTGTTGTACATGTTTAGATATGAATATATTATCATGTATTATGATTTGCTGAGCATTGTATCATTTTGTATATGTGAGTGATGTGTTGTGTGAGTGACTATGATTGAGGATTATCATGTTGGGTACTCCTAGCTTGGGATATCGGGGGCTGTGGTATGAGACACTATCCTTTGATACCCCTTGCACCTTCATAGTTGTTGGCTTACGTACTAGGAGGTCTACAGTGCATGGTTAGGTACCCCCATATGCTACTACCCTTTCGGCAAGGGTATTGAAGCCGAATGACCCGTGATGATGATGACGTGACTATGTTTTATCCAACAACGGTAGCCGGGTCTGTGAGGAGATTCGGTGGTCCACTTGTTGATCATGTAATGGTAGGATTGCATATGTTAGGGTTGGGCTTATGGGCATCCAAAAGACGGCTTGGGTGTCGTGAGGAGACATAAGACCATTCCCCCTAACAATATGTGGATGACCATAGGGTTAGGGATGGAGTCCAATAGAGGTACCCAGTCTGTAAGGATTCTCATTCCTAGCTGGAAAAGGATATTGAATAGAGATAGTTGGTGCTATAGGGAAGGTATCTGAACAACATGTAGTATTTTACCATAGGACTTTGCATTGGGCTAGAATCCCCTAGTCGTGGTGAGAAATTGTTGACTTAAATCCCAGCCATGGTTGATTGACGAGGACCGTACCCCAACCATGGTTGAGAAGAAGGTGATGACTCTAACTTTTTTCTCAATCAACAGAGAGAGAGAGAGAGAGAGAGAGAGAGAGAGAGAGAGAGAGAGAGAGAGAGAGAGAGAGAGAGAGAGAGAGAGAGAGAGAGAGAGAGAGAGACATTTTCTCTTCAAGTGACCATCCATTTCCCTTAAGATGAAGGAAACGTGTCCATCAGCCACATCCAAAGGTTGAGGTAAGGTTTAAAAGATAGATAATTTTTTATTTTAATTTAATCATGACTTTTGGATGTGATTGATGGATATGTTTCCTCCATCCAAAGGGAAATGGACCTGATAAAATAGAAATGCATGTAAGGACACTAAAATAATGACACTTTGTTTATGAGGGATAGGATGGTAATTTCATGTATCAACGTCTAGGTGCATGGACTACACAGCGAATCCGTTCTCCTATAATTTTTTAACAATAGAAAAATTTCCCGAGCGCAACTCATAAATCTCAATCATTATTATTTTCCAAATTTATTAAAGGTCTAATATCCATTAGTATCATAATGGAGCTCAACTGCAATTAAGTGGAAGAGGGTGAGCAATAAGCGGTATGGGGTTTAGACCTAATTCAAGATTCGTGACCTTCGAGCTCACAACTTAAGAAAAATAATCCATGGGGTTGTTAAGAAAAAGATAAAAGAAAAAACAAAGGAATTTTCATTCATAAATTTTAGAATATTTTTTTGGACCAAAATGTCTCTTATATAAGGAGGTTGGGCCATAGAGAGGTCAAGGAAAACAGATAAGCGAACATAAGATACATATATATAGACTCCAATAGGGTAAACGGGCCGGTCGATACATCGGGTCAATTAGTATCGTATTACCGGAGCTACGCCCTCGCACCTTATCAGTGGTGGGCTCTCCCTTCGCTTCCATAACAAATCTCTAAAAATGGATCATTCGGGTCGCCCAACAAAATATGTTGATGCGGGTCTATCTTAAAAATCGGGTACAACATAAGAAAAACTCATGAAAGTAAATTTCTAATGTGTGTGCAAATCTTCAGAAATTTGGCACAACCCCAAAATGCTTTAATTTGACCTGCCCAACATGTCAGCCAATGAATTGGTTTCCATGGATTGCCTAAAATGCACAGTAGTTAGATATTTTTAAGTCGCAATTGTAGCTCCGATAATATTACCGAAGTCAACTGTTTCATAAGTTCAACACACTACTTGTGAATTTCACCTCATAATTATGGTCTAATGAATGGATTGCTGCATGGATACCCTATTGGGCGCCATCTGACAGATCTGAAAAGATTTTATGGCTCCCAAAAACTCTTCTCGAGTCAAAAGTTTCAGCTCTCAGAAGTTACACTGAGTACTATTTGATGTTAGAATGTATTATGATTCCCATAAATTCTACCTAGTCAAGAGTTTAAGATCTTAGGAGTTATGTTGAAAGCATAAATATATGGACTTAGTGGTCTATCTTAGACACATTAAATAATCCTCTCTCTTCCATGGACGTAGGTGGCTTCAATCAACCGAAACACAAACTTCTGTGTCATGTTCTTCTTATTCTTCGCTTGAATGTGTCTCTCTCTAACTCTGATTACAATAATTCAATATAGAATCAGAGAACCAGGTCATCTCCCAAACACCTAGTTCTTTCCCGCAGTCAATAATTTACCCTCTATCAAGCTGATGAAGACCAATTACTTGCTCTAGAGATCTCAACTTGTGCTGCTATGATAATGTGGATGGCTCTTCTTTATGCCGAAACGCCACCAACCCTATCACCACTCCTTCAAGTGGTGTCCCTGCGGCAGCCTCTAAACTGAACCTGGATAATCAGAAATGTATTTATCAAAACCAGCTACTCATGTATTGGCTCATTGCATGTCTAATCAAATCTATACATGCTCAGATCATTGGATGTACAACTTTGAAGGATGTCTAGCTACAACTTGAACGCACCTGTGCGATCTCAACTTCTGCCCATGTAATGCAGCTCCGACTTAAACTACATAATATGAAATTAGGTAACAGCATTTTCCATGACTATCTGCTTCGAATTAACTCCACTGTTGATCAAGTAGCGGCTTCTGGTAAAGCTGTTGTTAAGTGACTCATGTCTTCATGTTTTAACTGGTCTGGGTCTCGATTACTTGCCATTTGTTATCTCTATATCTACTCATCTATTTCCCGTTACTTATGCTGAATAACGAGGAATGCTGTTAATTACACAAGAAATTCGTTTAAAGGCTGGGTGAACTTTCCCATATTGATTCCTCTCAACCAATGGTCAATCTGGCAAACACAAAATCTGGTGGTGTTCGCCCTCCATGCCATGCTTACAGAGGTCACCAATCACCGAGGCAGATTTTAGTGTGGATGATCTAATGCTACTCATCCCTCCAAGAATGATCAGCCAAGTTCCTGTCAATCAAGTGGTTACAAACAGTAGCATCTCCAAGTGTTATGTCAAATTTGTGATTGGCCAAGACTTAAAGCCTGCGATAACTATTAGTGTTTCAATCATGCTTATTCGGGTGCCCCTATTAGTGCTCCTTCTTCCATGAATATTTCTAAATTTTCTACTGCCTCTATTACAGATAAGAATTGGTATCCTAACTTTGGATCAACAAATCATAAAACCAATGCAGTTGAGAGTCTCCGCATAGCTCAACCATATTATGGATCTGATCATTTCAAGTTGGTAATGGTATGGGGTTGTCGATTGCTCACACTGGTAATATCTCTATTTGAACACCTATATCTTGAGTACATCTTCATAAGTTACTTTATGTGCATGCTATTTGAGAGAACTTATTATCAATTTCTCAATTAGCTCGTGATAACAATCTTGTTTTTGAGTTTCATCTTGATGTGTTTTGTGTGATTGATTGTGCAACGGGGAATTGTCTCCTTCAGGGCAATGTTAAGAGTAGGCTATACCAGCTTCGTTTGGATGATGATTCTTCTCCAAGGGTGATGATTGGTGAACATACGTCGGTTTCTCGCTGGCACTACTCTAGACTGGGCTACCCTACTGTTAAAGTTGACCTTGTTTAATTTCTTATTTTAGTTTACCATTTGCTTTAGTTAAGACTAATTTTATATGTGATGCATATCAGCAAGGGAAGAGCAATAAACTTCCTTCTTATTCTTTGACTGTGTTTCTGAAAGACCTTTAGATTTCATCTTTTCCCCCCCTCGATGCGTGGGGTACCTCTCCAGTAACTTCTATTGATGGTTTCGTTATTAATTATGTGATCTTTGTGGATGATTTTAGCAAATATAATTGATCTATCCAATGCAATTGAAATCTGAAGCTGTGGGAGTTTTAAAACATTTAAGATGGTAGTTGAAAATTTATTTTCCCAACGGATTAAACGATTGCATTGTGGGGGCCATTTATTGGAGGGTTGCATATAGATACACTTGGGCTCATGGGCGCTCAAGACCGGTGAGTTACATCTGTGAGAGGGCATGAGACCTTCCCGTTTACCATATGTGGATAACCAATAGGGTTGATGAGTCCGTAGTCCGAGAGGGAATACGCTGACTCTAGTGTGAAGGATACCGGAAAGGATCTCGAGAGGGGAGGAATGGACGTATCTGGATCTGAGTTGATGTGATTGAGTAGAAGATTTGCATTGGGCTAAGTTTTACCCTGACATGCGCCAGTACTTAGACCAATGGTGATGTGAGAGAGCGGTGACTTAACCCCCAGCCATGGATTGTCTGAGAGGGATGAAGGACCCACTACCAACCGGAGCCGAGTGACTGAGACATTCCCAAAGAAGTATGGTGCTATGACTTAAAGCATGTCTGCCAATAGAGACCAGCATACATAAAGTTTAGATGCATACATACATTATCCGTTTCATCTTGCATTGCATCTTGTTATGATTTGCCGCATGTTATTTATGTTGTTATGAGTTAACTTGCCTTACTGAGTTCAATCAAACTCACTCCTTTTGTACACTCTCTTTGTTAGATTATTTTACAGGTATTGACTACTATGAAGGACAAGACGATGAAGCGCAAGCCGAAGAAGCATACTACACTCAAGGTGCTGGCAACCATGAAGATAACCCTGATGATCCCTCGAGCGATCACATTGCGTACAACGATTAGACGTAATGTAGAGATGGAACATCTATGTTGGATTGATGAAGTCCACTATTTTGAAGATGTCATCTATAGATTAGAAAACGCGTAGTTTACTTTGAACATTCTATTCTTGCTTTTCTTTAGAAACAATTGTAATTCTTTTTAGACTTACGCACTACATTTCCGCTGTATCAGTGGAGTGAGTTTCCACCTCACTCTACTTCTTTTGATGTGATTACATCTGGTATCATTTCCGCACTCTGATTATATTGATTATTCATTTCCTGATTTGAATCTTTTGTTTATAATATTAAGACCTTGATTATTTCCTGTTTATGATTATGTTATTGTATATGTGGGAGGATGATTTCCTCGATACTTGATTTTCGGGGCTGTGGATCACACTCCCGGGTATGCCAGTTAGGGTCCCGGCTGGGGGGATGTGACAAGTTTGATGGTTAGAATCTTTCCATCGATGATTGCGACTAGATCACACCCGAAGATGGATTCTCATACCCAGATCAAGGGTTGATTTAGTTAAAGGAGATGAAGTGGATTCTAAACCTTCTTTTGTTGTGGTTTTTGTATTGAGATAGACTCTTTGGTATGTTAAGAACAAAATTCGAATTTGGATCATCCAAAATCAGATCGAGGATGGGTGATCAAAAGTTAGAATTTTGGACTTAAAAGTCTGCTTGAAAGGGGGCAGTCGGTCAGGGTGGTTGATTGACCCAACCAACCGCCATAACCGACCGGTTGGGTCATAGTGGCCATGTTAGTTTGAGTTTCGCTCTGCTTTGACTTCTTCTCTTAATGGATCTTTTTAACCCTAACTTAGGTGATCGCTGAGGTTTGCTATACTTGTTATTTGTGAAGTTTGATTGCACTTTCACTAGCTTTTTCACTTCAACAGGTAAGGTAACATTTCTATATATATGATATGTCATGTAATGTGATGAACTATGTATAACTTTGAATGCATAAGCAATCATATAACTTTTTGTTACAGTAGTTTGAATGATTCATTGATGATAATATGCTATATATGATGATTAAATGTACTTGAATTACAATATGAGGTTGAATGATGGGATATTGTAACTATGATTGAGTGTATATATCCTTACTAGGTATCCTTAACTTGCAATATCAGAGACTGTGGTATGAGACACTGTTTTATGATGCCCCCAGCTTTATTATGGTTGTTGGATTACATACCTAGGAGGTCTAAATTGCATGGTTAGAAAACCATATTTGCTATTACCCTTTCAACAGGGGTATTAAAGCTGAATGACCCGTGATAACGGTGATGTGACTCTGTTTCGTCCTATAGTAGTAGACCAGTCCTGCGAAGACTTAGTGGTTCACTTGTTGATCATGCAATGGTAGAGTTGCATATGTTAAGATTGGGCTCATGGACGTCCAATAAGTGGCTTGGGAGTATTGAGGGGACATGAGAGCATCCGCCCCAACAATATGTAGATGACCATAAGGTTAGGGAATGGAGTCCAACAGAGTTAGCCAATCCATAAGGATTCCCATTCCTAGGTGGAGAAGAATACTTGAACCGAGTTGGTCGGTGCCATAGGGGAAATAATTGGATCACATGTAGTATGTTATTGTATAACCTTGCATTGGGTTATAATCACTGACATGCACCAATACTTATGCCAATGGTTGTGGTGAGAGAGTGTGGACCTAACACCAGCCATAGTTGTTTGACGAGGACTGTACCCCTTGCCCGGGATTCCAACATGGTAACCAATCTGTGAGGGATCCGAGTGACTAGACCTACCTAGAGGAGGTCTAGTGTTATATCTTAAAGCATGTCTGCCATACTAGAGACTTGCATGGTTGGCCACTAGATGCATTCATACTTATGCATATCATCTTTCACCTATGTTACTTACCATGATATAATGTTTACATGTATATGAGATTTGTTGCCTAACCGAGTTTGTTAGAACTCATCATTTTTGTGGTTATTGTTACATTATTAAGATGGCAATATTGAGTTGGGAGAAATTCCGTATAACTGGGAGAACCCCCGTGAAGAAACTCGGAGGCGTCGGTGGCAACATGAAGCCACTGTGGATGCATGGAGTATGCTTACAGCTCCTATTGATGGCAAAAGAATTTAGGTGGCTCGCCATTTCGATAAGTCAATAAAGGAAGGTTGGATGACCCGTCATCGAGAAATTAGAAGAGAAGATCGCCATCCTTGAAAAAGAACAAAATAACAATTAAATTTGGGTAAATATCACTTACCCCCCTCTTAACTGGACAAATAGCACTTACACCCCCTCTTACTTGGATAATATCACTTACCTCCCCTTTTACCTAGCAAATATATCAAACATCTCCCCTCTGTTAACTTTCTCGGTTATATTTAACTTTTACCGTTAAATATTTTTCTAAAACCCCAAACTACCATTGGCTAAATATTTTTTTTTTAGTTTAAGCCCTAAATTACCATAATCACCCTATCAGTTAAAATACTAAATTATCCTCAATTAAAATAATTGTTAAAAAACCAAAACACCATAGTTAAAATTCAAATTATCTTTAATTATTAAAAGCCCGACATACCCTTTTGATAGTTCAGTATTGAAATTGCATTTTGATATCAAGCAGTTTGTGTTTTTTTAGTTGCTTGATAAAATTAAAAAAAGAGAGGGTATGTTGGCGTTTTAATAATTAAAGATAATTTGGGTTTTAAGTATGGCATTTTGGTTTTTAACAATGATTTTAATTGAGGATAATTTAGTATTTTAACTGCTAGGGTGATTAAGGTAATTTAGGGTTTAAATTAAAAAAAATGTTTCCAGCCAAGGGTATTTTGGGGTTTAAGAAAATACTTAACGGTAAAAGTTAAATTTAACCGAAAAAGTTAATAGAGGGGAGGTGTTCGATATATTTGCTAAGTAAGAACTAAGAAAGGAGATAAGTGATATTATTTAAGTTAGAGGGGGTATAAGTGCTATTTGTCCAGCTAAGAGGGGTGGTAAGTGATATTTACCAATTAAATTTTATTCCTTTTGCTTTCACCGAGACACTCTTTTTGGACATGTTTACTTTATTATTTTCCTTGATTCTTTCTTTTTTGGATGTTGCACACATGTATATCCCTTTCCATTTAATTATTGAATTACTCTTGCTATTGATTTATTATAATATATTTATTATCATTGATTGCTAAACCGTGGATCTTGTGACTGTGGATCGCACCCACAAGTTGTTGGACAGGATCAATATCGGCGGATGGAGTGTGACAAGTGTGTGTCCTATACTCTAACAAGTGCTAGTCTTTATGATCGAAAATGCATCAAGTCGTAACACCAACCTCCTTTGGGAAGTCTCATCACTCTGATTTCTCACGAACTAGCTACTTTTGTTGGGATCCCACGGTATAAGGGTCCGGTGACATCACCCCATGGCTGGGGAATAGGTCATCACTCTCTCACCACACCATTGGTATGAGTACTGGCGCGTGTCGGGGATAAATCTAACCCAATGCAAGGTCAATCAGGTTGGATATTACATGCGGTCCGGATTCCCTTCCTCATGCCTAGTGTCTTGTTGGTCCGATGTCATTCTCCACCTAGAAACGTTATTCCCCATGGATTGACTACCTTTGTTGGATTAACATTTCGTAAACCCTATGGTGACACACATATGCTTTGGCAGACGCTCTTGTGTCTCCTCACAGACTGGCTACCTCTTTTGGAAGACCATGAGCCCAAACCCTCCACATATGCAACATTACCATTGTAGTATGATAACAATGAGTCTGTGTCTCCTCATAGACTGAATCCCTCTATTGGTTGCCCACAGGACCCAACCACTGCTATCACGGGTTACTCGGCTTCAATACCCATGCCGAAAAGAGTAGTAACGTGCAAAAAGGTAATCTAGCCATGCATCTAGACACCTACATATAATGCATATAAATGACTAGATAAAAGCAAAGGTTCCAGGGGTAGTGGGTTTTCTGTGAAATTTAAAAGTAACCGCAAGCACACGGTATCGTGTAGCTAACGGGTCCATCTCAAGGAGATATGCCACTTATAATTCAACTTCTTAATAGTAATGCGAGAGTGGAATGATTCAATTTTTGTTAACTAATTAACTAAACTAAACGATCCTAATCTATACGTCTAATGCAATCAAATTGAAACGAAAAATAAATTAAACACAATCAATGCATAAATAAAAGACAGGAAAAAAAATGCGAACAATAAAAAAGAAAAGAAAAAAAAAGTAAAACCAGTTAGTATGTTAAAGCAGTCAGTAAAATTTAGTTCATAGCTAAAATGCAGATGCAACACCACCCGTCACCAGAAGCAGAGGCACAACTGTAGGCTTGCTCCGGTTATGTGGTTCGAGATGATGAATGAATAGGCAGAAAGTAAATAACGGAAAGTAAATAACAAAGCAATAAACAAAGCAATAAAAGGAAAAGGAAGCCTTAACCAAAGAGAGGCACGACTGTAGGCATCTCTGATCAAGGATCCAGGGGAAGGGAGAACAATAAATAATGCTGAAAGTAAATCCTAAATTAAGAATATGGAGGGGTAGATAGAAGCGGGAATGGAGGGAGGAGAGAAGATTAATAAAGAAGGTTACTTACTTGCGAATTAAACAAACGATTCGAATCTCAACCAACCCTAACAACCAGATCTAGATCTAGAATGATCTAAATCTGCAATTGCTAGACCAGAGAAAAACGAATCTAAAAAAAAATTGAAACTTGAACTTGAATTGCATTACATAAAAAAAATTAAACCTAAACATTGAATCTAGAAATTTAAATATCACTAATGCAAGCAAAAAAAACTAAAGAAAGCCTAAATAAACTGAAGAGAGAAGAAAGAATGCTTCTACAAAGCTCTAGAACATCTCCTCCTTTGATGGAGTATGCTCTCCTTTTATAGAGTTTACATGAGATATGAAGCACGACTGAATTTGAATAAAACTCAGGGTTTCTATCTCGACTCACCAATTAGGGTTTTGACGTAGTAACCGGTGCCAACTTAGAGAGATCAGATGCATAATTCCACCGTTGGATTTGAGTTTTAAGTAGTCGTGAAGCTCTCCTCCAAAAATCAGCACGATCGGACATCGGATGACCGTTCGATGAAGGGTTTGATCGAAACTGGACAGAGGCATTCAAAAACGGGATTTTTCCTCTTTTTCTTTCTGAATATAATTCTTTTTCCTCTTTTTCTTTCTTTAATTAAATCCAAGATAGGATATAAGATATTGAGGTATGCAAGGACTCTTTTCCATTTGGACTCTCTCAATAATATCTTTGTAGATTTGATTTAAAACCGCAGCCGTAGATTAAATTTGCCTTCTTTATCTCTTCAATATTTCGGAGTTGGCCCATAACACACATCTCTAGTCCATCATGCTCTAGATCAGGCCCATTTTCGCATTTGAGAATTTGAATGGACTTCTTGACGTGTAAAATAGCATGATTCAAGCCCAAAACTTCAAATATTTGCTTAAATCTTGAAAAGTCCTAAAATCTGCAAAAACAACATAAAACCCAAGGTAACTCCACTCTAAGTGTATAAAATGCATGCTTTATGCCCTAAGATTTCACACATAAATGTGCTCATCATGGGTGAACTACAAATCTAGGTTAATATACATGCAATGCATTATCACTGAAATTCCCCAACACATCACATTCACAACCATAATTCGAAATGAGTTGGATAATAGATAAACACAAAATATCACCTTATGATTTATCCATGCAAAGTCTCACGCAATTCACAAGAAGAAATTCGACATTTATTATAACATGAATTACAATGAATTATAATACACAATAAATATGAAATGTTTCCCTCACCTGTAAGTGACAAATTAGTCTCAAAAGCCCAAGAATTCCACAATTAAAGAGTGTCAATAATCGACAATTAACTTAAAGAACAAAATGGTTAAATTAGGTTTTAATTGAAAATCGAATTGAACATCAATCGGACTCGAGTTTCTTAGCTAAACTTGACTTTTAGTAGCATCCTCTATTTTCCACAGACAAATTTGGATCTACCCTTTCATAAACAAAGTATTCACACAAGATAATAGAAGTTACGGAAGTCAAGTTGAAGAACTTAAGGAAAAGAAGTTGATGGCTCTAACTTTCTTCGCAACCAACAAGAGAGGGGTTTTGGCACTTTCTCTTCGGGGAGCAATTTATAGGGGCAAGAAATGTTTGTTTAGAGACCATGATATCGCAAAAACACCTTGTGAGTGTGAATGTTTACTTCTTTTTCTAATTTCACATTATTTTTATCTTATTTAATATTATAAGGATAATTCTTGTTGCCCCCATATTATAGTTTAAGTACTACTTTATCCCCTATACATTTTGAAATTTCTAATCCAACCATAGATTTTACTTGTAATTATTGTTGCCCCCTACGTTAATATCTGTTAGTTAAGTGATATTGTGGAAATTTTTATTTATTTCAAAATTTCAAAATAACCCTAAGATTTTATTCTACTTATTTACACTTCGTATTAAATTACATTATTACCATAGTAATTAGGAAAAATTATCCCTAATTTGGTAGCTCCTTATTTTTTTTAACTTTCTTATATTTACATTTCAATTTGGTGTTATTTTTTAGATTTTGTTATTTACTTTCCAATTTAGTTATCAATTTTTGGAAGTTCCCATTCTCATTAGATTTTCATTTATTTACTATCTAATTTGGCATTAACGATTTTAAGGAATTTTTTTTTCTTAGTGAGAAAGAAAATAATTTAGGTAGTTTTTTTGGGAATTCAAAATGATAAGAATACAAGTGCAAAATTGGTACTTGGTATGATTTTTTTCTAAATAAGTATAGTATTGCGTTTTGACATTTTAATTCTAGAAGGATAAATTAGACATTAAACAATCAAATATAATGGTCTTTTAACATTGTTAGAACTGAAGAGGGTAATAGTAATTTCATAAAGAACAGGGTCCTTTTAGTAATTAAGTTATAATACAGGGGGCAAAAATAATTATTCCTATATTATTTAATTTTTGTCTTTGGGCGAGAGATTGCTTCTTGGCCATGTGATCTTTGCAGGCTAGCACTAAGTCCAATGAGAAATGCATGTAAGGACATTAAAATAATGACACTTTTTGTTTCATGAGGGATAGGATGGTAATTTTATTTGTCAATGTCATGCGTGCATGACTACACAACAAGTACATTCTCCTAGATTTTTTTTTAACAAGAGAAAAATTTCTCGAACGCAACTCATATATCTGGGTCATTATTATTTTCTACATTTATTAAGGGTTTGTAATATCCATTGGTATCATAATGGGGCTTTAAAAGTAAATGAAAGAGGGTGAACAATAAATAATATGCTGTTTAGACCTAATTATACGATTCTTGATCTTCGAGCTCTCAAGTTAAAGTAAATCCTAATTCCATGGGGAAGGGAAAAAAAATAAAAAGAGCAACGCTCATTCATAAACTTTATAAAACGTTATTTGTCCAAAATATCTTATTATGTAAATAGGTTGGGACACAGAGGTCAAAGGAAAACTAGATAAAACAGCAACAAATTAATATAAGGAAAAAAGAAGAAAAAAATCTAAACTTTGTCCAAATCTTTAAAATTTCAGCACATGCCTAAAATGTTTTAACTTGACCCATGAAACATGTGGCCAAAATGAACGGATTGTGTCGACAACCTATAAGGCATTGGTAGATGTTTCTAAATAGCAATTATGGCTCCCATAAATTCTACCAAATCCATCATTTCATAAGTTTGACATGCCCCTTAAATGCATGAATTTGACCTCAGAAATTTTGGTCCAATGAATGGATTGCATGAACACCCTATTTGGCATTACCTGAAAATTTTGTAAAGATTTATGGCTCCGAAAAACTCTTCTCGATTCAGAAGTTTCAATTCTTACAATTACAATATCTGTGTGGCATGTTTAGTTTAAAGGGTGAACTTTCCTATGTTGTTTCCTTTCAACCAATAGTCAATTCGCAAATACAATATCTAGTGGCAATCGCCCAACCCAACAGGTTATTGATGGAGCTTGTTGGGGTAATTGTATTACAAATTCTTCAAACATACAAAATGAAATTGCAATACAATTGAGAGATGAAGATCCTTAGCCAAACCGGAGAGCTTGATGTTGCAACCGAACGAACCACCGATCAATGAGGTTGAGTTACACCTTGAGTGTTGTCTTTAAGGTAATTGATGCACCCTACTACCAAGGGTCTTTCGCACCACCACCTCCAAGATAAAGCAACCTCCAACTAGAAGATGAGGTAGTTCTTCTAGTCCCTTCAAGGAGCCAAAAGCTAGAGCACAACACTTAGACAACTCAAAGAAAGAAATTAACTTTGTAACACAAATAATGTGAGAGTGAGGAGTGTCTCAATTGCAAACCACATGCAAGGAAAGTTGGGTTTAAATAGGCCACCTTACACCCCTTAGGATTCTTAAGGCAATGAATTGGATTTAATCCATTCAATAACCTCAACCCCACTCATGGTAATGGCCATGAATGGTCATGAAGTTGAAATGAGAATTGATGGTCAAGAGTTAGAATTGAAGTAAATCCCACCCTTCGAGTAACCCCACCACACCACCATGATCAAGACCATTAAGACCCATGACCAATATCATGAAGAGCCTCATAACCAAGGTCATGAAGGGCCTCCTTTACTCATGGTGCCTCATTACAATCCTTACCTCATGGATCCCACACACTAACAAAATAATTAAATAAAAGAAATGCAAATACTAATTTTGAAACTTAATATAGATTTTTAATAAAAAACCTAACATTTGATGACTGTATTACATAGTGACTTAAGTGACTAAGTGTGTGGTCTTGATGACCTTTGATATATATAAAGAGTACTTATCCACAAGAGTAATTTTTATTGAGATTTCGAGGGGCGGCATCAATAATTACAAGAGTAATTTATCTCTTTCCTTAAAACATCCTATTTATAGATGAGATCAATATCTCTTTAACTAGCTTGAAAGATGAAAAGCCATAGTCACTTATTACCAAAATTAATGAATAAGTTATGGGAAATGAAAAGCTTTAGACTTTAATAACAAGCTAGGAAGTGAGAAGTTTTCTTGGGAAATCAAGAGTCCCAAAACCCTCCATTAATCACAATAGGGAAATGAAAAGTTTGTTGTTAGGAAATAAAAGGTCTCATAACCTCCATTCATGAATTCTCCTTGGGAGATGAAACACCCAATAGTCCATAGGTATTCCCATAACCCTTCATTCATGACCTCTCTTAGTGCAATGAATCACCAAATAGTCCATTGGTATTCCATGCATTTATTTCCACAAACTCTCCATATGAATGATTTTCATTCACATTCACTCATGCTCAAAGAGCATATTCCAACAATCCCCCACATGAATGAAAAATGACGACAAAAAACAAAATAAACGACCGACAAGGTGATAGAATTCTACAGTGAAAGCCTACATAGGATATGTAGGTTTTGCCTTTGAACCTTTCCTTGTGAAAGTATATTTACTTTACTAGCTGGTCAAGAGACGCGATGTCCTTGAACTGATTCGCCATTTGTGTAAATGATGATATACTCCACACGGACATTCCCCCGACACAATTACAGTTCTCATGATTATGTCCATTTTGGCCGTGGACATCGTCCTGGTTTTTGAGAGTTTCTAGAGAATTGAGCCCTCACAATTCTCCTTTGAAGCGGCCCCTCTTCTCTCTCACATAGGTGATTTCTTACTTAAGAGTAACCCGCATTACTCCGCTCGGATCCAACGTTTGTCCAATGCGTAAGAATCATTAAAAGCGTAAGCTTAACCTATTCCATACGGGTATCACTTGTTTTCATCTTAGGAATGGGTAGAGGATGAACCCCCACAGTGATCTCACTTGGTCATTACAGTTTAGTTGTCCTATTGAACCTAGATCTTGGGATCTCCAGTCAACTAGGTTAGGTTTCCACTGTAAACAACCTATTTATTCATGGGCTTGAGTCCCATTCCTCTTGATGTTTGTTTAACTTGATCTCAATTCAACCTTTGGTCACTGGATCCACAATCCTTTTCTTTTGACCTTACATAATCACATGTCATGAGTTTATTCGAGATTAATTAGCCAACAGTATTATGTAAACGTCATATGAGTCTTGATTCATTGTTATACATCACATTCTGCATTCTCTCAATAGAAGCTTAGCTATACATATAGCAGGCATAAGAGATGCTAGAAACCAAAACAAATTTCATTTGCCCATGTAAGTTTGAGATATATAAATCTCTAGTATGAAGCTGATTAGCTATACAGTCCATTCCTACACGAGATGCTCGCCATCTAGCTTGCCTTCTAGCAAGCCTTGTAGCTTTCTTTCTAGCTTGCCTTAAGAATTACCAAAAGTTCCAAACTAATTAGGGAACTCAAAATACAAAACTGCCATAACAAAACAAGACTGGTTTTGCAAAAATTCGAGATGAAAATAGGTTAGTTTTTACTATAGATACAACAATTTTGCAAAACCGCATTGCCGATAAAACTTATAATAGAGGCAGTTTGTAGGTATGCGCATACACTTTCATAATTGTCAAGTTACTACTAATGGAGCATCAACATATTATGTCCATGAATGGACTTCACAAATTTTAAGTGCATTAACCATTAAGAGACTATTCCTCACATCTCTCATAGTATAAACAACTTTAACTTGCACCTCTCAAACCCATCATAGTCAATAATGTATTTTAAACAACAATACATACGGATGGGTGCGGTCAAGTTGAGAATATCGTAGTGGTTTAAACCGGATGATCATCCATAAAATAAGTCCATAACAATTCAATGGACCAAATATTCACCGCTAGAATGCCATAAAATAACATCATATGTACCCATTTCGGGAATATCTTTCTAGAAATTCCATAGCCATTTGGCCTCTTTGCCACACATTTATCCAAGGCTACAAACTCAAATTCTATCATGAATTTGGTTACCACCTTTTGGTTTGAAGGATTTCTTCGAGATCCATTACTTTCAGTCATAAACTGATAAATAAGTCATCTATCACATGACTGCCGTGATCTCAAATCTTTTCATTAAGAGAATTAAGACCCATGACCAATGTCATGAAGAGCCTCATAACCAAGGTCATGAAGGGCCTCCTTTACTCATGGTGCCTCGTTACCACCCTTACCTCATGGGTCCCACACACTTACAAAATAATTAAATAAAAGAAATGCAAAATTTAATTTTGAAACTTAATATAGATTTTTAATAAAAAACCTAACAATCCCCCACATATTTTTTACAAAACAACTCCAAAGGATTCAACATCGACTCCACTGGGGATCGAACCCGGAATCTCTCGGGTTCCGTAGACCAGCACCTTATCCATTGGGCCATGGAGTCACTTGATCTAGGTAGTAGGGTGCATCAATTAAAATGTTGGGGTAATTTCAACTTGTTGTGAATGAAAATCATTCATATGGAGAGTTTGTGGAAATAAGTGCATGGAATACCAATGGACTATTTGGTGATTCATTGCACAAGGAGAGGTCACGAATGAAGGGTTATGGGAATACCTATAGACTATTGGGTGTTTCATCTCCCAAGAAGAATTAATGAATGGAGGTTATGAGACCTTTTATTTCCTAACAACAAACTTCTCATTTCCCTATTGTGATTAATGGAGGGTTTTGGGACTCTTGATTGAAGTGAGATTGATTGAAGCTTAAAACTAGATTAAGTTTTGGTTCCAAGTTTTTTAATACTCAATCATCTAAATATTAACCAATGACCAATGCCATGAAGAGCCTCATAACTAGGGTTTACTTGAAGGGTGGAATTTACTTCAATTCTAACTCTTGACCATCAATTCTCATTTCAACTTCATGAACATTCATGGCCATTACCATGAGTGGGGTTGAGGTTATTGAATGGATTAAATCCAATTCATTGCCTTAAGAATCCTAAGGGGTGTAAGGTGACGTTTGGGCCTATATAAACCCAACCTTTCCTTGCATGTGGTGTGCAATTGATACACTCCTCACTCTCACATTATTTTTATTACAAAGTTAATTTCTTTCTTTGAATTTGTCTAAGTGTTGTGCTCTAGCTTTTGGCTCCTTGAAGGGACTAGAATAACTACCTCATCTTCTAGTTGGAGGTTGCTTTATCTTGGAGGTGGTGGTGCGAAAAACCCTTGGTAGTAGGGTGCATCAATTACCTTAAAGACAGCACTCAAGGTGTGACTGAACCTCATTGATCGGTGGTTCGTTCGGTTGCAACTTCAAACTCTCCGGATTTACTAAAGATCTTCATCTCTCAATTGTATTGCAATTTCACTTTTGTGTATCTGAAGAATTTGTAATACAATTACCCCCAACAAGTTTAAGGTAATTAATTTTTGAAAGATCCAATGGCAAGTCTTGGAGATGGCGACTTAAAAAAAAGACGAGAACGACAACATTGAGGTTGTTGATGGAGTTAACACCGAAGGAGATCCTTCAAACAATACCGTTGAATGCATAATCAACAAACAAGGAGACGACACATTCGTTGGCATGGTAAGTTAGGTCATAGTAGTGTGAAACATATTGCCAAACTATGCAAGTTAGGGATGATCACCAATAAGGTGGAATCTCCCAAGGACAAGTATAAAACTTGTGTGGAGGCTAAATTAACCAAAATGCCTCACAAGACTATGGATAGAAAGAGTGATCTCTTGGAATTATCCATAGTGACTTAAGTGACTTAAGTTAGGGATGATCACCAATAAGGTGGAATCTCCCAAGGACAAGTATAAAACTTGTGTGGAGGCTAAATTAACCAAAATGCCTCACAAGACTATGGATAGAAAGAGTGATCTCTTGGAATTATCCATAGTGACTTAAGTGACTAAAAGTCATATGAGTCAAGGGAAGGAAACAATTATGTTTTCACTTTCATAGATGATCATTCTAGATATATCATGATATATTTGCTCATATCCAAGGATGATGTCGGAAAGACATTTATATCTTACAAAATGGAAGTTGAACATCAACTTGGCAAGAAGATTAAAAGACTTAGAACCAATAGAGGGACTGAGTATTTTATCCTTGATAAGTTTTGTGAAGAAAATGGAATTATCCATGAAACGACCGCTCTGTACCAACCAGAATCAAATGGGGTAGCGGAAAGGAAAAATAGATCTCTTAAAGAGGTGATGAACTCCATGTTGTTGAGTTCTAATGTACCACTTGATATGTGGGGGAAGCCATGTTGACATCTTTTTATCTTTCAAAAAGAATAAGGTGTACAATGGTAAAAGAAGGCATATACGCCTTAGACACAATCTTGTGTAACAGTACATAGATGAATGAATGATAACTATCGATTATGTGAAGTCAGAAAGGAATCAAGCTGACATGTTCACAAAGGCTATGTCTGTCAAAAAACTTGTGTATTGCATCTACATGAATGGGGTTAATGCCTAATCCTCGGTTCACATGATGGATACCCTACCTATGTGAAGAGGCTAAATACCTGAATTAGGTTCAAGGGGTACAAACGAAGTCATGGGAAGACCGGTTCAGTACTACTATTTATAATTATTCCATTCTAGGGTGTAGATGAATGTAATAGTACTACCACAAGGGTAAGGTTGAGCGAAGCTCTTAATTAGTCTAATCCTAAGAAATGTGGGGGTGTGTTAGTTGTGGTGCACATCAGAGACTAACCTAGGTGGATATAAGTGGTTTGGCCGCCGCCAATGAGAACTTATAGGTGAGTTCTTTAAACATTCATGAATCCAGGATAAGGGACATGGCCGGTTCAAAAGTCCAATGTGTAGTGTAAAAGGTAGCTCCAAAAGTCGACCTTCAGGACATGGATGATGGGGCGGTCAGCTACACTAATGAGGAAAGGTTCAAGGAGTCTGACTCTACTCGTACTCTGTAGTGCGACTCATTAGACCTAGTGTAGGTTCAAGTCCGAAAGACACCTACAACGATGTGTCCTTTAGTGTCTAATATAGTCACAACACGTGTTCTTTTTTGCAATTTTGAAACTTGTGGGGGATTGTTAGGTTTTTTATTAAAATCTATATTATCTATATATTAAGTTTCAAAATTAGTTTTTTTGCATTTCTTTTATTTTATTATTTTGTTAGTGTGTGGGACCCATGAGGTAAGGAAGGTAATGAGGCATTATGAGTAAATGAGGCCCTTCATGACCTTGGTTATGAGGCTCTTCATGACATTGGTCATGGGTCTTAATGGTCTTGATCATGGTGGTGTGGTGCGGTTACTTGAAGGGTGGAATTTACTTCAATTCTAACTCTTGACCATCAATTCTCATTTCAACTTCATGACCATTCATGGCCATTACCATGAGTGGGGTTGAGGTTATTGAATGGATTAAATCCAATTCATTGCCTTAAGAATCCTAAGGGGTGTAAGGTGAGGTTTGGGCCTATATAAACCCAATCTTTCCTTGCATGTGGTGTGTAATTGAGACACTCCTCACTCTCACATTATTTTTGTTACAAAGTTAATTGCTTTCTTTGAATTTGTCTAAGTGTTGTGCTCTAGTTTGTTGATGTTGCATTTCTGGCGTCATCCTTTGATATATATCTAGAATGATCATCTATGAAGGTGATAACAAATGAATTATCTTAAACTTCTTGTTGTGATTGTATTACAAATTCTTCAAACACAAAAAATGAAATTGCGATACAATTGAGAGATTGTATATAATAACACACAAGTTTAAGGTAATTCAACTTGTTGAAGTAATTATATTACAAATTCTTCAAACACACAAAAATGAAATTGCAATACAATTGAGAGATGAAGATCTTTAGCCAATCCGGAGAGCTTGAAGTTGCAACCGAACGAACCACCGATCAATGAGGTTGAGTCATACATTGAGTGTTGTCTTTAAGGTAATTGATGCACCCTACTACCAAGGGTTCTTCGCACCACCACCTCCAAGATAAAGTAACCTCCAACTAGAAAATTAGGTAGTTCTTCTAGTCCCTTCAAGGAGCCAAAAGCTAGAGCACAACACTTAGACAACTCAAGAAAGAAATGAACTTTGTAAAACGAACAATGTGAGTGAGGAGTGTCTCTATTAGCACACCACATGCAAGGAAGGTTGGGTTTATATAGGCCCAAACCTCACCTTACACCCCTTAGGATACTTAAGGCAATGAATTGGATTCAATCCATTCAATAATCTCAACCCCACTCATGGTAATGGCCATGAATGGTCATAAAGTTGAAATGAGTATTGATGGTCAAGAGTTAGAATTGAAGTAAATTACACCCTTCAAGTAACCCCACCACACCACCATGATCAAGACCATTAAGACCCATGACCAATATTATGAAGAGCCTCATAACCAAGGTCATGAAGGGCCTCCTTTACTCATGGTGCCTCATTAACACACTTACCTCAAGGGTCCCACACACTAACAAAATAATTAAATAAATGAAATGCAAAAAAACTAATTTTGAAACTTAATATAGATTTTTAATAAAAAACCTAACAATCCCCCACAAGTTTCAAAATTGCAAAAAAGGACTCGTGTTGTGACTTTATTAGACACTAAAAGACACATCGTTGTAGGTGTCTTTCGGACTAGAACCTACACTAGGTCTAATGAGTCGCGCTACAAAGTACGAGTAGAGTCAAACTCCTTGAACCTTTCCTCATTAGTGTAGCTGACCGCCCCATCATCCATGTCCTAAAAGTTGACTTTTGGAGCTACCTTTTATACTACACATTGGACTTTTGAACCGTCCATGTCCCTTATCCTGGATTCATGAATGTTTAAAGAACTCGCCTATAAGTTCTCATTGGCGGCGGCCTAACCACCTACATCCACTTAGTTTACTCTCTGATGTGCACCACAACTAACACACCCCCACATTTCTTGGGATTAGACTAATTAAGAGCTTCGCTCAACCTTACCCTTGTGGTAGTACTATTACCTTCATCTACACCATAAAATGGAATAATTATAAATAGTAGTACTGAACTGGTCTTCCCATGACTTCGTTTGTAACCCTTGAACCTAATTCAGGTATTTAGCCTCTTTACATAGGTAGGGTATCCATCATGTGACCCGAGGATTAGGCATTAACCCCATTCCTATAGATGCAATACACAAGTTTTTGACAGACATAGCCTTAGTGAACATGTCAGCTTGATTCCTTTCTAACTTCACATAATCGATAGCTATCATTTCTTCATCTACGTATTGTCACACAAGATTGTGTCTAAGGCGTATATGGCTCCTTTTATCATTGTACACCTTATTCTTTTTTAAAGATAACAAGATGTCAACATGGCTTCCCCCACATATCAAGTGGTACATTAGAACTCAACAACATAGAATTCATCATCTCTTTGAGAGATTTATTTTTCCTTTCCACTACCTCATTTGAATCCGATTGGTAGGAGCGGTTGTATCATGGATAATTCCATTTTCCTCACAAAATTTATCAAGCCTAAAATACTCTGTCCCTCTATTGGTTCTAAGTCTTTTAATCTTCTTGCCAAGTTGATTTTCAACTTCCATTTTGTAAGATATAAATGCCTTTCCGACCTCATCCTTTGATTTGAACAAATATATCAGGGTATATCTAGAATAATCATCTATGAAGGTGATAACATAATTGTTTCCTCTCTTTGACTCATATGACTTATAGTCACTTAAGTCACTATGGATCAATTCCAAGAGATCACTCTTTCTATCCATAGTCTTGTGAAGCATTTTGATTAACTTAGCCTCCACACAAGTTTTACACTTGTCCTTGGGAGATTCCACCTTATCGGTGATCATCCCTGACTTGCATAGTTTGGTGATATATTTCACACTACTATGACCTAACTTACCATGCCAACGAATGTATCGTCTCCTTGTTTGTTGATTTTTCCTTCAACGGTATTGTTTGAAGGATCTCCTCCAATGTTAATTCCATCAAAAACCTCAATGTTGTTGTTCTCGTCTTTGTTGAAGTCGCCATCTCCAAGACTTGCCATTGGATCTTTCAAAATTGAATTACCTTAAACTTGTTGGGGTAATTGTATTACAAATTCTTCAAACACACAAAAATGAAATTGCAATACAATTGAGAGATGAAGATCTTTAGCCAATCCGGAGAGCTTGAAGTTGCATCCAAACAAACCACCGATCAATGAGGTTGAGTCACACATTGAGTGCTGTCTTTACGGTAATTGATGCACCCTACTACCAAGGGTTCTTCACACCACCACCTCCAAGATAAAGTAACCTCCAACTAGAAGATTAGGTAGTTCTTCTATTCCCTTCAAGGAGCCAAAAGCTAGAGCACAACACTTAGACAACTCAAGAAAGAAATGAACTTTGTAAAATAGACAATGTGAGTGAGGAGTGTCTCTATTAGCACACCACATGCAAGGAAGGTTGGGCTTATATAGGCCCAAACCTCACCTTACACCCCTTAGGATTCTTAAGGCAATGAATTGGATTTAATCCATTCAATAACCTCAACCCCACTCATGGTAATGGCCATGAATGGTCATGAAGTTGAAATAAGAAATGATGGTTAAGAGTTAGAATTGAAGAAAATTCCACCCTTCAAATAACCCCACCCCACCACCATGATCATGACCATTAAGACCCATGACCAATGTCATGAAGAGCCTCATAACCAAGGTCATGAAGGGCCTCCTTTACTCATGGTGCCTCATTACCACCCTTACCTCAAGGGTCCCACACACTAACAAAATAATTAAATAAATGAAATGCAAAAAACTAATTTGGAATCTTAATATAGATTTTTAATAAAAAACATAACAATGAGTAATTTTAAAACTCTTGTTCCAAGTTTTTAATACTCAGCCATCTAAATACAATAACCTTGGAATTATTGGTGCTGGTTTTCTCAATAAAAAATTACTCTTGTTGGGGTAATTGTATTACAAATTCTTCAAACACATAAAAATGAAATTGCAATACAATTGAGAGAATAGATAGAAAGAGTGATCTCCTGGAATTATCCATAGTGACTTAAGTGACTAAAAGTTATCTGAGTCAAGGGGATGAAACAATTATGTTTTCACCTTCATAGATGATCATTCTAGATATATCATGATATATTTGCTCATATCCAAGGATGATGTCGGAAAGGCATTTATATCTTACAAAATGGAAGTTGAACATCAACTTGGCAAAAAGATTAAAAGACTTAGAACCAATAAAGGGACAGAGTATTTTAGTCTTGATAAGTTTTGTGAAGAAAATGAAATTATCCATGAAACAACCGCTCCGTACCAACCAAAATCAAATGGGGTAGCAGAAAGGAAAAATAGATCTTTTAAAGAGATGATGAACTCCATGTTGTTGAGTTCTAATGTACCACTTGATATGTGGGGGAAGGCATGTTGACATCTTGTAATCTTTCAATAAGAATAAGGTGTACAATGGTAAAAGAAGGCATATACGCCTTAGACACAATCTACACAATCTTGTGTGACAGTACATTGATGAAGAAATGATAGCTATCAATTGTGTGAAGTCTGAAAGGAATCAAGTTAACATGTTCACAAAGGCTATGTCTGTCAAAAACTTGTGTATTGCATCTACAGGAATGGGGTTAATGCCTAATCTTCGGGTCACATGATGGATACCCTACCTATGTGAAGAGGCTAAATGCCTGAATTAGGTTCAAGGGGTACAAACGAAGTCATGGGAAGACCGGTTCAGTACTACTATTTATAATTATTCCATTCTAGGGTGTAGATGAAGGTAATAGTACTACCACAAGGGTAAGGTTGAGCGAAGCTCTTAATTAGTCTAATCCTAAGAAATGTGGGTGTGTGTTAGTTTTGGTGTACATCAGAGACTAACCTAAGTGAATGTAGGTGGTTTGGCCGCCACCAATGAGAACTTATAAGTGAGTTATTTAAACATTCATGAATCCAGGATAAGGGACATGGCCGGTTCAAAAGTCCAATGTGTAGTGTAAAAGGTAGCTCCAAAAGTCGACCTTTAGGACATGGATGATGTGGCGGTCAGCTACACTAATGAGGAAAGGTTCAAGGAGTCTGACTCTACCTGTACTCTGTAGCGCGACTCATTAGACCTAGCGTAGGTTCAAGTCCGAAAGACACCTACAACGATGTGTCCTTTAGTGTCTAATAAAGTCACAACACGAGTCCTTTTTTGCAATTTTGAAACTTGTGGGGGATTGTTAGGTTTTTTATTAAAAATCTATATTAAGTTTCAAAATTAGTGTTTTGCATTTCTTTAATTTAATTATTTTGTTAGTGTGTGGGACCCATGAGGTAAGGGTGGTAATGAGGCACCATGAGCCAAAAGCTAGAGCACAACACTTAGACAATTCTTCTTAATTACAACTTCAAGAACTTGTTGGCGGTGATAAAGATTCGAATCTTCCAAATCTATTACCCCAACAATAGCTATAATACAAAGACCATTGATGGCGGTGATCAACGCTCTCCATGATCAACACCATATCATCTATGAAGGTGATAACATTCATAACATTGTAGTTCCGAAAGGTATTAGGGTGGTTGCAGTGGTTACTTGAAGGGACTAGAAGAACTACAGTTGACGGTGGTAGTGGTGGTGGTAAGTCCTGGACTTGATGAAGATCCAGAGAGTGAGATGAAGATCCTTAGCTAATCCGGAGAGCTTGATGTTGCAAACGAACGAACCACCGATTAATAAGGTTGAGTCACACCACATGCAAGGAAAGGTTGGGTTTATATAGGCCCAAACCTCACCTTACACCCCTTAGGATTCTTAAGGCAAGAATTGGATTTAATCCATTCAATAACATCAACCCACTCATGGTAATGGCCATGAATGGTCATGGAGTTGAAATGAGAATTACTGGTCAAGAGTTAGAATTGAAGTAAATTCCACCCTTCAAGTAACCCCACCACACCACCATGATCAAGACCATTAAGACCCATGACCAATGTCATGAAGAGCCGCATAACCAAGGTCATGAAGGGCCTCCTTTACTCATGGTGCCTCATTACCACCCTTACCTCATGGGTCCCACACACAAACAAAATAATTAAATAAAAGAAATGCAAAAACTAATTTTTGAAACTTAATATAAATAATTTAGATTTTAATAAAAAACCTAACAATCCCCCACAAGTTTCAAAATTGTAAAAAGGACTCGTGTTGTGACTTTATTAGACACTAAAGGACACATCGTTGTAGGTGTCTTTCGGACTTGAACCTACACTAGGTCTAATGAGTCACGCTACAGAGTACGGGTGGAGTCAGACTCCTTGACCCTTTCCTCATTAGTGTAGCTGACCGCCCCCATCATCCATGTCCCAAAGGTCGACTTTTGGAGCTACCTTTTATATTACACATTGGACTTTTGAACCGGCCATGTCCCATATCCTGGATTCATGAATGTTTAGAGAACTCGCCTATAAGTTCTCATTGGCGGCGGCCAAACCACCTACATCCACTTAGGTTAGTCTCTGATGTACACCACAACTAACACACACCCACATTTCTTAGGATTAGACTAATTAAGAGCTTCGCTCAACCTTACCCTTGTGGTAGTACTATTACCTTCATCTACACCCTAGAATTGAATAATTATAAATAGTAGTACTGAACCGGTCTTCCCATGACTTCGTTTGTACCCCTTGAACCTAAGTCAGGTATTTAGCCTCTTCACATAGGTAGGGTATCCATCATGTGAACTGAGGATTAGGCATTAACCCCATTTTTGTAGATGCAATGCACAAGTTTTTGACAGACATAGTCTTTGTGAACATGTCAGCTTGATTCATTTCTGACTTCACATAATCGATAGCTATCATTCATTCATCTATGTATCGTCACACAAGATTGTGTCTAAGGCGTATATGCCTTCTTTTACCATTGTACAGCTTATTCTTTTTGAAAGATAAAAAGATGTCAACATGGCTTCCCCCACATATCAAGTGGTACATTAGAACTCAACAACATGGAGTTCATCATCTCTTTAAGAGATCTATTTTTCCTTTCCGCTACCCCATTTGATTCTGGTTGGTACGAAGCGGTCGTTTCATGGATAATTTCATTTTCTTTACAAAACTTATCAAGAATAAAATACTCAGTCCCTCTATTGGTTCTAAGTCTTTTAATCTTCTTGCCAAGTTGATGTTCAACATCATCCTTGGATATGAGCAAATATATCATGAAATATCTAGAATGATCATCTATGAAGGTGAAAACATAATTGTTTCATCTCCTTGACTCATATGACTTATAGTCACATAAGTCACTATGGATAATTCCAAGAGATCACTCTTTCTATCCATAGTCTTGTGAGGCATTTTGTTTTAGGTAATTGACTTTTGAAAGATCCAATGGCAAGTCCTGGAGATGGCGACTTCAACAAAGACGAGAAGGTAGTTCTTCTAGTGGCAAGTCCTGGACTAAAAGTTAATTTCTTTCTTGAGTTGTCTAAGTGTTGTGCTTTAGCTTTTGGCTCCTTGAAGGGACTAGAAGAACTACCTCATCTTCTAGTTGGAGGTTGCTTTATCTTGAAGGTAGTGGTGCGAAGAACCCTTGGTAGTAGGGCGCATCAATTACCTTAAAGACAGCACTCAGAGTGTGACTCAACCTCATTGATCGGTGGTTTGTTCGGTTGCAACTTCAAGCTCTCCGGATTGTCTAAAGATCTTCATCTCTCAATTGTATTGCAATTTCATTTTTGTATGTTTGAAGAATTTGTAATACAATTACCCCCAACAAGTTGTAGGTGTCTTTCTTTTGATTTATATCTAGAATAATCATCTATGAAGGTGATAACATTCATACCGTTGTAGTTCCAAAAGGTATTAGGGTGGTTGCAGTGGTTACTTGTAGGGACTAGAAGAACTACCTTTGAAGGGACTAGAAGAACTACCATCAAATTGAAGAACTACCTTTGATGGCGGTAGTTATCTTTAACTTTTGAAGTAGTCAATTTCCATGTTTGAAGTATCAGTATCAAATATCATATCGGTCAATTGATTTGAAGAGATACATCATCTCGTATTGAGTATTATTTCGTACTAGTTAATATATTTTAATGCAATCCAATAGAGAGATATAACGATATGTATCGTATTTGTTGTATCTAATGTGGATACGTATCGACTAGTATCGTATTGTATCTTGGAATATTTCTAAATAACCTTGGGACTCATTTCTCAGTGACAAATTACTTTTTCTGATTATTTCTTCCATTTCTGTAGGGTCCCATCAATCTTATCAGACTATAACCCAAGTTATGCTTCACATGTGGATCCATTCATGAGAATACCATTGGAAAACCCTAACATCTTCATTGCCACCACCAGCGTCAAGAACAATAATAGAGTTGCTTCTAGTTATCGACCTATCACCACCACAACCGTGGCCACAGTTAACAACCACCAAGCTGTTGCTACAGCTAGTAACCACTGCAACCACCCTATTACCACCACCATCAAATTGAAGAATTTGTAGAATGGTTAATTGAACAAATTGTTAGGTTGTTTATTAAAATATATATTATTTAAAATTAGTCTATTTGTTCAATTCTTATATTATCGTCACATTTTAAAGGAAAACGATGGCAAATGAGAGAATGGAGTTAATTTAGTCTCTGTATGGTGGAAGTACAATGACTGCTGGAGTTAAAGGTTGGGATTAAAAGTTAAATAATCTAACGGTTGAGATTGAGGGAATGCTGAGGCAATGCAACAACTCGCCCTTATTATTATTATTTTTGGATAATAATGAGATTTCCATTATTCTTTGGGTATTAATGAGATTTCACTAATTTTCAACCCCTTTTTGTTTCCTAAACATTTCACTACTTCATAACTATGATGCGTACAAAGACGGGGGATGGGGATATTAATATGCCTTACCGAGAGTCGAACCTACGACCTCTTCACTAAGAGATGTTAATTTCAACCTCTAAAATAGCTCTGTGTGGGCAACTCTGATGTGTACTTTATATCTAAATTTATTCATTACTAGTAAAAGTGTCGCGTGCAAATGCACGAGATATTTATCAATCACCTTGTATTGGCCATGGAAGTTGAATGGTCTATGCATAAATTTTAATTGACCATTATAGACATCATTTATTACTAATACAAAGGTCTAATTGATTGAATACAAAAGGGTATTAGAGAGTCCAAATCCGGATTCCTTATTTATTCAAGTTTAGGTCTTGAATTTTTCATTTTATAGTTCAGTTTTTTGAGTCACTTTTATGAGGCTTTTAATTCAGTTTTTCTTCCTTTTATTTATTTTACTTATTTAATTATTTCTCTGCTTCGAACATAAATTGGAGACTCTTTTTACGTACCAAGCATCAAGAGATGAAGTGTAAAGCCTCTCCTTGAGTCTTGCAAAAATTCTCCTCGTTTCATCTACACAAATGGAGTTATACTTGTGTATGATATAAAAAATTGTTTCAATAGAATTATCTTTGGTCATACATAGCCCAATTGATGCCTCAATTCTCCAAACAACTAAATACTGTGTTTTTTTTTTTTTTTTTTTTTTTCTCTGTTAACCCAAACTTGACATAACCATATACAATATAATTTTTCATATCGTTCTAGGTTAGAAATCGAGTCTGGATCACCTTGTCCTAGGGGAAGCACATACTGCTCCCCAGAAGTTTCTTCGCCACATGACATGGGTAGGGTTCACATCTGAAACTGATAAAACTATGGGGAGTCAATGGGCCGGGTTGGGTGGGCTAGCCCCGAACCCTAACCCTAAACTGAAATTGAAACCCATGCCTCTCATCCCTGTCAAAGTTTAAAAATCCCCAACCCTAACCCGGCTATGACAAGATCGTCCCAACCCAGCCTGCCTTGATTAATCTTGATAGGGGGGGTAGGGTCGGGTTGGCCGTGATTTTTAATATAGTCGGGTGACCATGATTTACCCTATCCCTAACCCTAACTTTTATTTTTGAAAATTTATTTAGATATTTAGGGAAAACATGCATGATTATTGATTTGGAAATGTGAGATTTGTGGAAATACATGATTATGTATTTGAGAATGTGAGATTTGTGGAAATATATTTATAAATTTACCATTGATTTCTCTTATTAAATAAATATGTTTTTAGTATTTACATATGATTACTCCTATTATAGCCCGTTTGAGATCTAGTTGTATATAGATCAGATAAAAATCTTGCATCTGCATAACAAGTAAGTTGATGTCCACATTCATAAAATAATATCATGTCAATAATTTCTCGAATATACTGAAATATATGATTTATAACATTTCAGTGTCTTCGTATTGAAGAAGAGATAAATCTTGCTAATACACTTATAGAAAATGCTATATCTGGTTTTATACTATTAGCAAAATACATTAATGCCCCAATTGCACTAAGTATGGTACTTTATGACCAATAAATTTTCCACTATTTTCTTGGGGTCGAAATGAATTTTTCTTTATATTGAGCGATTTCACAACCATTGGGGTACTCAATGGATATATTTTATCTAGATAAAATCTCTTCAAAATATTCTCTATATAAGTTCATTGATGAACGAATATTTCATTCGTCAAATGCTCAATTTACAAGTCAAGACAAAACATTGTTTTTTCAAGATTTTCATTTCAACTTTCTTCAAATAATCTACTGCTTTTGGAAACTTTCAGGAGTTTCGATGATATTTAAATCATCATCATATACATTTACTAAAATTAGATCCATATCCTTAACAATGGCACAGTAATAAATTGGATCGTTTTTATACTTTTCATTTAGTAAATATCCACTAAGGAGATTATATCATATATGTCATAATCATCTCTGAAGCCTTATTAAACAAACTTCCTAGGAATTTTTATGTGCTTCAAGCATTTTGAATCCTTCAGGGATTTTCATATATATATTTCACACTCAAGTGAGCCATAGGCTGTAATAATATCCATTAAACGCATGTCAAAATTTTCATATACTGCCAGATTAATAAGATATCTGAAGGTGATTGCATCCACCACAGGAGAACATGTTTCCATATAATCAATGTCAGGCATCTGCAAAAATTCTTGTGCCATAATTCATGCTTTATATATCACGATTTCATTCATTTTCTCATTTCATTTTTCGCAGAAAACTCAATTGTACTCCACTGGCTTTATACCTTCAGATATTGGACTATAGGTCCAAAAATTTTATTTTTCAAGCGAATTCAATTCTGCTTGAATTGCGTTTCTACATTTTGGCCAATCATTTCTTGATTTATATTCATCAACAAATTTATATTCAAGATCCTCGTCTTGTTGCATTATTTCAACAAAAACATTATATGCAAAAATTGTTGTTGACAACTTTATATTTTCGGTTCCATCTTTTTCCTGCAATGACATAACTAATCGAGATCTCTTCATTATTTTCAGGTACCTAAACCTCTTATGGGGTTTCATAGAAAGTTATGCCTTCAGGATTTTCATAATCAATTGTCTCCATTTTATGACCATCTTGATCATTTGCTCCTTTCTTTTTCTAGGATTTTATCATTGGAACCGATTGATCTTCCACGTTTTAAACGTGGTTTAATTTCATTTGCACTGATAGATTGTCCTGCTGGGACATCAATTCTAATTGGAACATTTACAGCTGGAATATGAGATTTAGTAACTCTTCGCAGGTCAGCAAATCTGGCAGTTGATTTATAATATTTATTGCATTATCCTTTGAACTTCAAGTTCACAGTGCTCAGTGCGAGGATCTAATGAAATAATGATAATGCATACAATCAATATCTTTTTCCAACTGTTTATTCTCTCCCCCTCATGTTGGAAAAACTAATTCATCAAAATAATACTCAGCTAGTATTGCATTAAATAAATCTCCTATCCTTAGCAATATATTGAATTATATAAGGAGATTTATATCCAACATATATTCTCAACTTTATTTTGGGACTCATCTTTGTGCGTTGTGGTGGAGCAATTGGAACATAAGCCGCACATCCAAAAATTTTAAGATGAGAAATATTTGGCTTTTGACCTAAGCCAATTGTAATAGGGAGAATTTATGACAACCTTTTGGCCTGATGCGTACAAATGATGCTTTGTTCTCATAACTAATGGTTTAGCTATTAATTGGAGACATTTGATAAATGATTTTGCTAAACCATTTTGGATATAAACATAAACAACAGGCTATTCAATTGTGATCTCAGTTGTTATACAATAATCATAAAGCCTGAGATGTAAATTCACCATTATTATCAAGACAAACTGTCTTTATCTTTTAATCCATAAATTATGCTCTTAATCTCATTATTTGAGCAAACAATCTCGCAAACACCAAATTGTGAGTTCATAATGAACATACATGTGACCACTTTTTAGATGCATCTACTAAAATCATATATTATCTGAATGGTCCACATGATGGGTGAATGGGCCCATATATTTCACCCTCTATACGTTTTAAAAACGTAGAATGTTCAATCTCAACTTTAGCTGATAAATATTTAATAATAAATTTTTCTTGAGAACAAGCAATTCAAGAAAATTCACTTAATTGAAGAATCTTCTGGTTCTTCAATGGATGACAATTGAATTTTCAATAGTTTTTCGCATCATACTTGATCCGGAATTGTCCAACCGGTCATGTCAAATAATAAAATTATTGGAATCAATGTTCATTTGATTTACCCAAGCATGTATTTTAACCATGCGATGTTTATGTAGTACAAATTGGGAGAAATATCTAATACATTTGTATAGATATTTACTTATACCATTATTTGTAGTCTCAATCTGATAATCATTTTGGCAAATAGCTTTGAAACTTAATAAGTTTCTTTGAGAGTTACTACAAAATAATAAATTATTCATAGCCAATTTTATCTCCTAGATAATAATAGATTAGCTCTTCTAGAGCTTCCAATCAATGTTGTACTAACAATTCTTGTATGAACATTGGCTTCCGTGTCATCAAATAAAATAACCATAACCAAATCTTCAACTATTATCTTCAAAGGAGTTTGCAGCATCTAGATGTGTAGTATCAATGAAGCCATTAAAATCATCATTTTTTTTTATAGGCAAAAATTGCTCAAGTATCATGATTTTGGAAAATCCAATTTATTCCACATTATTTTTATTTCTTTAATTAAGGCTTGACAAAGCTTAATTAAATATTGTGGAGTACGACAGATACATGTCTAATGGCTTTCATACCACATCGGTAACAAATATTATCTTCACTCCTTGAATTGTTATATTGAAAATCCTTATTATTCTCTTATTTATTTCCATAATAATGACGGTAATTATTCCGTCTTTTGTCTCATCCTCTTCCACAGTCATGATCATAATTTTAATTTTGCCTTCTTTCAAGCATATCATAAATTGTTGCATTCACTTTAGGGAATGGAATAGAACCAATAACACGAGCTTCATGACTTTTCATTAATAGTCCATTATTTTACTCAGCCACAAATAGGCATGATATCATTCAGAGTATTTCTTAAAACTCCTTTTACAATATTACTATTGTAACAACAAATCTGAAACTTGAAAATTTGCTGGGATATTTTCATGAATAATATTTTCTCCTTATAATTTCAAAAGAGAATTAATTTCAAAAACTACAGAACTGTATTTATTTACAGTTTCAAATCTTGCAACTTTATATGCATCTGCAGAACTGTATTTATTTACAGTTTCAAATCTTGTAACTTCATGTGCATCTGCAGAACTATATTCATTTACAGTTTCAAATCTTGCAACTTCAAGTGCATCTGCAGAACTGTATTCATTTACAGTTTCAAATCTTGCAACTTCATGTGCATCTATAGAACTGTATTCATTTACAGTTTCAAATCTTGCAACTTCAGGTGCATTTTACAATATTTGTGGTGCAAAGCTAGCAACCACTATATATAATAAATAAAACCACAATTGTTAAAGCAACATAATATATTATTATTTGATTGATTCTTAGATTCAATAAAACACATACCTTTTTATCATGATGTACTTACATTTCAAGATGGACAAGGTAAACTCCATTGTTTACAAAAACGTGCGAGGAGGTCAATCATTCTTTTCACTTTGGAATAGAAAACATAATGATACATAGTCTGCTGTCTTTCTTCTCAAAACGCAATACTTTGAGCGGATTCGTTCTTCGAGCGAAATCGTGCTGATAACGTGTTATAAAATAAAGAGAATATATCAGAGACAAAGAAGAAAACTAGAACAAGATCAATCAAAAGTGATTCATTCAGTTGAGTGCATTACATATTTATAGTAGAAGGAGCATCTACTCTGATATGGAAATATAATATATGATTCTTACACACAATAAGATATTCTTGATATGGAAAGATAGATTGCAACCCAAGATAGAAGGTGCATGGAATGGAAATATTGACTGCCAACATTGTGTATTGAGATCGCTGTAATCTTCAATTAAGATGGGAATGTGAATCACCAAGATTGTATGCTGAGGTGGTTGAGATCTTCAATTGGAAGTATTGTCTATTGGGGGGTGATGGATATCCATAATCAATATTATTTATAACAATAATGAAAATGAAATAACTGAACTAAGTCAAAGCACCACTCATTCTAAAACCAATGATTCGAGTACATAAAAACATTTCATGGAGCTCTAACAATAATTGGTTTGTTTTGAGTTTTTCTTTGTCAGTTTTTGTTTCTCTTTCTTATTTCTGGACTAAAGATTTTTCCTCATTAGTTACACCTAACTAATAAAACAAGAAATCATAAACTAATAGTTTCTTTTAAGATCCGAATCACAAGAAATAATGTAATTACATGGCAAATTTTTTTGTAGACAATAAAACAATCAATTGGCGAAAAATATGAAAAAGAGATATAGTTCTGTCAAATGGTTGCTAAATCAGTAATAACCAACACCTCTTATTGAAAAATATATATGATAGCATAATTATTACATTAATTGTTATACTTTTTGAAAATTTTAATCTAACCTTAGACTTTATCTGTAATTATATATTGATGTTCCTACGGTTAAACTCCGTTAATTTAGTGACCCATGGCTTCCAAATGGTCCGATTGCTAAGCCAAATGACCTTATTATGGAAGCCATTGGTCGTGGACATCATGATGCAGTATCTAAAATCATATCTGCCGCCAATCAGTGGTTCAACCCTTGCAATGATCCTTTATTATGTGGTAGATGGGAGGAGATCGAGACAACCAAAAAATGGCAGCGGCTTCAACAGGATTCCCTCATATGGTTACATACTTCCTCTGGTCATTTTTCTATGCAAAGTGCACATGAAGTTATCCGGCCTCATGCTCCAACTGTAAATTGGTGGTCTCTGGTGTGGCGGTCCATAGCACCAACTAGGTTCATGTTTGTTACTTGGATGGCTGCTCATCATCGGCTCCCTGTGAGAAGTCGACTGTTTAACTGGGGTGTTGCTCTCGACCCAACATGTGTTCTCTGTCTTCTTGAAGACGAGACACATGACCATTTATTTTTTTTGCTGCATATATTCAAAGCAATCGGAATTCGATTCTTCGATTACATGGTTTTAAGCCAAGTGATAGATCTAGCTGGGGCAAAGAGTTGACCTGGGCAGCTTCTCATTTCAACAACCAGGATTTGATGGGTAAACTATTTCGGTTCAGTTTTTGTTGCTTTCTCTATCGTCTTTGGATAGAGAGGAATAATCGCATTTTTCAGGGGAAGTCGGAGACTCACACTGATGTTTTAAACCGTATTATTTATGATACGAGGTTGAGATTCCTTGGGACAGAAATTCCAGTCATAGATAATGAACGCAATCGGTCTCTGTTTCATCGTTGGAAGATCAAGGTGCAATATAGGATTTCAAGACCACATGCTCTAACTTGGAATAAACCACCCCTGGCGAATGGGTTTCTCTCAATTGTGACGGCTCTGTCATGGGGAATCAAGGAGGATATGGGATTCTTGCGAGAAATGAGATGGGTGAAGTTATCTTCATTGCTGCTGGTAGATGTCTGGAAACAAATGTTCTTTGCATGGAGCTCACGGCCATTCGTCGAGGATTAGTACTAGCTTTGGAACATTCTATCCAGAGAGTCCAGATTCGCTCTGATTCATCGAGTGCTATTGCGATGATTTTAGGTCGGTTTACCATACCATGGTATGCAACAGAGGATGTCTGTGACATCCGAGACTCATTGAGACGGTTATGCCAATATGGGCTTCATCATGTTGTCCGTGAGCTTAATGCTGGAGCAGATTTTTTGGCTGGGCTTTACCCATCTGTACATGAAATTTCTTTCTCTCCTCATTCTTTACCTGAAGCGTTGTCTCGTATTATAAAAGATGACGTTGAAGGGAAGACTTATTTCAGATTCTAACTTTTTCTTTTCTTTCTAATACACAGCTACCTTTTACAAAAAAAAAAACATGACATCTTTGATTTATTCAAAACCTCAAAATAATCTTAAGGTATTATAATGGTTAGTTATACTTTATATTATGTTACGTTACTATCCTTATTAATTAGGGAAAAACTTAATCTTAAAGTGTTAAATTGTTTTCTTCTCTTTTCAAAATAAAAATAAAAAGAAAAAGAGTCGTCTTCTTTTCTTTCTCTTGTTAAAATAAAAATCTTTCTTCATTTTCCTCTTGACTATCAACTTTAGGAAGTTCCTACTTCCGATAAATTTCATCTCATTAAGATTTGACTTTTCACAAAAAAATGACAGGAATACAATAATAAAATTCGTATTGCATTTTCTTTTCTTTTTCTCCATAAATGATGATAATATTATTATTCGACTTCCTAATTCTAGATGGACAAAACATATATTAAGCATCAAACCCAGCAGTCACTTAACACCATTAACAATGAGAGAGACAATAATAGTTTCATAAATAATAGGTCCCTTTAGTAATTGAACTATAATATACGGACGCAACAAAAATTTTCCCCAAAAATACATAGTTTCGCATTCAGTGATTTATATAATTTAAATGTATTATTAAATTTTAGGGGGAAAAAGAGGAGAGAGACCAAAAAAAAAATTAAAAAAAATTAAAAAAACTTGCATGATCCTTCAATATACAAGAATTTAATTCATGGATTAACAACCGTCCTCGTGTCGTATAAAAAGAAAATTTGTCGAAAAAAGAAAAATTTTCAACACCACCCCTTAATATTAACGCCATCCCTTAAGTTATCCAATTTATCAATCAGACCCTCTATACCTAACACCCGTTAGTCCCAATTAGTTTATTTATTCAATTCTTATATTATCGTCACATTTTAAGGGAAAACGATGGCAAATGAGAGAATGGAGTTAATTTAGTCTCTGTATTGTGGAAATAAAATGACTGCTGGAGTTAAAGGTTGGGATTAAAAGTTAAATAATCTAACGGTTGAGATTGAGGGAGTGTTGAGGCAATGCAACAACTCGCTCTTATTATTATTTTTTTGGATAATAATGAGAATTCCATTATTCTTTGGGTATTAATGAGATTTCACCAATTTTCAACCCCTTTTTGTTTTTTAAACATTTCACTGCTTCATTTATTACTAATACAAATGTCTAATTGGTTGAATACAAAAGGGTATTAGAGAGTCCATATCCGGATTCCATATTTATTCAAGTTTAAGTCTTCTAATTTTCCATTTTATAGTTCAGTTTTTTGAGTCACTTTTATGAGACTTTTAATTCGATCAGTTTTTCTTCCTTTCATTTATTTTACTTATTTAATTATTTCTCTTCTTCGACCATAAATTGAAGACTCTTTTATGTACCATGCACCAAGAGATGAAGTGTAAAGCCTCTCCTTGAGTCTTGCGAAAATTCTCCTCGTATCATCTACACAAATGGAGTTATACTTGTATATGCTATGAAAAATTGTTTCAAAAGAATTATCTTTGGTCATACATAGCCCAATTGATGCCTCAATTCACCAAACAACTAAGTACTGTGTTTGTTTCTATGTTAACCCAAACTTACCTAACCATATACAATATCATTTTTCATATCGTTCATAGGTTAGAAATCGAGTCTGGATCACCTTCTCGTAGGGGAATCACATCTGCTCTCCAGAGTTTCTTCGCCACATGACACGGGTAGGGTTCACATTTGAAACTGATAAAACTAGGGGGGAGTCAATTGGCCGGGTTGGGTGGGCTACCCCCGAACCCTAACCCTACTCTAGAAACTGAAATTGAAACCCAACCCTAACCCGACCATGACAGGATCGTCCCAACCCAGCCCGCCTTGATTAATCTCGATAGGGGGGGTAGGGTTGGGTTGGCCGTGATTAGTTTGATAGGGTTGGGTGACCATGATTTACCCTATCCCTAACCGTAACTTTTATTATTGAAAATTTATTTAGATATTTAGGGAAAACATGCATGATTATTGATTTGGAAATGTGAGATTTGTGGGAAAAAATGATTATATATTTGAGAATGTGAGATTTGTGGAAATATATTTATAAATTTATTATTGATTAAGAATATATGTTTTTAGTATTTACAATTGATTACTCCTATTAAGAAAAGCCTTTACTATTTAAATTTTTTCACTGGCTTTGAGACCTAGCCCATCTTGCCTTCACTGTTTCAATATTAACTCTTGAAGTAGATATAATATGTGGACAGCAAATGGACCTTTCAAGTAGATCCATCTGTAATAATTTTTTGACATTTTCACTTATACAGTACAATGAGACTCAAAAGTTTATTTTAATTATCTGATAAAATCTGAAAAACATTAATTTGAACTCGAAGTTTTTCAAATATTTTAATATTTATTTATTATTTATTCATTGGTAGTTAGCTAAATCCTTCATGTAGGACAAGATTTACAACCACAAGATATGGGCTTAAATTCACATCTCTTTAGGCAACTGATGGTATAAATGCAACACATTTGGGCACACGAACTCTTGTTCTTATTGCAACATGTACATTTTGCACACCTCTGTATTACTTTCTGTTGTCCATCTTGTCCTTCATTGTAGTAGATCTCACGTTGCATCGTTTCGACGGGTACAAACAGTTCTCCTTCTGCTAATTAACCCAGATTTAATGGAAGCATGAATTATGAATAGATATTGTATAAAGAATATTTAAAGAATGCATTATATATTCTTAGATATATTTTTATACAAGCGAGCGAGATTGTCTTTGTTACCTGAAGTAGCATTAGTAGCATTAGACTATTAGAGGTGTAGACTTGGGCGACCAAGAGAAGAAGGAAAGCTATAGTTACTATTCTTGTTGCATCCATTATTGCAAAGGACTGAATGAATTTATATGTGATTTGTGGTCTTCTTGATGGAAGAAGCTCGAGAATGATTTCATATTTATAGTAGAGTACTAGTGCAACATCTTACACCTAAAAGTAGCAAACAATGTGATAATGAAAATGAAATAACTGAACTAAGTCAGAGCACCACTCATTCTAAATCCAATGACTCGAGTACATAAAAACATTTCATGGAGCTCTAACAATAATTGGTTTGTTTTGAGTTTTTGTTTTTATTTCATTTTTTTATTTCTAGAATAAAGATTTTTCCTCATTAGTTACACCTAACTAATAAAACAAGAAGTTATAAACTAATAGTTTCTTTTAAGATTCGAATCACCAGAAATAATGTAATTACATGGCAAATTTTTTTTTTTTTGTAGACAATAAAACAATCAATTGACGAAAAGTATGAAAAAGGGATATAGTTCTTTCAAATGGTTGCTAAATCAGTAATATCAACACCTC
The DNA here is from genome assembly GCF_041222555.1 of Hakea prostrata. Classification (NCBI taxonomy): domain Eukaryota; kingdom Viridiplantae; phylum Streptophyta; class Magnoliopsida; order Proteales; family Proteaceae; genus Hakea; species Hakea prostrata. The sequence continues at coordinate 61,508,935 of NC_142606.1, forward strand.
TTATTGAAAAATATATATTATAGCATATTTATTACCTTAATTGTTATACTTTTTGAAAATTTTAATCTAGCCTTAGACTTTATCTGTAATTATATATTGATGTTCCTACGGTTAAACTCCGTTAATTAAGTGATAACATGACATCTTTGATTTATTCGAAAACGTCAAAATAATCTTGAGGTATTATATTGCTTAGTTATACTTTATATTATGTTATGTTACTATCCTTATTAATTAGGGAAAAACTTAATCTTAAAGTGTTAAATTGTTATCTTCTCTTTTCAAATTAAAAAAATGAAAAAGAAAAAGAGGTGTCTTTATTTTCTTTCTCTTGTTAAAATAAAGGTATTTCTTCATTTTCCTCTTGACTATCAACTTTAGGAAGTTCCTACTTCCGATAAGTTTCATCTCATTAAAATTTGACTTTTCACAATAAAAATGACAAAAATGCAAAAGTAAAATTCGTATTGCATTTTCTTTTCTTTTTCTCCATAAATGATGATAATATTATTATTCGACTTCCTAATTCTAGATGGACAAAACATATATTAAGCATCCAACCCAGCAGTCACTAAACACCATTAACAATGAGAGAGACAATAATAGTTTCATAAAGAATAGGTCCCTTTAGTAATTGAACTATAATATACGGAGGCAACAAAAATTTTCTCCAAAAATACATAGTTTCGCATTCACTGATTTATATAATTTAAATGTATTACTAAATTTTAGGGGGAAAAAGAGGAGCGAGAAAGAAGAAAAAAAAAACTTGCTTGATCCTTCAATATACAATAATTAAATTTATGGATTAACAACCGTTCTCGTGTCTAATAAAAAGAAAATTTGTCGAAAAAAGGAATATTTTCAACACCACCCCTTAATATTAACGCCATCCCTTAAGTTATCCAATTTATCAATCAGACCCTCTATTGCTAACACCAGTTAGTCTCAATTAGTTTATTTGTTCAATTCTTATATTATCGTCACATTTTAAGGGAAGACGATGGCAAATGAGAGAATGGAGTTAATTTAGTCTCTATATGGTGGAAGAAAAATGACTGCTGGAGTTAAAGGTTGGGATTAAAAGTTAAATAATCTAACGGTTGAGATTGAGGGAATGTTGAGGCAATGCAACAACTCGCTCTTATTATTATTATTTTTGGTTAATAATGAGATTTCCATTATTCTTTGGGTATTAATGAGATTTCACCAATTTTCAACCACTTTTTGTTTTTTAAACATTTCACTGCTTCATAACTCTAATGCGTACAAAGCAGGGGGATGGGGATATTAATATACCTCAACGAGAGTTCGAACCTATGACTTCTTCACTAAGAGGTGTTAGTTTCAACCACTAGAATAGCTTTGTGTTGGCAACTCTGATGCATACTTTATATATAAATTTATTCATTACTAGTTAAAGTGTCATGTGCAAATGCACGAGGTATTCATCAATCACCTTGTATTGGCCATGGAAGTTGAATTGTCTATGCGTAAATTTTAATTGACCATTATAGACACCTTTTATTACTAATACAAAGGTCTAATTGATTGAATACAAAAGGGTATTAGAGAGTCCAAATCCGGATTTCTTATTTATTCAAGTTTAAGTCTTCGAATTTTTTATTTTATAGTTCATGAGGCTTTTAATTCAGTTTTTCTTCCTTTTATTTATTTTACTTATTTAATTATTTCTCTTCTTCGACCATAAATTGGAGACTCTTTTTATGTACCAAGCATCGAGAGATGAAGTGTAAAGCCTCTCCTTGAGTCTTGCGAAAATTCTCCCCATATCATCTACACAAATGGAGTTATACTTGTGTATGCTATGAAAAATTGTTTCAAAAGAATTATCTTTGGTCATACATAGCCCAATTGATGCCTCAATTCTCCAAACAACTAAGTACTGTGTTTTTTTTCCTATGCTAACCCAAACTTGACCTAACCATATACAATATCATTTTTCATATCGTTCCTTGGTTAGAAATCGAGTCTGGATCACCTTCTTGTAGGTGAAGCACATACTGTTCCCCAGACGTTTCTTCGCCACATGACACGGGTAGGGTTCACATCTGAAACTAATAAAATTAGGGGGAGTCAATGGGCCGGGTTGGGTGGGCTAGCCCCGAACCCTAACCCTACTCTAGAAACTGAAATTGAAACCCATGCCCCTCAACCCTTTTCAAAGTTTAAAAATCCCCAACCCTAACCCGACCATGACAGGATCGTCCCAACCCAGCCCGCCTTGATTAATTTTGATATGATGGGGGGGGGGGGGGGGTAGGGTCGGATTAGCCGTGATTAGTTTGATAGGGTCGGGTGACCATGATTTACCCTATCTCTAACCCTAATTTTTATTTTTGAAAAGTTAATTTAATAATTTAAAACACACTCTCTAGTATCTACCATTGATTGCTCCTAGGAAAAAGTTACTTGATTGGAAAAAAAGTATAAAAATTATAAAAAGTATAGCATGGGATTAAGCAAATGCAAGATTTGTGGAAATATATTTGCATATTTAGGAAACGCATGCATGATTATTGATTTTGAAATGTGAGATTTGTGGAAATACATGATTATTTATTTGGAAATGTGAGATTCGTGAAAATATATTTAGAAATTTACCATTGATTGCTCTTATTAAGGAAATATGTTTTTAGTATCTACTATTGATTGCTCCTATTAAGGAAAGCTTTTTGGAAATATATTTTTAATATCCGGTACCATTGATTGCACCTATTTAGTATTTACCATTGATTGCTCCTATTAAGGAAAGCATTTTGGAAATATATATTTTTAGTATCTACCATTGATTGCTCCTATTAAGAAAGCATAATTAATTATTGATTTGGTAATGTGAGATTTGTGGAAATATATTTAGAAATTTAGGGTTAATGGGATACTGAAATTGTTACTTACCAAAAAAGAAGGGATGTTCGGTTGTAACTTACCGGAACAAGTTATGGAAGAAGATGGGGGGGGGTGGTGGGTGGTTTCCGGCAGGCAATGGGAAGGAAGAATATGGGTGAAGGGAGAAGAATCTCTTCACCCACTTAGGGTTGAGTATGAAATGAGAGACAAGGGTAGTTGCTTTCGCGGTTTCTATCTAACTCTTGAAGCAGATATTATATGTGGATGGCAAATGGGCTTTTAGATCCATTTGTAATTGTTTTCGACATAGGCTTTTAAGCTTCTAGGTACAATGAGACTCAAATGTTTTTTAATAATTGACTGATAAAATCTGAATTTTTTTTTTTTTTTTTTGGCTACTAAGGTAGTTACTTCATCCATGACAGGAGTTACAATAGCAAGATGTGGGGGGTTTGACGACACATACATGAGGATGGCATTCCAAGGGGTAGAGGCAACACATTTGCCTACATTTTGTTTTGTCGTTCTCTAGGCAACATGTGCATTTCCCACACTTATGTGTTTGCTGCTGTGTTTGTCCATCTTGTCCTTCATTGTAGTAGATCTGGCGTTGCATTGTTTCAACAGGTACAAACAATTCTCCTTCTGCTAATAAACCCAAATTAGTAGAATCATGAATTATGAATAGAAGAATATTGAACATAAAAGCGAGCGAGATTGTCTTTGTTACCTGAAGTAGCATTAGTACCATTAGAGGTGTTGACTTCGGCAACCAATAGAATAAGCAAAGCTACAATTACTACTCTTGTTGCATCCATTGTTGTAGAGGACTGAATGGATTTGTATGTGGTTTTGTTGCCTTCTTGACGGGAGAAGCATTCTTATGAGAGAAACTCAAGAATGCTTTTGTATTTATAGTAGAGTATATGTATTTGAAATCTAAAGGTCAAACTAATAGTTTTAAATGAAAATTGAAAGCTATTTAATATTCCAAATATGCTTATTTATGAATCCGGATCCGGCCTTATTTATTCAAGTTTAAGTCTTCTAATTTTTCATTTTACACTTCAGTTTTTTGAGTCACTTTTATGAGGCTTTTAATTCAGTTTTTCTTCCTCTTATTTATTCTACTTATTTAACTATTTCTCTTCTTTGACTATAAATTGAAAACTCTTTTGTGTACCAAGCATCAAGAGATGAAGTGTAAAGTCTCTCCTTCATCGAGACTTTAAATTGTTATTAAGTGTAAAGTCTCTTATTTTATATTATATTACGTCACTATCCTTATTAATTAGGAAAAAACTTAATCTTAAAGTGTTAAATTGTTTTCTTCTCTTTTCAAAATACAAAAAAGAAAAAAAGAAAAGAAAAAGAATTGTCTTCTTTTCTTTCTCTTGTTAAAATAAAGATCTTTCTTCATTTTTCTCTTGACTATCAACTTTAGGAAGTTCCTACATCCGATAAGTTTCATCTCATTAAAATTTGACTTTTCACGATAAAAATGACAAGAATGCAAAAATAAAATTTGTATTGCATTTTCTTTTCTTTTTCTCCCTAAATGATGATAATATTATTATTATTCGACTTCCTAATTCTGAAAAGACAAAACAAATATTAAGCATCCGACCCAGTAGCCACTTAACACCGTTAACAATGAGAGAGACAATAATAGTTTCATAAAGAATATGTCCCTTTAGTAATTGAACTATAATATACGGAGCCAACAAAAATTTTCCCTAAAAATATACAAAAAATTGTAGAGGATGTGAACCCGTGTTGGACTTTCATATTGATATACTTAATGTAACAACAACAACAAAAATTCCTCATGAGTGTGTAACATTTTCTTAAAATAATTTGAGGTCCAAAACCATGATATTCATTGGTTTTCAAGATGGGACCACTTGAAAATCGCCACCAACTTTGAAAATTCAGATATCATTTAAGAATTCATTATTTCCAAGCTGCTAGCCCATGCTGAAATTAATAACTGAAAAGCATGTTTGGTTATTTTCCCATTTGTGAATCGAGATGCATTAATGTAACCAAACGGGCCATAAAGAAGTCTACAATTGCGATTAAAGAAAACTATGTGGTGTCATCTGACAACTGGACAATTTAAATTTTCCATGGGCTTTCAGACCAAGCCCATCTTGCCATTACTATTTCAGTCTAACATTTGAAGTTGAAATAATATGTGGATGGAAAATGGGCCCTTCAAGTAGGTCCATTTTTAATTGTTTTGGACTTGGGCTTTACACTTTTACAGTACAATGAGAGAGTTTATTCCAATTAACTGATAAAATTTGAAAAACTTTAATTTGAACCCGAAATCTTTCAAATATTTATTTATTTATTTATTCATGGGTAGTTTAGAATTAGTTAGTTCCTTCATGCAGACATGCAGACAAGAGTTACAATTGCAAGATGTGGAGGGGGACCAATAGAAGAAGCAAAGCTAGAGCTACTAATCTTGGTGCATTCATTGTTGCAGAGGATTGAATGGGTCTATATGTGATTTTATAGCTTTGTTGTTGGCAGAAGCACAAGAATGCTTTGGTATTTATAGTAGAATATGCAAGGTCCGACATTTCGCCGAAATTTCGGGAGGGAGAGGGGTTCAACTCCTCTCCATAGAGAATATTTTCCAGAGTGTGCTCAGTGAACCATTATATTTTGCCATGGGTAATATTCTCATCTAAGAGTGATGGTAAAAAACCTATTTCTGATAACAATTAAAACCCATTTTCTATCAAAACTGGGTATGCTCCTCTGCTCAAACCTAATAGATAAGGATTCGATCTTCTTCCTTTCTTTCCATCTTCCTCTGCTTCATCGAATTCGATTGAACCCGATTAAATCCATATGCCTTCTTTCTTTACTGTCTTCTTCATCTTCGCTCTCAGGGCTCCAAAGCAAGCAAGTATATTGCATCATCACTCCTTGCATAATCAAACAGATCAAATTTAACTCTTGCTGGCGAACATGCCATTCAATGGAAACCTCAACGGAACCTCTTGTGAAGCACTCAAAATTTTCAACACCAAGTTAAGAGAACATGCTACTTTTCAACACCTGCCGAAGCTTTAATGTTCACATTTAAGTTCTGATTATGTTATTTGATTTTTTGAAATAGTTTTGATTTGTTTAGAGTTTTGGGTGGGTGATTTCCGGTAGGGGTATGGAGGCAGTGGTTTCCGACAAAGGGAGGGATGTGGTGGTTTCTAGCGGTGGCGGGTAGTTTTCAGCAAGGTGTAGGTAGAAGATGGGTGAAGAGAGCTCTTCACCCACCTAAGGGTTGGATAGAAGGGTAAATATAGTCATAACACCCTTTTAGTCTTTACAGACAATATGATCATGTACATTTTAAAATTTGAATTCAGTAACAGACTTACAGACTTACAGTTGAGTAAAATGTATGTATTTGAAATCAAAAGGTAAAGCTAATAATTTTAAATGAAAATTAAAAACAATTTAATATTACAAATATGCTTGTTTATGAGTATGAATCCTCCACTTAATTACTTGTTTATTCAAGTTAATGTCTTAATATTTTCATTTACTAGTTCAGTTTTTTGAGGCTCTTTTACAAAGCTTTTAATTCAGTTGAGTAAAATGAGTTATCTTTATGTATGCTCTTCTCAAAATACCAAATCTACTCATGGTACCTACTGATATAAAAGTAAAATCTTTGTAAATTATATAAGAATATATTTTTTTCCATGACTATAGTGACTATCAAAATAATTTCCATGTCCCTTCCTATCAATTCTGGCAACTTTTTAATATTGTTTATAAAAATGTGACTACAAAATCGATGTTAGAGGCAAAAATGGTTTTTGATCAGTCTAACATAGATGTCTTTCCATCTAGTTTCATTCATTTACTTTATTATGATATGATGTGATGACTACCTCCTCTTCAGCCCAAAAAGATGTTTGGAAAACAAAAAACACTTAGTATTATATTTAAATTATGTATTAAAGCTACCCTTAATGAGACTCAAAGTTTATTCTAATTAACTGATAAAATCTGAAAAACATTAATATGAACTTGAAGTCTTTCAAATATTTTATTATTTATTTATGGGTAGTTAGCTAGTTACTTCATGGAGAACAAGAGTTACAATTGCATGATGTGGGAAAAGTGACACATTTGGTAGGTAGGCAATCAATGGTATAATTGCAGCACATTTCGGCACACGTACTATTGTTCTTATTGCAACATTTACATTTTCCACACTTCTGTATTTGCTGCTTTTGTCCACCTTGTCCTTCATTGTAGTAGATCTCACGTTGCATCATTTCAACGGGTACAAACAGTTCTCCTTCTGCTAATTAACCTAGATTTAACAAAAGCATGAATTAGGAATAGATAACATATAAAATAATATTTAAAGAATGATTTATATATTCTTATCTATATTTTTATACAAGCGAACGAGATTGCCTTGTGTTACCTGAAGTAGTATAGTGCCGCTAGCAATATTGACTTGGGCGACCAATAGAAGAAGTAAAGCCACAGCTACTACTCTTATTGCGTCCATTGTTGTAGAGGTTTGAATGGGTTTGTATGTGATTTTTGGCTTTGTCGATGGGAGAAGTTCAAGAAGAATGCTTTCATATTTATAGTAGAATATGTGTACTTGAAACTAATAGTTTTAAATGAAAATTAAAAGTAATTTAATATTCAAAATATGCTTGTTTATGAGTCTGGATCGAAATTGAGCAAAATCATACTTGGGTCAACACCATTCCTGTGTCTACTAACTCAAATTCTGCAATTAATCCAATGCTGACACCTCCTCCTCCTATGCTTCCATGCAATCAACAACCATTAATCATTGGCAACAACAATTATATTTCAAATCCAGAGCAGCAAAAGGCCCATGAGCAATCCTCCTTCATTGTAAGCTGTAAACTTCTGGTATTGCTGCATGTTTCCAAGCTAGTTTATTAATTCCATTATTTTGATGGTTGTGATTCATTAATATGATCATCTGCAGAACAACCAAAACTGGCAAGAAGGGATACAGTTGCCAAGAATACCTTCCATGTCTAATTTCAATCAACAAGAAAGGAATTGGTTTCCAAATGCATCCTCCAGTTCTTATGGCCAAAATTTGAATGCACCAGGTTAACAGCTAATCCTCCAAGGTTTGTTGTATTCTAATTCTATACGTCAACTTTTTGAAGCAGTCATTTCCAAGGTTTAAAGTATCAGTATAGATCAATATCATATTGGTCAAGTGATTTCAAGAGAGACCCATCATCTCCATCGAGTATCATTGTATTGCATTAGTAAATGTATTTTAGTGCAACTATGAATCTACTCTTAACGCTGATATCTTTTACCACCCTATCATCAACAACAACTCCAAGGAATACAACCACTCAATCCAGAACCAGGACACTGTTCCGCCACCAGTAGCAGCTCAAGCTGATGAAAGGGCCTCCTCATCGAGCAGTTCAGCTGATCCTGATATGCTAGACGAAGAAATTGAGGTCTGGATATATCCAAAAGCATGAATAATGTATGAGAGATCACTGTGACAATATTATTGTGTATATATTGCAATCTTCTTTCTTCTTAGCCTTCTTGAAAAAGAAAAGAAAATGCAAGATATACACAATAATATTGTAATAGACATGTTTGACCACTCTGCTTCTTTCTTTTTCTTCTTCTTCCCTCATCTAAACATGATTTCTTCAGGTAAACCTGATCCTACTTGTTCCAATTTACAGGTGTTGATCGATAGTCTGTTGGCAAACCCAGAAGATTTCGGGGAAGATGGATTCTAATACAAAGTTAACAACCGCATCAATAGTCCAAACAATGTCACATCAGCGTCCTCGAAGGAATTAGGGATTTTTGCTTGAACAAATGTTACTTATTGAAGACTCTTATGTCTATCTAATTCAAAGTAATATAGATCAGAGACAGATTGTTTAAACTGGTAGACTGAACATCTTAGTGTAGGGTCATATGAACTTTTATGTTTTCTTGTTGTGTTTAAAGATAGTTAGCTATATATGGCTTATGATTTGCACTTGTTGTATGTTTTGGCTAGTATGATTATCATTTTGTTGTGGGAGGATGTATTTCTTCGTCAGGTTCGGGTCCTCCTTGAGTCCGGTTCTCTTAAAACCAAAACAGAAGTGAAAGTGGGCCGCCTTTGGGGACGGGAAGCCACCTTCAATGATTAAGTCAGTCCTTGAAGAAAACACTGAGAATCACTCTTAGAAGACTTAATGCTCAAAGACGATGCAGGAGATTAATGGAAGGAATGTTTTTGGTGGAGTTAAGAATGAGAGTAATGGTTAGAGAGCGTGTGTTTCTACCTGGGTGACTCGTTGCTATTTATAACGAACCTATGACCCTTCTTTGTTTGCAATGGCTAGTTGATTCCTTGAGAAAGGATTCGACGGTGGAGATGGCTTCTGAGCTAGGATGACGTTGCTCTCTGGTAGGAGCAGCTTTCTGGACAGCTGTTGATCTCCTTTATGAAGTTGAAGATCATCTCAAGTATCTCCCTGATGTGACGTCGTTCGTTGGCTGGGGGGACAAAGAGTGACCTCGTGCTACTCGAGGCAGCTCCAAGGCGAATAAGAAGCTTCCAAGCTATCCTGATCATTAAATGAGGCTCAAGGCATTTATTGCTGAATTTAATGTTGAGGGACGACGTCTGAGAGGAGATATTTTAAATCCCCTATTTGCAGCTGGCCTAGCTGAAAAGCTACTAGGCGGCAGTGCTTGTCATCGAGCTCTGCTACACCTGCTTTGCCTACTGCCATCTGAGAAGCGCCTCTGCCTTGCTGGCAAGTCTAGCTCACATGGATTTTGGGGCCCATGAACCGTTCTAACTAACCCATCCCGATTCAGTGGTTCGCTCCAGATCACCCATAACACATTTAATTAATGATTTTTCTTTAGTTAACTCTGGTTATAGATTTCATGCGGCCGAAAACCACTGTGATCCATGGATAAATCCTAATCAATCATGTACTTATATTTTACAAGCAGATTCTCAGAGCTAAAACGATGCAGCCCCCCATGTGGAATTTATGAGAGTTGATGACCCTTTTTTAGAAAGATCCAGTGTCTGTAATTTCTAAAATTATAATTCCTATTTTAACTTTATAAGTAATATGTTTTTCTTGTTTCATTCAGGTTTCTATTTACCTTTGTAATCAAATGTCCTTGTTATTCATTTATTTTTTGTATTTGGTAAGGAAGTCCTTCATTGAGAAAAATTAGCCTCCACACAAGTTTTACACTTGTCCTTGGGAGATTCCATCTTATCGGTGATCATCCCTAACTTGCATAGTTTGGTGATATATTTCACACTACTATGACCTAACTTACCATGCCAACGAATGTGTCGTCTCCTTGTTTGTTGATTTTTCCTTCAACGGTATTGTTTGAAGTATCTCCTCAGGTGTTAACTCCATCAACAACCTCAATGTTGTTGTTCTCGTCTTTGTTGAAGTCGCCATCTCCAAGACTTGCCATTGGATCTTTCAGAATTCAATTACCTTAAACTTGTTGGGGTAATTGTATTACAAATTCTTCAAACACATAAAAATGAAATTGCAACACAATTGAGAGATGAAGATCTTTACCAAATCCGGAGAGCTTGAAGTTGCAACTGAACAAACCACCGATCAATGAGGTTGAGTCACACCTTGAGTGCTGTCTTTATGGTAATTGATGCACCCTACTACTAAGAGTTCTTCGCACCACCACCTCCAAGATAAAGCAACCTCCAACTAGAAGATGAGGTAGTTCTTCTAGTCCCTTCAAGGAGCCAAAAGCTAGAGCACAACACTTAGAAAAATTCAAATAAAGAAATTAACTTTGTAACACAAATAATGTGAGAGTGAGGAGTGTCTCAATTGCACACCACATGCAAGGAAATGTTGGGTTTATATAGGCCCAAACCTCACCTTACACCCCTTAGGATTCTTAAGGCAATGAATTGGATTTAATCCATTCAATAATCTCAACCCCACTCATGGTAATGGCCATGAATGGTCATGAAGTTGAAATGAGAAATGATGGTCAAGAGTTAGAATTGAAGTAAATTCCACCCTTCAAGTAACCCCACCACACCACCATGATCAAGACCATTAAGACCCATGACCAATGTCATGAAGAGCCGCATAACCAAGGTCATGAAGGGCCTCCTTTACTCATGGTGCCTCATTACCACCCTTAACTCATGGGTCCCACACACTACCAAAATAATTAAATAAATGAAATACAAAACTAATTTTGAAACTTAATATATAAATAATATAGATTTTAATAAACAACCTAACAATTTGTTCAATTAACCATTCTACAAATTCTTCAATTTGATGGAAGTGGTAATAGGGTGGTTGCAGTGGTTACTAGCTGTAGCAACAGCTTGGTGGTTGTTAACTGTGGCCACGGTTGTGGTGGTGATAGGTCGATAACTAGAAGCAACTCTATTATTGTTCTTGACGCTGGTGGTGGCAATGACGATGTTAGGGTTTTCCAATGGTATTCTCATGAATGGATCCACATGTGAAGCATAACTTGGGTTATAGTCTGATAAGATTGATGGGACCCTACAGAAATGGAAGAAATAATCAGAAAAAGTAATTTGTCACTGAGAAATGAGTCCCAAGGTTATTTAGAAATATTCCAAGATACAATACGATACTAGTCGATACGTATCCACATTAGATACAACAAATACGATACATATCGTTATATCTCTCTATTGGATTGCATTAAAATATATTAACCAGTACGAAATAATACTCAATACGAGATGATGTATCTCTTCAAATCAATTGACCGATATGATATTTGATACTGATACTTCAAACATGGAAATTGACTACTTCAAAAGTTAAAGATAACTACCGCCATCAAAGGTAGTTCTTCAATTTGATGGTAGTTCTTCTAGTCCCTTCAAAGGTAGTTCTTCTAGTCCCTACAAGTAACCACTGCAACCACCCTAATACCTTTTGGAACTACAACGGTATGAATGTTATCACCTTCATAGATGATCATTCTAGATATAAATCAAAAGAAAGACACCTACAACTTGTTGGGGGTAATTGTATTACAAATTCATCAAACATACAAAAATGAAATTGCAATACAATTGAGAGATGAAGATCTTTAGACAATCCGGAGAGCTTGAAGTTGCAACCGAACAAACCACCGATCAATGAGGTTGAGTCACACTCTGAGTGCTGTCTTTAAGGTAATTGATGCGCCCTACTACCAAGGGTTCTTCGCACCACCACCTCCAAGATAAAGCAACCTCCAACTAGAAGATGAGGTAGTTCTTCTAGTCCCTTCAAGGAGCCAAAAGCTAAAGCACAACACTTAGACAACTCAAGAAAGAAATTAACTTTTAGTCCAGGACTTGCCACTAGAAGAACTACCTTCTCGTCTTTGTTGAAGTCGCCATCTCCAGGACTTGCCATTGGATCTTTCAAAGTTCAATTACCTAAAACAAAATGCCTCACAAGACTATGGATAGAAAGAGTGATCTCTTGGAATTATCCATAGTGACTTATGTGACTATAAGTCATATGAGTCAAGGAGATGAAACAATTATGTTTTCACCTTCATAGATGATCATTCTAGATATTTCATGATATATTTGCTCATATCCAAGGATGATGTTGAACATCAACTTGGCAAGAAGATTAAAAGACTTAGAACCAATAGAGGGACTGAGTATTTTATTCTTGATAAGTTTTGTGAAGAAAATGAAATTATCCATGAAACGACCGCTCCGTACCAACCAGAATCAAATGGGGTAGCGGAAAGGAAAAATAGATCTCTTAAAGAGATGATGAACTCCATGTTGTTGAGTTCTAATGTACCACTTGATATGTGGGGGAAGCCATGTTGACATCTTTTTATCTTTCAAAAAGAATAAAGTGTACAATGGTAAAAGAAGGCATATACGCCTTAGACACAATCTTGTGTGACGATACATAGATGAATGAATGATAGCTATCGATTATGTGAAGTCAGAAAGGAATCAAGCTGACATGTTCACAAAGACTATGTCTGTCAAAAACTTGTGCATTGCATCTACAAAAATGGGGTTAATGCCTAATCCTCAGTTCACATGATGGATACCCTACCTATGTGAAGAGGCTAAATACCTGACTTAGGTTCAAGGGGTACAAACGAAGTCATGGGAAGACCGGTTCAGTACTACTATTTATAATTATTCCATTCTAGGGTGTAGATGAAGGTAATAGTACTACCACAAGGGTAAGGTTGAGCGAAGCTCTTAATTAGTCTAATCCTAAGAAATGTGGGTGTGTGTTAGTTGTGGTGTACATCAGAGACTAACCTAAGTGGATGTAGGTGGTTTGGCCGCCGCCAATGAGAACTTATAGGCGAGTTCTCTAAACATTCATGAATCCAGGATATGGGACATGGCCGGTTCAAAAGTCCAATGTGTAATATAAAAGGTAGCTCCAAAAGTCGACCTTTGGGACATGGATGATGGGGGCGGTCAGCTACACTAATGAGGAAAGGGTCAAGGAGTCTGACTCCACCCGTACTCTGTAGCGTGACTCATTAGACCTAGTGTAGGTTCAAGTCCGAAAGACACCTACAACGATGTGTCCTTTAGTGTCTAATAAAGTCACAACACGAGTCCTTTTTTGCAATTTTGAAACTTGTGGGGGATTGTTAGGTTTTTTATTAAAATCTAAATTATTTATATTAAGTTTCAAAAATTAGTTTTTGCATTTCTTTTATTTAATTATTTTGTTTGTGTGTGGGACCCATGAGGTAAGGGTGGTAATGAGGCACCATGAGTAAAGGAGGCCCTTCATGACCTTGGTTATGCGGCTCTTCATGACATTGGTCATGGGTCTTAATGGTCTTGATCATGGTGGTGTGGTGGGGTTATTTGAAGGGTGGAATTTACTTCAATTCTAACTCTTGACCAGCAATTCTCATTTCAACTCCATGACCATTCATGGCCATTACCATGAGTGGGGTTGATGTTATTGAATGGATTAAATCCAATTCTTGCCTTAAGAATCCTAAGGGGTGTAAGGTGAGGTTTGGGCCTATATAAACCCAACCTTTCCTTGCATGTGGTGTGACTCAACCTCATTAATTGGTGGTTCGTTCGTTTGCAACATCAAGCTCTCCGGATTAGCTAAGGATCTTCATCTCACTCTCTGGATCTTCATCAAGTCCAGGACTTACCACCACCACTACCACCGTCAACGGTAGTTCTTCTAGTCCCTTCAAGTAACCACTGCAACCACCCTAATACCTTTCGGAACTACAAAGTTATGAATGTTATCACCTTCATAGATGATATGGTGTTGATCATGGAGAGCGTTTATCACCGCCATCAATGGTCTTTGTATTATAGCTATTGTTGGGGTAATAGATTTGGAAGATTCGAATCTTTATCACTGCCAACAAGTTCTTGAAGTTGTAATTAAGAAGAATTTGTCTAAGTGTTGTGCTCTAGCTTTTGGCTCATGGTGCCTCATTACCACCCTTACCTCATGGGTCCCACACACTAACAAAATAATTAAATTAAAGAAATGCAAAAAACTAATTTTGAAACTTAATATAGATTTTTAATAAAAAACCTAACAATCCCCCACAAGTTTCAAAATTGCAAAAAAGGACTCGTGTTGTGACTTTATTAGACACTAAAGGACACATCGTTGTAGGTGTCTTTCGGACTTGAACCTACGCTAGGTCTAATGAGTCGCGCTACAGAGTACAGGTAGAGTCAGACTCCTTGAACCTTTCCTCATTAGTGTAGCTGACCGCCACATCATCCATGTCCTAAAGGTCGACTTTTGGAGCTACCTTTTACACTACACATTGGACTTTTGAACCGGCCATGTCCCTTATCCTGGATTCATGAATGTTTAAATAACTCACTTATAAGTTCTCATTGGCGGCGGCCAAACCACCTACATCCACTTAGGTTAGTCTCTGATGTACACCAAAACTAACACACACCCACATTTCTTAGGATTAAACTAATTAAGAGCTTCGCTCAACCATACCCTTGTGGTAGTACTATTACCTTCATCTACACCCTAGAATGGAATAATTATAAATAGTAGTACTGAACCGGTCTTCCCATGACTTCGTTTGTACCCCTTGAACCTAATTCAGGCATTTAGCCTCTTCACATAGGTAGGGTATCCATCATGTGACCCGAAGATTAGGCATTAACCCCATTCCTGTAGATGCAATACACAAGTTTTTGACAGACATAGCCTTTGTGAACATGTTAACTTGATTCCTTTCAGACTTCACACAATTGATAGCTATCATTTCTTCATCAATGTACTGTCACACAAGATTGTGTAGATTGTGTCTAAGGCGTATATGCCTTCTTTTACCATTGTACACCTTATTCTTTTTGAAAGATTACAAGATGTCAACATGCCTTCCCCCACATATCAAGTGGTACATTAGAACTCAACAACATGGAGTTCATCATCTCTTTAAAAGATCTATTTTTCCTTTCTGCTACCCCATTTGATTTGGTTGGTACGGAGCGGTTGTTTCATGGATAATTTCATTTTCTTCACAAAACTTATCAAGACTAAAATACTCTGTCCCTTTATTGCTTCTAAGTCTTTTAATCTTTTTGCCAAGTTGATGTTCAACTTCCATTTTGTAAGATATAAATGCCTTTCCGACATCATCCTTGGATATGAGCAAATATATCATGATATATCTAGAATGATCATCTATGAAGGTGAAAACATAATTGTTTCCTCCCCTTGACTCAAATAACTTTTAGTCACTTAAGTCACTATGGATAATTCCAGGAGATCACTCTTTCTATCTATTCTCTCAATTGTATTGCAATTTCATTTTTATGTGTTTGAAGAATTTGTAATACAATTACCCCAACAAGAGTAATTTTTTATTGAGAAAACCAGCATCAATAATTCCAAGGTTATTGTATTTAGATGGCTGAGTATTAAAAACTTGGAACAAGAGTTTTAAAATTACTCATTGTTATGTTTTTTATTAAAAATCTATATTAAGATTCCAAATTAGTTTTTTGCATTTCATTTATTTAATTATTTTGTTAGTGCGTGGGACCCTTGAGGTAAGGGTGGTAATGAGGCACCATGAGTAAAGGAGGCCCTTCATGACCTTGGTTATGAGGCTCTTCATGACATTGGTCATGGGTCTTAATGGTCATGATCATGGTGGTGTGGTGGGGTTATTTGAAGGGTGGAATTTTCTTCAATTCTAACTCTTGACCATCATTTCTTATTTCAACTTCATGATCATTCATGGCCATTACCATGAGTGGGGTTGAGGTTATTGAATGGATTAAATCCAATTCATTGCCTTAAGAATCCTAAGGGGTGTAAGGTGAGGTTTGGGCCTATATAAGCCCAACCTTCCTTGCATGTGGTGTGCTAATAGAGACACTCCTCACTCACATTGTCTATTTTACAAAGTTCATTTCTTTCTTGAGTTGTCTAAGTGTTGTGCTCTAGCTTTTGGCTCCTTGAAGGGAATAGAAGAACTACCTAATCTTCTAGTTGGAGGTTACTTTATCTTGGAGGTGGTGGTGTGAAGAACCCTTGGTAGTAGGGTGCATCAATTACCTTAAAGACAGCACTCAATGTGTGACTCAACCTCATTGATGGGTGGTTTGTTTGGTTGCAACTTCAAGCTCTCCGGATTGGCTAAAGATCTTCATCTCTCAATTGTATTGCAATTTCATTTTTGTGTGTTTGAAGAATTTGTAATACAATTACCCCAACAAGTTTAAGGTAATTCAATTTTGAAAGATCCAATGGCAAGTCTTGGAGATGGCGACTTCAACAAAGACGAGAACAACAACGTTGAGGTTTTTGATGGAATTAACATCGGAGGAGATCCTTCAAACAATACCGTTGAAGGAAAAATCAACAAACAAGGAGACGACACATTCGTTGGCATGGTAAGTTAGGTCATAGTAGTGTGAAATATATCACCAAACTATGCAAGTCAGGGATGATCACCGATAAGGTGGAATCTCCCAAGGACAAGTGTAAAACTTGTGTGGAGGCTAAGTTAATCAAAATGCTTCACAAGACTATGGATAGAAAGAATGATCTCTTGGAATTGATCCATAGTGACTTAAGTGACTATAAGTCATATGAGTCAAAGAGAGGAAACAATTATGTTATCACCTTCATAGATGATTATTCTAGATATACCCTGATATATTTGTTCAAATCAAAGGATGAGGTCAGAAAGGCATTTATATCTTACAAAATGGAAGTTGAAAATCAACTTGGCAAGAAGATTAAAAGACTTAGAACCAATAGAGGGACAGAGTATTTTAGGCTTGATAAATTTTGTGAGGAAAATGGAATTATCCATGATACAACCGCTCCTACCAATCGGATTCAAATGAGGTAGTGGAAAGGAAAAATAAATCTCTCAAAGAGATGATGAATTCTATGTTGTTGAGTTCTAATGTACCACTTGACATGTGGGGGAAGCCATGTTGACATCTTGTTATCTTTAAAAAAGAATAAGGTGTACAATGGTAAAAGGAGCCATATACGCCTTAGACACAATCTTGTGTGACAGTATGTAGATGAAGAAATGATAGCTATCGATTATGTGAAGTTAGAAAGGAATCAAGCTAACATGTTCACTAAGGCTATGTCTGTCAAAAACTTGTGTATTGCATCTATAGGAATGGGGTTAATGCCTAATCCTCGGGTCACATGATGGATACCCTACCTATGTGAAGAGGCTAAATACCTGAATTAGGTTCAAGGGTTACAAACGAAGTCATGGGAAGACCAGTTCAGTACTACTATTTATAATTATTCCATTTTATGGTGTAGATGAAGGTAATAGTACTACCACAAGGGTAAGGTTGAGCGAAGCTCTTAATTAGTCTAATCCCAAGAAATGTGGGGGTGTGTTAGTTGTGGTGCACATCAGAGAGTAAACTAAGTGGATGTAGGTGGTTAGGCTGCCGCCAATGAGAACTTATAGGTGAGTTCTTTAAACATTCATGAATCTAGGATAAGGGACATGGACGGTTCAAAAGTCCAATGTGTAGTATAAAAGGTAGCTCCAAAAGTCAACTTTTAGGACATGGATGATGGGGCGGTCAGCTACACTAATGAGGAAAGGTCAAGGAGTTTGACTCTACTCGTACTTTGTAGCGCGACTCATTAGACCTAGTGTAGGTTCTAGTCCGAAAGACACCTACAACGATGTGTCCTTTAGTGTCTAATAAAATCACAACACGAGTCCTTTTTTGCAATTTTGAAACTTGTGGGGGATTGTTAGGTTTTTTATTAAAAATCTATATTAAGTTTCAAAATTAGTTTTTTTGCATATCATTTATTTAATTATTTTGTTAGTGTGTGGGACCCTTGAGGTAAGGGTGGTAATGAGGCACCATGAGTAAAGGAGGCCCTTCATGACCTTGGTTATGAGGCTCTTCATAATATTGGTCATGGGTCTTAATGGTCTTGATCATGGTGGTGTGGTGGGGTTACTTGAAGGGTGTAATTTACTTCAATTCTAACTCTTGACCATCAATACTCATTTCAACTTTATGACCATTCATGGCCATTACCATGAGTGGGGTTGAGATTATTGAATGGATTGAATCCAATTCATTGCCTTAAGTATCCTAAGGGGTGTAAGGTGAGGTTTGGGCCTATATAAACCCAACCTTCCTTGCATGTGGTGTGCTAATAGAGACACTCCTCACTCACATTGTTCGTTTTACAAAGTTCATTTCTTTCTTGAGTTGTCTAAGTGTTGTGCTCTAGCTTTTGGCTCCTTGAAGGGACTAGAAGAACTACCTAATTTTCTAGTTGGAGGTTACTTTATCTTGGAGGTGGTGGTGCGAAGAACCCTTGGTAGTAGGGTGCATCAATTACCTTAAAGACAACACTCAATGTATGACTCAACCTCATTGATCGGTGGTTCTGTTCGGGTTGCAACTTCAAGCTCTCCGGATTGGCTAAAGATCTTCATCTCTCAATTGTATTGCAATTTCATTTTTGTGTGTTTGAAGAATTTGTAATATAATTACTTCAACAAGTTGAATTACCTTAAACTTGTGTGTTATTATATACAATCTCTCAATTGTATCGCAATTTCATTTTTTGTGTTTGAAGAATTTGTAATACAATCACAACAAGAAGTTTAAGATAATTCATTTGTTATCACCTTCATAGATGATCATTCTAGATATATATCAAAGGATGATGCCAGAAATGCAACATCAACAAACTAGAGCACAACACTTAGACAAATTCAAAGAAAGCAATTAACTTTGTAACAAAAATAATGTGAGAGTGAGGAGTGTCTCAATTACACACCACATGCAAGGAAAGATTGGGTTTATATAGGCCCAAACCTCACCTTACACCCCTTAGGATTCTTAAGGCAATGAATTGGATTTAATCCATTCAATAACCTCAACCCCACTCATGGTAATGGCCATGAATGGTCATGAAGTTGAAATGAGAATTGATGGTCAAGAGTTAGAATTGAAGTAAATTCCACCCTTCAAGTAACCGCACCACCACCACCATGATCAAGACCATTAAGACCCATGACCAATGTCATGAAGAGCCTCATAACCAAGGTCATGAAGGGCCTCCTTTACTCATAATGCCTCATTACCATCCTTACCTCATGGGTCCCACACACTAACAAAATAATAAAATAAAAGAAATGCAAAAAAACTAATTTTGAAACTTAATATATAGATAATATAGATTTTAATAAAAAACCTAACAATCCCCCACAAGTTTCAAAATTGCAAAAAGGAACACGTGTTGTGACTATATTAGACACTAAAGGACACATCGTTGTAGGTGTCTTTCGGACTTGAACCTACACTAGGTCTAATGAGTCGCGCTACAGAGTACGAGTAGAGTCAGACTCCTTGAACCTTTCCTCATTAGTGTAGCTGACCGCCCCATCATCCATGTCCTGAAGGTCGACTTTTGGAGCTACCTTTTACACTACACATTGGACTTTTGAACCGGCCATGTCCCTTATCCTGGATTCATGAATGTTTAAAGAACTCACCTATAAGTTCTCATTGGCGGCGGCCAAACCACCTATATCCACTTAGGTTAGTCTCTGATGTGCACCACAACTAACACACCCCCACATTTCTTAGGATTAGACTAATAAAGAGCTTCGCTTAACCTTACCCTTGTGGTAGTACTATTACATTCATCTACACCCTAGAATGGAATAATTATAAATAGTAGTACTGAACCGGTCTTCCCATGACTTCGTTTGTACCCCTTGAACCTAATTCAGGTATTTAGCCTCTTCACATAGGTAGGGTATCCATCATGTGAACCGAGGATTAGGCATTAACCCCATTCATGTAGATGCAATACACAAGTTTTTTGACAGACATAGCCTTTGTGAACATGTCAGCTTGATTCCTTTCTGACTTCACATAATCGATAGCTATCATTCATTCATTTATGTACTGTTACACAAGATTGTGTCTAAGGCGTATATGCCTTCTTTTACCATTGTACACCTTATTCTTTTTGAAAGATAAAAAGATGTCAACATGGCTTCCCCCACATATCAAGTGGTACATTAGAACTCAACAACATGGAGTTCATCACCTCTTTAAGAGATCTATTTTTCCTTTCCGCTACCCCATTTGATTCTGGTTGGTACAGAGCGGTCGTTTCATGGATAATTCCATTTTCTTCACAAAACTTATCAAGGATAAAATACTCAGTCCCTCTATTGGTTCTAAGTCTTTTAATCTTCTTGCCAAGTTGATGTTCAACTTCCATTTTGTAAGATATAAATGTCTTTCCGACATCATCCTTGGATATGAGCAAATATATCATGATATATCTAGAATGATCATCTATGAAAGTGAAAACATAATTGTTTCCTTCCCTTGACTCATATGACTTTTAGTCACTTAAGTCACTATGGATAATTCCAAGAGATCACTCTTTCTATCCATAGTCTTGTGAGGCATTTTGGTTAATTTAGCCTCCACACAAGTTTTATACTTGTCCTTGGGAGATTCCACCTTATTGGTGATCATCCCTAACTTAAGTCACTTAAGTCACTATGGATAATTCCAAGAGATCACTCTTTCTATCCATAGTCTTGTGAGGCATTTTGGTTAATTTAGCCTCCACACAAGTTTTATACTTGTCCTTGGGAGATTCCACCTTATTGGTGATCATCCCTAACTTGCATAGTTTGGTGATATGTTTCACACTACTATGACCTAACTTACCATGCCAACGAATGTGTCGTCTCCTTGTTTGTTGATTATGCATTCAACGGCATTGTTTGAAGGATCTCCTTCGGTGTTAACTCCATCAACAACCTCAATGTTGTCGTTCTCGTCTTTTTTTAAGTCGCCATCTCCAAGACTTGCCATTGGATCTTTCAAAAATTAATTACCTTAAACTTGTTGGGGGTAATTGTATTACAAATTCTTCAGATACACAAAAGTGAAATTGCAATACAATTGAGAGATGAAGATCTTTAGTAAATCCGGAGAGTTTGAAGTTGCAACCGAACGAACCACCGATCAATGAGGTTCAGTCACACCTTGAGTGCTGTCTTTAAGGTAATTGATGCACCCTACTACCAAGGGTTTTTCGCACCACCACCTCCAAGATAAAGCAACCTCCAACTAGAAGATGAGGTAGTTATTCTAGTCCCTTCAAGGAGCCAAAAGCTAGAGCACAACACTTAGACAAATTCAAAGAAAGAAATTAACTTTGTAATAAAAATAATGTGAGAGTGAGGAGTGTATCAATTGCACACCACATGCAAGGAAAGGTTGGGTTTATATAGGCCCAAACCTCACCTTACACCCCTTAGGATTCTTAAGGCAATGAATTGGATTTAATCCATTCAATAACCTCAACCCCACTCATGGTAATGGCCATGAATGTTCATGAAGTTGAAATGAGAATTGATGGTCAAGAGTTAGAATTGAAGTAAATTCCACCCTTCAAGTAAACCCTAGTTATGAGGCTCTTCATGGCATTGGTCATTGGTTAATATTTAGATGATTGAGTATTAAAAAACTTGGAACCAAAACTTAATCTAGTTTTAAGCTTCAATCAATCTCACTTCAATCAAGAGTCCCAAAACCCTCCATTAATCACAATAGGGAAATGAGAAGTTTGTTGTTAGGAAATAAAAGGTCTCATAACCTCCATTCATTAATTCTTCTTGGGAGATGAAACACCCAATAGTCTATAGGTATTCCCATAACCCTTCATTCGTGACCTCTCCTTGTGCAATGAATCACCAAATAGTCCATTGGTATTCCATGCACTTATTTCCACAAACTCTCCATATGAATGATTTTCATTCACAACAAGTTGAAATTACCCCCAACATTTTAATTGATGCACCCTACTACCTAGATCAAGTGACTCCATGGCCCAATGGATAAGGTGCTGGTCTACGGAACCAGAGATTCTGGGTTCGATCCCCAGTGGAGTCGATGTTGAATCCTTTGGAGTTGTTTTGTAAAAAATATGTGGGGGATTGTTAGGTTTTTTATTAAAAATCTATATTAAGTTTCAAAATTAAATTTTGCATTTCTTTTATTTAATTATTTTGTAAGTGTGTGGGACCCATGAGGTAAGGGTGGTAACGAGGCACCATGAGTAAATGAGGCCCTTCATGACCTTGGTTATGAGGCTCTTCATGACATTGGTCATGGGTCTTAATTCTCTTAATGAAAAGATTTGAGATCACGGCAGTCATGTGATAGATGACTTCTTTATCAGTTTATGACTGAAAGTAATGAATCTCGAAGAAATCCTTCAAACCAGATGGTGGTAACCAAATTCATGATAGAATTTGAGTTTGTAGCCTTGGATAAATGTGTGGCAAAGAGGCCAAATGGCTATGGAATTTCTAGAAAGATATTCCCGAAATGGGTACATATGATGTTATTTTATGGCATTCTAGCGGTGAATATTTGGTCCATTGAATTGTTATGGACTTATTTTATGGATGATCATCCGGTTTAAACCACTATGATATTCTCAACTTGACCGCACCCATCCGTATGTATTGTTGTTTAAAATACATTATTGACTATGATGGGTTTGAGAGGTGCAAGTTAAAGTTGTTTATACTATGAGAGATGTGAGGAATAGTCTCTTAATGGTTAATGCACTTAAGATTTGTGAAGTCCATTCATGGACATAATATGTTGATGCTCCATTAGTAGTAACTTGACAATTATGAAAGTGTATGCGCATACCTACAGACTGCCTCTATTATAAGTTTTATCGGCAATGCGGTTTTGCAAAATTGTTGTATCTATAGTAAAAACTAACCTATTTTCATCTCGAATTTTTGCAAAACCAGTCTTGTTTTGTTATGGCAGTTTTGTATTTTGAGTTCCCTAATTAGTTTGGAACTTTTGGTAATTCTTAAGGCAAGCTAGAAAGAAAGCTACAAGGCTTGCTAGAAGGCAAGCTAGATGGCGAGCATCTCGTGTAGGAATGGACTGTATAGCTAATCAGCTTCATACTAGAGATTTATATATCTCAAACTTACATGGGCAAATGAAATTTGTTTTGGTTTCTAGCATCTCTTATGCCTGCTATATGTATAGCTAAGCTTCTATTGAGAGAATGCAGAATGTGATGTATAACAATGAATCAAGACTCATATGACGTTTACATAATACTGTTGGCTAATTAATCTCGAATAAACTCATGACATGTGATTATGTAAGGTCAAAAGAAAAGGATTGTGGATCCAGTGACCAAAGGTTGAATTGAGATCAAGTTAAACAAACATCAAGAGGAATGGGACTCAAGCCCATGAATAAATAGGTTGTTTACAGTGGAAACCTAACCTAGTTGACTGGAGATCCCAAGATCTAGGTTCAATAGGACAACTAAACTGTAATGACCAAGTGAGATCACTGTGGGGGTTCATCCTCTACCCATTCCTAAGATGAAAACAGTGATACCCGTATGGAATAGGTTAAGCTTACGCTTTTAATGATTCTTACGCATTGGACAAACGTTGGATCCGAGCGGAGTAATGCGGGTTACTCTTAAGTAAGAAATCACCTATGTGAGAGAGAAGAGGGGCCGCTTCAAAGGAGAATTGTGAGGGCTCAATTCTCTAGAAACTCTCGCAAAACCAGGACGATGTCCACGGCCAAAATGGACATAATCATGAGAACTGTAATTGTGTCAGGGGAATGTCTGTGTGGAGTATATCATCATTTACACAAATGGCAGAACAGTTCAAGGACATCGCGTCTACTGACCAGCTAGTAAAGTAAATATACTTTCACAAGGAAAGGTTCAAAGGCAAAACCTACATATCCTATGTAGGCTTTCACTGTAGAATTCTATCACCTTGTCGGTCGTTTATTTTGTTTTTTGTCGTCATTTTTCATTCATGTGGGGGATTGTTGGAATATGCTCTTTGAGCATGAGTGAATGTGAATGAAAATCATTCATATGGAGAGTTTGTGGAAATAAATGAATTTGTGGAAATAAGTGCATGGAATACCAATGGACTATTTGGTGATTCATTGCACTAAGAGAGGTCATGAATGAAGGGTTATGGGAATACCTATGGACTATTGGGTGTTTCATCTCCCAAGGAGAATTCATGAATGGAGGTTATGAGACCTTTTATTTCCTAACAACAAACTTTTCATTTCCCTATTGTGATTAATGGAGGGTTTTGGGACTCTTGATTTCCCAAGAAAACTTCTCACTTCCTAGCTTGTTATTAAAGTCTAAAGCTTTTCATTTCCCATAACTTATTCATTAATTTTGGTAATAAGTGACTATGGCTTTTCATCTTTCAAGCTAGTTAAAGAGATATTGATCTCATCTATAAATAGGATGTTTTAAGGAAAGAGATAAATTACTCTTGTAATTATTGATGCCGGAAATCTCAATAAAAATTACTCTTGTGGATAAGTACTCTTTATATATATCAAAGGTCATCAAGACCACACACTTAGTCACTTAAGTCACTATGTAATACAGTCATCAAATGTTAGGTTTTTTATTAAAAATCTATATTAAGTTTCAAAATTAGTTTTTGCATTTCTTTTATTTAATTATTTTGTTAGTGTGTGGGACCCATGAGGTAAGGATGGTAATGAGGCACCATGAGTAAAGGAGGCCCTTCATGACCTTGGTTATGAGGCTCTTCATGATATTGGTCATGGGTCTTAATGGTCTTGATCATGGTGGTGTGGTGGGGTTACTTGAAGGGTGGGATTTACTTCAATTCTAACTCTTGACCATCAATTCTCATTTCAACTTCATGACCATTCATGGCCATTACCATGAGTGGGGTTGAGGTTATTGAATGGATTAAATCCAATTCATTGCCTTAAGAATCCTAAGGGGTGTAAGGTGGCCTATTTAAACCCAACTTTCCTTGCATGTGGTTTGCAATTGAGACACTCCTCACTCTCACATTATTTGTGTTACAAAGTTAATTTCTTTCTTTGAGTTGTCTAAGTGTTGTGCTCTAGCTTTTGGCTCCTTGAAGGGACTAGAAGAACTACCTCATCTTCTAGTTGGAGGTTGCTTTATCTTGGAGGTGGTGGTGCGAAAGACCCTTGGTAGTAGGGTGCATCAATTACCTTAAAGACAACACTCAAGGTGTAACTCAACCTCATTGATCGGTGGTTCGTTCGGTTGCAACATCAAGCTCTCCGGTTTGGCTAAGGATCTTCATCTCTCAATTGTATTGCAATTTCATTTTTGTATGTTTGAAGAATTTGTAATACAATTACCCCAACAAGCTCCATCAATAACCTGTTGGGTTGGGGTAATTGTATTACAAATTCTTCAAACATACAAAAATGAAATTGCAATACAATTGAGAGATGAAGATCTTTAGACAATCCGGAGAGCTTGAAGTTGCAACCGAACAAACCACCGATCAATGAGGTTGAGTCACACTTTGAGTGCTGTCTTTAAGGTAATTGATGCGCCCTACTACCAAGGGTTCTTCGCACCACCACCTCCAAGATAAAACAACCTCCAATTAGAAGATGAGGTAGTTCTTCTAGTCCCTTCAAGAAGCCAAAAGCTAGAGCACAACACTTAGACAACTCAAGAAGAAATTAACTTTGTGACATAAAATAATGTGAGAGTGAGGAGTGTCTCTCAATTTCACACCACATGCAAGGAAGGGTTGGGTTTATATATGCCCAAACCTCACCTTACACCCCTTAGGATTCTTAAGGCAATGAATTAGATTTAATCCATTCAATAACCTCAACCCCACTCATGGTAATGGCCATAAATGGTCATGAAGTTGAAATGAGAATTGATGGTCAAGAGTTAGAATTTGAGTAAATTCCATCATTCAAGTTACCCCACCACACCACCATGATCAAGACCATTAAGACCCATGACCAATGTCATGAAGACCCTCATAACCAAGGTCATGAAGGGCCTCCTTTACTCATGGTGCCTCATTACCACCCTTACCTCATGGGTCTCACACACTAACAAAATAATTAAATAAGAGAAATGCAAAAAACTAATTTTGAAACTTAATATAGATTTTTAATAAAAAACCTAATGAGCTGAAAGCTAGAGCACAACACTTAGACAAATTCAAAGAAAGAAATTAAATTATGCAAGTGTGAGGAGTGTCTCACTAGCACACCACATGCAAGAAAATGTTGGGTTTATATAGGCCCAAACCTCACCTTACACCCCTTAGGATTCTTAAGGCAATGAATTGGAGAAACAATTCTCCACTAATGAGAATAAACCCCCTTGACCTAAACCTCCCCACTACTTGGAGGAGTAACTCTCATATTCACTTCTTTGGAATAAATTGGATTTAATCCATTCAAAGACCTTAACCCCCACTCATGGTAATGGCCATGAATGGTCATGGAGTTGAAATGAGAAATGAAGGTCAAGAGTTAGAATTTGAGTAAATTCCATCATTCAAGTAAGCCCACCTCATCACCATGATCAAGACTTTTAAGATCC
Source organism: Hakea prostrata (assembly GCF_041222555.1). Lineage (NCBI taxonomy): Eukaryota > Viridiplantae > Streptophyta > Magnoliopsida > Proteales > Proteaceae > Hakea > Hakea prostrata. The sequence continues at coordinate 61,535,835 of NC_142606.1, forward strand.
ATGACCAATGTCATGAAGAGCCTCATAACCAAGGTCATGAAGGGCCTCCCTTACTCATGATGTCTCATTACCACCCTTACCTCATGGGTCCCACATACTAACAAAATAATTAAATAAAATAAATGCAAAAACTAATTTTGAAACTTAATATAGATTTTTAATAAAAAACCTAACATCATAGTACTAAATTTCACGATTTCACCGAGATCTTGTCATTTCAGTAAGTTCCGAAACAAATCCAGGGGTGATATGAAAAAATGCAATATCTTCGACTGAAATTCACTATAAAAGGTTCATTTCATCAAAATTTTGGCTCATTTCGAGCGAAATTTCAGTAGAGCCTATTTTGGGTATTTTTGTACACAAGATAAAGGTGTTCAAATAGAAATATCACAGTGCAATCAATCGGCAGCCATGTTTTATATAACCAACTGAACTTGATCAGATCTAGAATAAGGTTAAGCTCTGTGGAGATTCTCAAGTGCATTGGATACATGATTTGTTGCTCCAGGGTCAGTATACCAATCTTCATATGTAATAGAGGCACTAGAAAATTCAGTAATATTCATGGAAGGAGGAGCACTAGTGGTACCTTGATAAGCATGATCGAAACACTAATAGCAATCACAAGCTTTATGTCTTGGCCGACCACAAATTTGACATGACGCTTGGGAATGCTACTGTGTGTAACCACTAAAGCGACAGGAATTTGGCTGAGCATTTTTTGAGGGACATGTAGCATTAGATCATCCATGGCAAGATCTGCCTCAGTGATTGGTGCGACCTCTGTAAGCATGGCGTGGAGGGCGATTGCCACTAGATATTGTATTTGCGAATTGACTATTGGTTGAAAGGAAACAACATAGGAAAGTTCACCCTTTAAACTAAATATGCCACACAGATATTGTAATTGTAAGAATTGAAACTTCTGAATCGAGAAGAGTTTTTCGGAGCCATAAATCTTTACAAAATTTTCAGGTAATGCCAAATAGGGTGTTCATGCAATCCATTCATTGGACCAAAATTTCTGAGGTCAAATTCATGCATTTAAGGGGCATGTCAAACTTATGAAATGATGGATTTGGTAGAATTTATGGGAGCCATAATTGCTATTTAGAAACATCTACCAATGCCTTATAGGTTGTCGACACAATCCGTTCATTTTGGCCACATGTTTCATGGGTCAAGTTAAAACATTTTAGGCATGTGCTGAAATTTTAAAGATTTGGACAAAGTTTAGATTTTTTTTCTTCTTTTTTTCCTTATATTAATTTGTTGCTGTTTTATCTAGTTTTCCTTTGACCTCTGTGGCCCAACCTATTTACATAATAAGATATTTTGGACAAATAACGTTTTATAAAGTTTATGAATGAGCGTTGCTCTTTTTATTTTTTTTCCCTTCCCCATGGAATTAGGATTTACTTTAACTTGAGAGCTCGAAGATCAAGAATCGTATAATTAGGTCTAAACAGCATATTATTTATTGTTCACCCTCTTTCATTTACTTTTAAAGCCCCATTATGATACCAATGGATATTACAAACCCTTAATAAATGTAGAAAATAATAATGACCCAGATATATGAGTTGCGTTCGAGAAATTTTTCTCTTGTTAAAAAAAAATCTAGGAGAATGTACTTGTTGTGTAGTCATGCACGCATGACATTGACAAATAAAATTACCATCCTATCCCTCATGAAACAAAAAGTGTCATTATTTTAATGTCCTTACATGCATTTCTCATTGGACTTAGTGCTAGCCTGCAAAGATCACATGGCCAAGAAGCAATCTCTCGCCCAAAGACAAAAATTAAATAATATAGGAATAATTATTTTTGCCCCCCTGTATTATAACTTAATTACTAAAAGGACCCTGTTCTTTATGAAATTACTATTACCCTCTTCAGTTCTAACAATGTTAAAAGACCATTATATTTGATTGTTTAATGTCTAATTTATCCTTCTAGAATTAAAATGTCAAAACGCAATACTATACTTATTTAGAAAAAAATCATACCAAGTACCAATTTTGCACTTGTATTCTTATCATTTTGAATTCCCAAAAAAACTACCTAAATTATTTTCTTTCTCACTAAGAAAAAAAATTCCTTAAAATCGTTAATGCCAAATTAGATAGTAAATAAATGAAAATCTAATGAGAATGGGAACTTCCAAAAATTGATAACTAAATTGGAAAGTAAATAACAAAATCTAAAAAATAACACCAAATTGAAATGTAAATATAAGAAAGTTAAAAAAAAATAAGGAGCTACCAAATTAGGGATAATTTTTCCTAATTACTATGGTAATAATGTAATTTAATACGAAGTGTAAATAAGTAGAATAAAATCTTAGGGTTATTTTGAAATTTTGAAATAAATAAAAATTTCCACAGATATCACTTAACTAACAGATATTAAGTAGGGGGCAACAATAATTACAAGTAAAATCTATGGTTGGATTAGAAATTTCAAAATGTATAGGGGATAAAGTAGTACTTAAACTATAATATGGGGGCAACAAAGTAATTATCCTTATAATATTAAATAAGATAAAAATAATGTGAAATTAGAAAAAGAAGTAAACATTCACACTCACAAGGTGTTTTTGCGATATCATGGTCTCTAAACAAACATTTCTTGCCCCTATAAATTGCTCCCCGAAGAGAAAGTGCCAAAACCCCTCTCTTGTTGGTTGCGAAGAAAGTTAGAGCCATCAACTTCTTTTCCTTAAGTTCTTCAACTTGACTTCCGTAACTTCTATTATCTTGTGTGAATACTTTGTTTATGAAAGGGTAGATCCAAATTTGTCTGTGGAAAATAGAGGATGCTACTAAAAGTCAAGTTTAGCTAAGAAACTCGAGTCCGATTGATGTTCAATTCGATTTTCAATTAAAACCTAATTTAACCATTTTGTTCTTTAAGTTAATTGTCGATTATTGACACTCTTTAATTGTGGAATTCTTGGGCTTTGGAGACTAATTTGTCACTTACAGGTGAGGGAAACATTTCATATTTGTTGTGTATTATAATTCATTGTAATTCATGTTATAATAAATGTCGAATTTCTTCTTGTGAATTGCGTGAGACTTTGCATGGATAAATCATAAGGTGATATTTTGTGTTTATCTATTATCCAACTCATTTCGAATTATGGTTGTGAATGTGATGTGTTGGGGAATTTCAGTGATAATGCATTGCATGTATATTAACCTAGATTTGTAGTTCACCCATGATGAGCACATTTATGTGTGAAATCTTAGGGCATAAAGCATGCATTTTATACACTTAGAGTGGAGTTACCTTGGGTTTTATGTTGTTTTTGCAGATTTTAGGACTTTTCAAGATTTAAGCAAATATTTGAAGTTTTGGGCTTGAATCATGCTATTTTACACGTCAAGAAGTCCATTCAAATTCTCAAATGCGAAAATGGGCCTGATCTAGAGCATGATGGACTAGAGATGTGTGATTATGGGCCAACTCCGAAATATTGAAGAGATAAAGAAGGCAAATTTAATCTACGGCTGCGGTTTTAAATCAAATCTACAAAGATATTATTGAGAGAGTCCAAATGGAAAAGAGTCCTTGCATACCTCAATATCTTATCTCCTATCTTGGATTTAATTAAAGAAAGAAAAAGAGGAAAAAGAATTATATTCAGAAAGAAAAAGAGGAAAAATCCCGTTTTTGAATGCCTCTGTCCAGTTTCGATCAAACCCTTCATCGAACGGTCATCCGATGTCCGATCGTGCTGATTTTTGGAGGAGAGCTTCACGACTACTTAAAACTCAAATCCAACGGTGGAATTATGCATCTGATCTCTCTAAGTTGGCACCGGTTACTACGTCAAAACCCTAATTGGCTGAGTCAGATAGAAACCCTGAGTTTTATTCAAATTCAGTCGTGCTTCATATCTCATGTAAACTCTATAAAAGGAGAGCATACTCCATCAAAGGAGGAGATGTTCTAGAGCTTAGTAGAAGCATTCTTTCTTTTCTCTTCAGTTTATTTAGGCTTTCTTTAGTTTTTTTTGCTTGCATTAGTGATATTTAAATTTCTAGATTCAATGTTTAGGTTTAATTTTTTTTATGTAATGCAATTCAAGTTCAAGATTCAAGTTCAAGTTTCAATTTTTTTTTAGATTCGTTTTTCTCTGGGTCTAGCAATTGCAGATTTAGATCATTCTAGATCTAGATCTGGTTGTTAGGGTTGGTTGAGATTCGAATCGTTTGTTTAATTCGCAAGTAAGTAACCTTCTTTATTAATCTTCTCTCCTCCCTCCATTCCCGCTTCTATCTACCCCTCCATATTCTTAATTTAGGATTTACTTTCAGCATTATTTATTGTTCTCCCTTCCCCTGGATCCTTGATCAGAGATGCCTACAGTCGTGCCTCTCTTTGGTTAAGGCTTCCTTTTCCTTTTATTGCTTTGTTTATTGCTTTGTTATTTACTTTCTGTTATTTACTTTCTGCCTATTCATTCATCATCTCGAACCACATAACCGGAGCAAGCCTACAGTTGTGCCTCTGCTTCTGGTGACGGGTGGTGTTGCATCTGCATTTTAGCTATGAACTAAATTTTACTGACTGCTTTAACATACTAACTGGTTTTACTTTTTCTTTCTTTTTTTTTTTATTGTTCGCATTTTTTTTCCTGTCTTTTATTTATGCATTGATTGTGTTTAATTTATTTTTCGTTTCAATTTGATTGCATTAGACGTATAGATTAGGATCGTTTAGTTTAGTTAATTAGTTAACAAAAATTGAATCATTCCACTCTCGCATTACTATTAAGAAGTTGAATTATAAGTGGCATATCTCCTTGAGATGGACCCGTTAGCTACACGATACCGTGTGCTTGCGGTTACTTTTAAATTTCATAGAAAACCCACTACCCCTGGAACCTTTGCTTTTATCTAGTCATTTATATGCATTATATGTAGGTGTCTAGATGCATGGCTAGATTACCTTTTTGCACGCTACTACTCTTTTCGGCATGGGTATTGAAGCCGAGTAACCCGTGATAGCAGTGGTTGGGTCCTGTGGGCAACCAATAGAGGTATTCAGTCTATGAGGAGACACAGACTCATTGTTATCATACTACAATGGTAATGTTGCATATGTGGAGGGTTTGGGCTCATGGTCTTCCAAAAGAGGTAGCCGGGTCTGTGAGGAGACACAAGAGCGTACGCCAAAGCATATGTGTGTCACCATAGGGTTTACGAAATGTTAATCCAACAAAGGTAGTCAATCCATGGGGAATAACGTTTCTAGGTGGAGAATGACATCGGACCAACAAGACACTAGGCATGAGGAAGGGAATCCGGACCGCATGTAATATCCAACCTGATTGACCTTGCATTGGGTTAGATTTATCCCCGACACGCGCCAAGTACTCATACCAATGGTGTGGTGAGAGAGTGATGACCTAATCCCCAGCCATGGGGTGATGTCACCGGACCCTTATACCGTGGGATCCCAACAAAGGTAGCTAGTTCGTGAGAAATCAGAGTGATGAGACTTCCCAAAGGAGGTTGGTGTTACGACTTGATGCATTTTCGATCATAAAGACTAGCACTTGTTAGAGTATAGGACACACACTTGTCACACCCCATCCGCCGATATTGATCCTGGTCCGACAACTTGTGGGTGCGATCCACAGTCACAAGATCCACGGTTTAGCAATCAATGATAATAAATATATTATAATAAATCAATAGCAAGAGTAATTCAATAATTAAATGGAAAGGGATATACATGTGTGCAACATCCAAAAAAGAAAGAATCAAGGAAAATAATAAAGTAAACATGTCCAAAAAGAGTGTCTCGGTGAAAGCAAAAGGAATAAAATTTAATGGGTAAATATCACTTACCACCCCTCTTAGCTGGACAAATAGCACTTATACCCCCTCTTACTTAAATAATATCACTTACCTCCTTCTTAGTTCTTACTTAGCAAATATATCGAACACCTCCCCTCCGTTAACTTTTTAGGTTAAATTTAACTTTTACCGTTAAGTATTTTCTTAAACCCCCAAAATACCCTTGGCTGGAAACATTTTTTTTTAATTTAAACCCTAAATTACCTTAATCACCCTAGCAGTTAAAATACTAAATTATCCTCAATTAAAATCATTGTTAAAAACCAAAATGCCATACTTAAAACCCAAATTATCTTTAATTATTAAAACGCCAACATACCCTCTCTTTTTTTAATTTTATCAA